>NC_141536.1:11254998-11627498 GCF_021556685.1 Rattus norvegicus
GTTGCTATTTCCTAACTATAATTTTGCTACCGTTATGAATCGTAAATATCTTTGGAGTTAGAAGTTTGCCGAGGGACGTGACCCACAGGTTGAGGAAGCTGTTTTAATGGGTTCCGGCTGCCCTCACAGTAATTACACATGGTTCTTACTTTCCCTCCAACCCACCTGCACCTGTAGTCTGCACAGGGGCTGAACACCTTCCTGTCCTGTTTCTCCATGCCATATTTTCTTTGACAGGGGTGTCCTCCCTACCACTTTTGCCTACCAAACTCCTCGTCATCCTCCAAAACTCAAGTAGCAAAGTTAAAGTTAAAAGGGCCAGTAATCACAAGCTCTGGAGGGAATGAAAAGCAACCATTGCTGTCCCACTCTGCAAGTGGGAGCAGCCATTTTGGAAAACAGTGGGTGAGATTTGTACAGAGTGTCACTACTGTGATGGTGGCCACCTCCCCCAACAGTGCCTGCGCAGAGCACAGCAGCAGCTCAGCTTACTGAAAAATAAATACCATCGCTGTAGGGTAAATCCAGGCCTCAGCAGGCCTCCCCTTAAGCAGGCGACCTTTGAATGTTGCTGCTGGCTTTAGTGAAAGACTATCTAGAGCTGGTCTGAGAAGCAGCTGCGGGTTCGTTCTTCAATCGACCCAGTTTCCCAGTGTGTTCTACCTTTTGGTGATCTAGAATATCCCTTTTCAAGCTCAGGGCATAGCTCAGTGTTGCCTTGCAAGCCCAAGGACCCAAGTTCAGTCTCCAGAATCCACATATAAAAATGCAGCAACGGGAGACTGGAGAGATGGCCCAGTGGTTAAGGACACTTGCTACTCTTCTGGAGGACATGAGTTCAGTTCCCAGCCTTCCTGTCTAGAGGTTTATAACCATCTATAACTCCAGATCCTAGGCCTCTGTAGATACCTGCACGCACGTGCACACAAGCACATGCAGACATGCACACTTAAAATTCAACAATAAGAAGACCAGCCAGAAATAGTGCTATGAGTTTCTCATCCCAGGGCTGGGGAGGCACTGACAGATGGCTCCCCAGGCTATCTGATGAGTCAATGAGAGAACCCCCTCTCCCTCAAAAATAAAATGAAAATAACATTTTAAGTGTGGATGGGCCCTAAAGCTGTACTGTAGCGTCCACAAACACACACTCACACACATCCACACACGGAACAATATGTAGAATGTGAAGCCAAACCCCACTTTTTAAGAATCCAAATCTTCAATGTAAAGGAAGTCACAAAGGGATGGACCGTGGGCAGGGACAAAAGAGGACAAGTTCACCATGTCTGACATGGTGATGCAGCCGCTATGGAAAACATGGTATTAGTTTGCCCAAAGATTAAAGACCGAGGTACCTACAATGTGACCCCATGCCTCAGTCAATGTTCCAACGCTGTAAAGAGACACCATGATGATAGCAACTCTTACAAAGGAAAGCATTTCACTGAAGCTGGCTTATGGTTCAGAGGTTTAGTCCATTATTGTCATGGTAGGAAGCACGGCGGCAGAGGGAGAGAGACTGGGCCTGGCTTGAGCATCTAAAACCCCAAAGTCCACCCTCAGTGGCACACTTCCTCCAACAAAGCCACACCTTCTCCAACAGGCTGCAGGTCCTCATCCTATCAGAGAGAGCCACTCTCTAAGAGTCTATGGGAGCCATTTTCATTCAAACCACCACACTCAGCAACCCCACTCTCAGAATCTCTTCAAAGAGAGAAATCAGTAGCTCGAAGTCACTGTGCTTCCATGATCCTTCCAGTGTTAGTTACAAGATATCACTGAGATATAGAATTAACTTGAGTGGCAGTCAGAAGTAATTGAATGAAGAAACCCTGGTGTGTGCACACAGGGAACCTCATCATTCGGCCTTAGCAGAGGAGGCGGTCATTTGCAGCAACATTTTTGCTAAGAGAAATGAATGTGATGAAGAAAGATCATATAATATGGCCTTAGAATGATTATAACTTGACATAATCCAGAATCACCTAGGAAGTATCTCAGTCAAGGGTTTTGTAGATCAGGTTGGCTTGAATATAATAACTGATGTGGGAAGATCCAGTCCACTATGGGTGGCACCATTCCCTAGGCAGAGAATCCTGGACTGTGTGAGCTAGAGAGTAGGCTGAGCATTAAGTTCATTCTCTCTCTGTGTTTGACTGTGAATGTGATCAGCTGCTTCAAGTCCCTTCTTTGTCATCCCTGCAATAACTGTGACCTGGAGTCGTGAACTAAAACAAACCCTTTCTCCCTTAAAACTGCTTTTGTCGGGCTGGAGAGATGGCTCAGCGGTTAAGAGCACCCGACTGCTCTTCCAGAGGTCATGAGTTCAATTCCCAGCAACCACATGGTGGCTCACAACCATCTGTAAAGAGATCCGATGCCCTCTTCTGGTGTGTCTGAAGACAGCTACAGTGTACTTACATATAATAAATAAGTAAATCTTTAAAAAAAAACTGCTTTTGTCTGGGCATCTTACCACAGCAACAGAAGAGCAGCCAGAACAGACATGATTTAAACTAAATGTGGAATCTAAAAAAGGTCAAACTCATAGCATTAAAGAATAAAAGGCGATGTCTAGGAATTGGAGGTGGAGAACTAGAGAGATGTTAGCCAAAGGATATAAAAGTCTGTTACATGTTAATACGCTCTGGGTGGCTGGTGGGTCACCACAGCTAATGATGCGGTACCTGCCTTGGTTGTCATTTGTTTAGTGGTGCTAGGGATGTAGGTCCTCATTCATGTTAGGCAAGTGTTCCATCACTAAACTATATGTATGTGTATCTATGTGGGGATATGTGCACATGAGTCCTCAGAGTGCCCCTGGAGCTGGAGTTACAGGTAGTTAGGACTCTGCTTTCTTAACCACTGAGCCATCTCCCTAGCCTCTCATCTTTTTTTCTCTTTAATTTTATGTGCGTGCGTGTATGCATGATTACGGTACATGTATGCTATGTATACATGTGTCTGTGATACATGTAGGTATGTGTGCAATGACAGTAGAGAACATCCCGTGTCCTATGACGCTCTCCACAGGATCTCTCGCTGGACCTGCAGTTAGGCTGGTGGCCAGTGGCTACAGAACAGCTAGTACTTTTAACTGCTGAGCCATCTCCCTAGCCCCTAAGAGCCTAAGTTGTTAGGAGTCTCTTCTCCGCTTGCTCTCCATCACTCGCCATCTAGCAGCATCAGGGAGCACAGAGAAGGTTAAGGAAACCTCCCCGTGTGCACACACACGTGTGGGGTAACGCAATGAGAACAATGGCCAGACATCAACACAACCCAACCAACAGGGTCTCCAGATCAGAGGGTGGAGAAGGGGGCCTGATGCCCCCAGCTGTGTCCAGAGCCCCTCCTCCCCTGAGAGCACCCCAGAAACACAATGTGAAATGGATGAGACTGGCGAAGGCTCTTACTGGTGGTGTTTTCAAACCAGTCACCTTGGTCGGCAGGCGCGGGAAGGCAGAAACACTGTCCATCAGTAGATGGGGGATACCCTGACACGTGGTACAGACTTGTGAGATGGAAAAACCGTCCTGGGAATGCGCAGTGGAGATGGCTACACCACACAGACATATCTGCTGCCCTGAGCTGTACTTGGGGAAATGGTTAAGATGGAAATTCATTTCTTTTTGACATAAGCGCCAATCCAGCTGACTTTGAACTGTGGCTTCCCCTGCCTCTGCCCACCCAGGGCTGGAAATATAGGCGTGCACCACTGTGTCCAACCAGACAGCAGATTTCATGTCTAGGACATCTGACCGCAGTTCTCTTTTGCATTAAAAGGAGCTGAGGAGTCTGTAAAGCACTTCCCATGAGCATGAGGGTCTGAGTTCGGGTTCCCAGTGACCGAGTAAAGCAAACATAAAAGGCAGACTAAGCAACTCAGCCCTGCAATCCCAGCACTGAAGAGCGGACAGGAGGTTCCCTGGAGTCCCGGCCAGCACTCTAGTCAAACAAGCGGGCTGAAGGTGGAGAGCAATGGAAGACGATCCCCAAGGTTGTACACTCACCCGCACAGGCAAGCACACGCACACACACAGTGTTTAAGAAGAAGAAAAGCCAATAAGCTAAGGCACTGCTATTTCCCTGCAGTGACATCAGTGGCGCCTCACTGATGTGACCCCTGCAGAACTTCAGGAGACACAGCAAGGCCCTCAGCCCTACCACGGGCTCCTGAACCTGACCTTAGGTCCTCCTGGAACCTGCGCTAACCTGGAAACAGATCCCACGCTTGCCATGACACGGATGAGGCCAGAGCGTGGCTGCCTCTTAGCTCCGCTCCTTCCTCTCTTCTGGCAGGGATCCAGCCCATAATTAGGCAGCCTCCCAGAGGAGACAGAGTACTTCCTGCCCAAATGACAAGCTGTGGATTATGCAGATCTTTCCAGATGTGGCATTTGTCTCCCTGGCAGTGCTGCAGGTGGCTCTAGGTTTGCTTGACTGGAAAGCTCCATCTGATGCCTCATCCTCACAAATGCCTCCCCCCACTGCATCTGCTGATGCCCGCGGCTTCCTCTGCGCCGGAAGGTCCCCCGGGTAGGAAGGAGCAAGGGGAAGGCTGTTTTCAGAGGAGGGGCATGCTGAGCCCTTCACCCTCACGGCTGCTCCACTCTTATCTCTGGGGTGTCCAAGCACCTGCGTCCAGGGCCCTGGAGGCCCCACCACCACCACCTCCCCAGAGCCCGGCGCAAAGTCGACAATAAATGGCTGGCGAACGAAACTCAGTGGTTGATTGGATGAAATGGGCAGCCGGCCCCGAGCTGCTGCTGATTCCATGAAGCAATATGGGTACAAAATGTACGCTTTGCAAACCAAACGAGTCGTTCTCGAGTGCCAATGTCTACCATTCGAGTGTGTCTGGGAGTTCACGCAGGACACTTGGAGGCCTGCTTTCAAGATGACACTCTGACTTCAGCCTCACAGACACACTCTTTCCCATTCTCAGAGACAGACTGAATTTGGACAGACGTGGAAAAACAGCTACCGACGCACAACTGAACAAAAAACCTGACTTTTTGACAATGCAACTGTGCCTTGTCGCTTCACGAAGGACACCTATCCAGAAAGTATGTCTCATGCACTTACTGCTAACTTAAATCGAAACAAAACCGAACAAATATGAATTCCATAGATAAACGAACGAATGAGTGGTGTCATATCTAAAGCTTTAAACATCTATTTATTTCGTCTGTGTGTATATGTGCACACACATAGACAAGCCACGGTACACATGCAGGTGCCAGAGAACAACTTTCAGGAGTAAGTTCTCTCCTTCCTGTCACCAGGCTTGGTGACAAGCCCCTTCACACCGAGCCATCTCACTGGCCCCTACAAAGATTACAGAAGTAAAACTTTACAAAGGCATGGAGAGCAGTCATGCACACTTGCTGCTCTTGCAGAGGACCTGAGTTCCGCACCAGGCTTGCACATGGTGGGCAGACATATGTAGGTAAAACACTCATGCACATGAAGTGAATAATCTTTAAAAAAATAGTTTGGGTTTTTTTGTTTGTTTTTTTTTAAGATTTATTTATTTATTATATATAAGTACACTGTAGCTGTCTTCAGACACACCAGAAGAGGGCATCAGATCTCATTACAGATGGTTGTGAGCCACCAAGTGGTTGCTGGGATTTTAACTCAGGACCCCTCTACATAAGTAACTGTGAAGGCCAGGCGTGGTGGTGCACACCTTCAATCCCTGCACTCAGGAGGCAGAGGCAGGTGGCTCTCTGTGAATTCAAGGTCAGCCTGGTCTACACATCAGATTCCAGGTCAGCCAGGGTACATAGTGAGATCCTTACTGCGTTTAACAAAA
Organism: Rattus norvegicus; assembly: GCF_021556685.1. Lineage (NCBI taxonomy): Eukaryota > Metazoa > Chordata > Mammalia > Rodentia > Muridae > Rattus > Rattus norvegicus. The sequence continues at coordinate 11,260,820 of NC_141536.1, forward strand.
CAAGCCCGCCTAGGAGAGGTTTGTGTGACTGGTAAGTGATCCTGGATTGATTATAGCAGGTGTGTTTCCTGATGGGCTCTAGCAAGCCCAGGTTTGGCAAAAATGGCACTGCCAGGCCTTGCCTCTTCCCTTTCCCTCTCCCCGTCCCTCTGTGAACCACAGATGATATCCCTAAAGCCGGCCAGCAAGATCTATTCCCTTATTTGGAAACTTTCTTATGGCAGACTCCGTCCTGAGGCTGACTACCACAGTCCAGCCCTCAAAGCTCCCTTCGGTTCACCTAATTAATTCGTCCAATCAGAACATACCATCGCATCCTAGCCATTCGAACAGACTTTCTCCTCTCAAATATTACACCTGCAAGGTCCTGTATGCTGCTGTTTTTCTGCCTGAGTCAGAAAGCAGCCACTTTAACCTTTTCTTCCCCACTTAAGAAAGGATCTCTCTGTGAAAGTAGGTGTTTGGGTGTGGTTTGTGCCTAATATGGGGTGCGGAGGGGGCAGTCATTAAAAATCCTGAGTAAGAGGCAGAGGGACCAGCCCAGTGCTTCTGCACGCACGCATGGGAATGCTTCTGACACTTGGCTGGGTCTGGGCTAAGATTTCACGTTTGTAACCAGGCTCAGGGCATGTCAGCCACTGGTCTGATGTCTACCCTTGAAGGAGCAAACACTGGACATGCCAGGCACCCACCCCCCTCCACCCCAGTCTTGTTTTTAAAACAAACAGCAGTTTTCTAGTATGCTCTGAGGCTTTTGAACCTGGCGTTTGTCTCCCTCCAAGTCCCTGCTCGCTGTCTCCTCCCACGGAGGCCGACTAAGCTCTTCCTTGTTGTTTCTTGGAGAAGGCTGATTAAGGTAATTGGCAACTTTTTCCCGTGATTCCACGGCAAGCTGTCATTTCAAGGAGAAGCCGTCCACTCCAATTCAGAACACCCATTTTTTCTTCGATGTTTTCTTCTGTGCGGCGGGAGGAGAGGGGAGTGGGAATCTGTGGCCCCCCAAAGAAACAAGCTCTTCGTCTCTCTTTGTGTTTCTGAGCATGTAAACTCAGCTGGAATCACAGCTAATAAATAGGTCATCTTGTACTTTCAAAATAAAAACACGCCGTATTTCAGTGGAATAGCGGCTGTACGTTAAAAAGCTGTCAACTTCACTACAATTTCCCTGAACCCTGCACTGCAGAGAGATACCTTGTCACTCAGAGCCCAGCGCATTCTTACTGAAATATCTTCTTGACGGTGTAAATAATGAGCAGCACTGCATAGAAATCTCTAGGCCCACAGCCACCTTTCTCCCAAAGAGACCATATGCAAATGACAGGTGGAGGGGGTCCTGCTTTCTACAGTGAGGTTTGAAAACAAAGGTGGGCTGTCCCACCACCCCTGGTATTATGTATTTTGGATGGGGGGACCAAGGCGGCGCATAGAGAGAAAGACTGGACCAGTGGTCTCTGCAAACTTCAAATCGAGGAGCCTTGACCAACACTCAGCAGCCATTTTGAGCTGAACGCACAGGGTTTGTGGCAAAAACAAGTCTAAGCCACCAGATAGATTTTCTAAGGAAGAAAGACCCAGGCCCCAGGAGGTCTTTATGAGAAGGGCAGACCACACACCTGCAGGGCTCAAGATGCAGCCGAGGGACAACTTCTGCTTCCCTCACACCTCCTCCTGCCGCCGCCTCCTCCTCGTGGTGGAGGGCCCTACAATCCTGCGCTCTCCTGCAATGTTCTCTAAGCCTCTGGTGTATGGCTTGTGATACAGATAAATGTATCAATTAGGGTTGGGCACCCCACGGTCTGTTGTTCTAGACGTTTTCACCAGTTACAGAGTTCTATTGACATCCCAGCATGGACAGGGGAAATTTTCATAAGGCCCCACCTGTAGATCAAGAGCTACAGGCCTTTAATGGCTTCCCAGAGAGGGAAATTAAGTTTTCTCCGGGGTCTTCTGTGTTCATTTCAATCCCTCGACTCACCCTAGAATCCTGGATGACCTCAGCTAATGATGTCATCACCACCCACTATGTACTGAGTGAGGGAGAGAAAGGAAGGGTGGATTTGTGTGGATTCTGGGGCCTGGAGCATACACTGATTGAAAGAGGTAGTCGCAGGAGACTCTCCTAAACTCCGTACTAACTGGACCCTCACCATCTTCCCTGTCAGAACCGAATTCGGAAGAGCTTCTCCCATCTCACCAGCCTCCTTCCAGTAAACAGGTTGTCTTTTGGTCCAACCGGCCCACCCACGAGGAGAGCTGGGCTTTCAGAAGTGATCGGGGCTTCTTGGAATTAGGGAAATGGATAACTGGAAAGGACCCAGATGACTTTCATTCAGTTCGACACGAACAAGGGCTTTTCTAGAATCCCTACAACTGTTGTTATTGACAACTGATGCTACAACTTGGGTCACCAGTGATCAGCGTGCTCTGTGGCTTGTGCTGTGCAGAGCCGTGGGGAAGGGGAGCAGGCTTCTAGTAAACTCTTGAATATTTTTCTACCAGAACTTCCAGATAGAAGCAGTGACAGTGGGTGACTAGATAAGTGGGTGGATCGCAGAGAAGTTCTCACTCACTCTGTCTCAGGAGCCTTCGAGGGGAGACGAAGGATTGTTTTAATTAATGGGATTGAGAAGTCCTGCACTGGTGGCCAGCCCACCTGCTGTCCCCAGGATTACCCTGTCAGCTTATGAGAACGATGACAGAGCATCACAGCCCAGGATGCCACCTTCGAGGCGACAGCACTAAGGGGTCCTCCCAGTCCATGTTAAGCGCCTTCAAACGCTGTTCTTTCCCAGGGCATTCAAGTCTGATTAACACGCAATATTGGGCTTTATCAAACAGCTCAGTATCCTGTTACTAAAGACCCCATTCTACTCGAGGCTAGCTGTGTCCTCTTGATTTTCCTTTTGTGTCCTGGACTGTTTAGGCAGATCAGGGGTCTGATGAGGGGCCATGACCATGGTTTCAAAGTCCTTATTTGGATTTCCTCATTAAATGCTCAACCAGCACAGTGGGTCACTGACTCCAGGCGCCAAAAAGGCGGGAGAGCACGGTGCCGTTGATGTGCACTGTGTGCAAATGGCACAGAACTACACAAGTCTCGGTGAGGCCAAATGCACAGCTTCTGTCCACCTGTGTGTAAGGCTGACTGTGCCTTCCTTCACAGAGAACCTTTCTTTAAGTCCTAAAATAAAAGGGCCTTAAGTCTCAGTTGAAAATAAACCTAGACGTCGGTAGGAATGGCAAGGCTACTGTTAACTAGGAAGCAGTCTCCCAGGTACTCATTAAACCGTCTGCTTATTCACTCATCCTGCATTTATTGAGCACCTACTTTATGCCAAGCACTGTGGGCACGGGGAGTGCAAAAATCAAGAGGACACAGCTTCTGCCCACAAGGTACCGCCCAAGGCAGACTTTAACGTGATGGGAGAAGCAATGAGAGAAATCAGGTTAGAGTAGGTGTCGGGGTACATAAAACAACTGAGAGCAGGGTGCCGAAAGACGGACAAGACGGACAGAGACAGCTTTTCCAAGATGCCTGACGATTGGAACCGTGAGCCCTAGAGGGCACAGTGGTGGGTAGAGAAGCCACGTCAGGCAGGGACAGCAGTCTGGCCACTGGCAGGTGACTGACTTGTGTCAACTTAATGCCCATCCTGGGTGACAGGGGTGTCAAGGTTTAAAGTCCTGCAACAGGGAAGTGTTGGGAAGGGAATGGACTCTACCGATTCTGTCCAGGGGTTCTGAAGCTACAGATTTGACTGCTCACTGATAGAAAACATCAAGGCCTGCTGTAAGCACGTGTAGACATGTTTTTCTTATCAGTATTCCTTAAACAACTATCTACCTAGCATTTACATTGTGTTAAGTATTATGATTAACCTAAATATTATTTAATAATTTGTTTATTTTTATTTTATGTACATTGGTATGTCTGTGTGTGGAGGTGTCAGATCCCCTGGAACTGGAATTTCCAAACAGTTGTGAGTTGTCATATGGGTCCTGGGAATTGAACTCGGGTCCTTCAGAAGAACAGCCAGCGTTCTTAACCACTGAGCCACCCCTCCAGCTCCTGATACTATTTAAAATATATGGAAGTCTGGGGTGCGGCTCAGTTGGCAGAGTGTTTGGCGAGCATCCACTAAGCTTGAATGGCATCCCAGCACCCAGTAAAGTTAGGAATGGTGGCACAGACCTGTAATCCTGGCACTCAGGAGGCGGAGGCAGGAGGATGAGTTCAAAGTCATCCCCTGCTATATAGAGTTCAAAGCCAATCTGCGGGACTTGGGACCACATCTAATAAGCGGAAGTGACAAGCCACCAGCGCAACCTCACTGGCAGGAGATGCAGATGGGCAGAGGGGACAGGTGCTTGTAGCCTTGAATGTGCCTGGAAGGAGCCTTACTACCAGGGATATTCGAGGTGTCCCACGTTTCCTTTATAGTCTCGATCAGCATCTGTGGTCCAGGAGTCCAGAGTGTAGGATTCCAACGCTCGTATGCTGAAGTCTGAACTCTAACCCAAGTGGCCTGAGAGAGTGTCCTGGGAACAAAACTGAGGAGAGCCCGTGACAGAGCTCTCTCTTGACTCTGACTTCCTGAACTGTGAAACAACTAAGCCATGCTCTTTTTTCCTAAAGATTTATATATGTGTGCCTGCATGATTGTCTGTGTACTACATGTGTGAACTGCTCAGAGAGGCGGGCCAGAAAAGGGCACCAGATCGTTATAAACTGTCATATACCCACAGGAAATCCAACCACAGTCCCCTACAACTACAGTGTTCTTAACCACTGAGCCATCTCTCCAGCTCCCAAACTCTCATTTATTTATTTTAAAGACAGGGTCTCACTGTGTTGCCTAGCTAGTCTGGAACTCTGTAAGTAACCCAGGGTGGCCTAGAACTCACAGAGATCCACTTGCCTCTGACTCATGAATGTTGGGATCAAAGATGTGTGCCACCTCGCCCAGCTAAATGTCTCCTTAAGCGACTGGTTTCTTTTTTTTTTTTTTTTTTTTTTTTTTGGTTCTTTTTTTCGGAGCTGGGGACCGAACCAAGCGACTGGTTTCTATGAGGAGGTTTTTCATGATCACACCTGCCTTCACTGCCCTCCCCGTACCCCTCCTCTTCCCACTGATTCCCTTTCTCAACAGTCCCTCCTAAACTTTATTTTTAAAATATTTGCATTTATTCTTTGCCCCATATGAGATCAGGTGACCTATGTCTTCCCATTGCGCCTGTCATCATGACTTCCAGTTCATCCATTTTCCTGCCACCAACATTTCATTCATCCCGATGGCTGAGGAGTATTCCGTGACCACGGAATACAGTATACGTACCACATTTTCTCCTATTCATTTGCTGATGGGCACCCAGGTTATTCCATAAACGGGCTGGAACTGGGTGTGCAGCCCCTCTGCAGCAGGCGCCGACTTTGACTCATCTGGGGATATTCTTGGGCGTGTAGTAGCTAGGTCACATGATAGTCCTGTTCTCCATCTCTCTAAGGGACGTCATACTGATCTTCGGTACGACTTGCTGGGGTTTTGCATTTCAGCAGCAGCATAAGAGTCTCCTTTCCCTGAATCTTAGTCAGTGTTTGTTGTTTGTTTTCTTATCTTTCTTAAGTTTTAAATTTTTACATGTGTGTAAATACACTCCAAGTGTGCTTGTGTATTTCGTAAATGCCGTTTGCCCAAAGAGGCCAGAAGAGGGCATCAGATACCCTGGAACTGGAGTTACTGGACAGTTTGAAGAGTTGGTGCTGGGAACTGAACCCAGGTCCTACAGAAGAGCAGCCAGTGCTCTTAACTGCTGGGCCGCCTGCAGCTTCTGTGTGTTCTCTTGACAGCAGCTGTGAGTGCCCAGGAAGGAGTGACAGAGCAGATGGGACCGGGGCTGGACTGGCACATCAGGCAGAGGAGAGTGGAGGAAGAGCAGGGCGGCGCTATTGTAAAGGGAGCCTGGAGCTGGACGGCCCAGTGGGTAAAGTACTTGCCACACAAACGTAAGGACTGGCACTGTGCCCCCAGCACCCACACAGACACTGAGCAGGCATGGCAGCCCCCTGGATCCCAGCACTCCTGGGAAGCTAACCGCACTAGGAGAGCAGCTGGATAGCTAGAAACAGGCTCCAGCTTCAACAAGATAACCTAACCCACTGGAGGGATTGAGGAAGAGTTCCAGCGTCAACATCCAGCCTCCACTAGCACAGCCATACATTCGAGCAGGCATACAGGCATGAACACACACCACACAAATACACGCTGTTTTTGTTGTTTTCCTTTTGTCATCCTTGTTGGGTTTCTTGGATTTTGTTTTTGTTTCCCTTTTAGTTTTTGGGACAGGTTTTCACTGTGTATCCCTGGCTGTCCTGCAACTTACTCTGTAGACCTGACTGGCTTTGAAGTCACAGACATTTGCCGGTCTCTGCCTCCTGAGTGCTGGAATTAAAGGTGAGAGCCACCGCTACCCAGCCCCAGCTTTTTTTTTTTTTTTTTTTTTTTTTTTTAAGAACAGGGAACAGCGTAACAGGGTGAAAGGAAAGGAAGCCTTGCTACCGCCACTTCATCCCCTTCCTTGCAGCGGGGTCGGGGGTGGGTGGGGAGGGGTGGTGCAGCTGATGCTCAGGCTGGGTGAGGCTGGCCCACCTGAATTCTATTCTCCCGAGTACTCTCTGCGGCCCGGAAAGAACTCTGTAGCAAGCCTTTCATATCGATGACTTTCCCCATTCTTAGCCAGGACCTTGTTTCTATTTAGATTAATAACTATGTAATGATTACCTTTGATGACTTAGACGGTGTCATCTGGAGGAATTACGGGTCTCATCCATCTCCTGTCCCCCCATCTCCTCTGCCCTCCTGGAATTATTCCCGAAGAAGAAGCCAATTAAGAGCAGCCCGACTGTTCTAACGCAGCCCTCCTTACCGTGTAGCAATGCCTAATGGAGTTTTAATTTCCCCATGGTGAGTCAATATTTACTTTAAGAAAGAAAAATGTCACCATAAACCACTGCCCCCAGTGAATTTGGTAGCACAACGGGTTAGGCGGGTTTTTGTTTTGTTTTGTTTTGTCTTTTTTCTTTTTTGGCAAACAGGGATGGAAACCCAGAAGGTTAGGGGTTGGGGCTGGGGTGGAGATGGTGGGGTGCCACTCAAACAAACACAGTTGTAGGGAGGATGGTAGTTGTTAAATATTTTGCTTTGCATATGTAGATGACTGTCAGGAACTCAACTACAGTTAAAGGGCATGAAAGGAAGCCGCTAAAATACAGAAGGGCCACAATTTATTCCGGCCTTTTAAGAACTTGGGGGGGGCCAAGGAGAGGTGTATATCAGGCATCCCCCACCCCACGAGAAGCCATTGTGGCTGTTTCACACCTTCCCCCACTGGGCTTCCATTGGAACCAAATCCTACGGGGGGTTTTTGTTTGTTTGTTTGTTTGTTTGTTTGTTTTTTACAAAAACCCATTAAGACTTTTCAGGACTGTTCCGGGGGATAAAGTTCAGCCATCCCCCCTCTTAGTGAGTCTGTGCAGAAACAATGTAACTCATTGCACTGAGAGACAGTTTCATTTCCCAATTCAAAAGCTCTCTGAAGAACGCGCCTTACCAAATGAACACTGTATACGGAACTTGTCACAATTCTTCCTCCTGACACAAATAAAAGCTAACACCGGTTGGCAAGTATGTAAAACAGCCATGACAAGGTAGCAAGGAGAGACAGGGAAGCACACAGGTTTTGATGTTGCTTTAGAAGCTGGGGGGGGGGGGGGGGGAGTGCTTGGCAGAATGACTGGCCGGCTTCAGAATGTTCCAGGCCGCAAGTGAACAAGCCACTTTCATGTCGACTTTTCAATGGTCTAATGACCCCCAGCTTCTAATTAGCCAAAACATGACAGAAATCTCAACTTTTACAGCAATAAAAGCTGCCAGGGAGAAGACCACCCAAGTGACAAGGCTCTTCATTCAAAAGTTTGCAGGTGCCCAGGGTGGCTGTAATTATGAGTTCTAACACGGTGGGAGACTATTCTGAGCGTATTCAAAACTGAACGAGGAAAAGGATCGCCCTCTCTTTAAATTTGTGCTCATGGCAGTGACTTTCCCCCTATTCAAACTGTTGATTGAAGGCTGTTATCTGTTTATCATCCCCAAATTATATTTCTGTTCTCTTAGGGGCTGTGGCCTTGAAAAAACATTCACATTCGGTGTCTAGTTAGTAACAAGAAAAGACTCCTAAAACTGCAATTTCATAGGGAAAAACCCACAAGCAAGAACCCCAGATTGTACCTCCAAGTCCCCAAAGGCATCACGCTTCTTTGTTCTGCTAAGAAAAATTAACCTCAATCTCAGCTCAGGGTCCCCAGGTTGATTACCATAGTCATTTAAATACTGTAATCTCATTTTCATCCTGGGGATAAGGGGAGGGGGGGGGAGTGCCGAGAAGGGATTGGGGAGCGAGACTGGAAAGAGAAAGAGAGCCAGGGAGGGGAGAAGCCGGAATAAATTTATCTGACAAAGGGATCGTGCCTTTCCGCGTACAGAACCTATTTCGGATCCTTCCACTTGATTGGAAAAGTTGATGAAGTTTAAATGAAGCAGAATTAGAACCTCAGGCTGCCCGAGTATCGACGGGGGGAGCTTCGCAAGAATGTGCAATTCAATAGCCCCGGTTTGCGCAGAAGACAAGGGAGAGGCCTAAATGGTATAATCTTCAATCGCATCGAACATCCACACTGACAAGGCAGGGTAATGAGTTAGGCCAGATCAGGCCTGTTGGTTAAAGAAATTAATCCCTCCCGCTGCCCAGAGACAGGCTTTGATGCCTATTGTGTGGCCCGGCCCAGTCTATCTAAATGGAAACTAACCGAGAGGGCCAGCTCTGCTTTTCATTGCTGGGACTAATCTGATAACAATTTGCTTTCTCTGATTAGGGAGGTAGAGAGAAGGGACCCTGTGTGGGAGAGGAGAAGCAGGGCACCTTCCTTTTGAAAGGGGAAGGCTACCCCTGACAGCCTAGATAGAGTCGTTGCTAGAGACATCCCAGCTTGGCCCAGCAGATACACCCCCAGGTCTGGGCTTCCGTGGGAAAGCAAAAAGCCATGCTGGGTTTTGGTGATGCTGAGTTTCCTCTTCAAATATAAGTGGTGTCACTGCTGGTGCGGATTCTGAAGGCGGTCCCAATGTGACCCCGATGTCCTTTACCCAAGTGACTGCCCTCTGTGCCTTTGTTTCCTCCCCAGGTTGTCCATGCTCATGCTTCTCCTATTTCACATTTCCTATGGGAGTCGAGCTTCCGCTTCCTCTCAGGCATCCATCCTATCAGTCCCCTGCTGGACCACTCCAGGTACAAGCCTTCTCCCTCTTCCTAGCTCTGCATCTAGGCCACATCACAGCCCCACACTGGCGTCCCCATGCAGTGGCTTCAGCAGTATTCACGTGCTAGAACTGCTTATCTGCCCAGCCAGCTCCAGCCCTCTCCATAAGAGGCTGCTCTGTAGACAGATCAGACCTCCATGCGGACCTGTTGTATCCTCCTGTCCCATCAGGACGAAGGCATCTCCTAAGGTACCAGGCAGTGACAGAACCTGACAAGCTGCAAACTCACTCACAAATGCAGACCCCACATTTGTCCTCTACATGACCTTGGGGCTGTTAGCCTTTCTGAGCTCAAAATATGGACCTCCCAGAGCTAAGATGATGGGTATGGAAGGTACAGTGCTGAGGGGTTGGTGTGTGCAGCTCAGTGGGGGGGGGGGTGCAGCTCAGGGGGGGTGCAACTCGGTGGGGGGGGTGCAGCTCGGTGGGGGGTGGAGGTGGCATCTCCTTAGCCCTCCCAGCTAACCCCCTGAGCTGTCCCAGCAAGTGTGAAGAAGGAGGGTGGGCTGAATGCTCTCAGCAGTAAAGAGCACTGACTGCTCTTCCAGAGGTCATGAGTTCAATTCCCAGCAACCACATGATGGCTCTGTAATGAGGTCTGGTGCCCTCTTCTGGTGTGCAGGCACACATACAGGCGGAACAGTATATACTTAATAAACCTTTTTTAAAAAAGAAGGAGGGAAGGCTATGCATTTGGGTACATTTGCAAGGGAGACAAACAGTAGCAGGCTGCAGTATGCAGTCACCTGCCAGGACTGTGTTGGTACTGTACCTTTGATGGCAATACGTGTGTGTGTGTGTGTGTGTGTGTGTGTGTGTGTGTGTGTGTGTCAGAGACAACGTGAGGAAATCAGTTCTTTCTATCCCTCAGGCATCTGGGATCAAACTTGGGCCTTCAGGCTTGGTGACAGTGCCTTTACCCACTGTACCAGGTCAACAGGCCTTGATGATACCCCCCTCAAAGTCTTAATAAGCACGGCAGAAAGGGATGGGAGAGAGGGAGGGAGGGAGTGAGGAAGGGAGGGAATGACTTAACACGTGAGAGGCTCTTGACAAACTGCAGCCATTGCTGCCCCTAAATTCTTCTGGCTTGGTTTATACATTGGTTGTGGCCTGGTGCTTCAAGTCCCTACTTTGGCTTGAAGTCCAGCTCCTCTGACTTTAATCGAGTTATGCAAACTCTGTAAGCCTCAGCTTCCTTACTGTAAAATGGGAACAGTAGAACGGCCACATTTGTGATTGTTGCAAAGGCACAAGGTACGAAATGTGTCCGAAGGGCCGGTTTGGCTCAGCATGGAGTCCCCTACCTGAAGTACTGTTGTTACCAGGTCCAGTGGTCTCCAGCCAAGAGCTGCAGGCTCTGGGCTCAGTCTCTCCTGACAACTCCCACTTTAGAAGAAGCCAAACCCCAGAGCATCCCGCTACAAGGCTGAAGGAAGCAGAGGGGCTCGGAACACGGGGTAGGCACCTGCTTTCCTTTTGTCAGAAGAGTTCTTAAAAGATTTACTTAAGCCTCTGAATTCATGCCCGCTGAGTTCATAGCTTCCAGAGCAGGCAAAAAGCTTCAGTGGCAGTTTATAAAGCTTTGGAAGCAACCAGAGTGCTCAGCCCAAAGGGACCCTCAGAACCTCTCCAGAAGGTTCTCTCAAATTGTTGGAGATGTCAAAGCATTTCAGACTTGCTTGTTGAACTTGCAAAAGGGAAGCAGAGGGAAGACTGTGACCCTAAGCCATCAATGTGACATGTGTCCTGCCATCATTTAGTTCTCTATATCCAGCCAGAAGAGATATCAGAATGCAGAGCGACCTGCAAATGTATATGTCCCTGTCTGTCACCTGTTGGCCAATCCCCATCACTGCAGCTGCCAGGCATAGCTGGGACTCTGGCTGCTTTCTGGACCTGACTCTGGGGCCTTTGGATTCTGCATCCTTTATCCCTTATCTTTGGACTCTATGAGTCTTTCCAGGCCTTGACTTCCTGCACAGCCTTACCTTAACCCTTTCTGTCTCCAGAAGCTCATGGTGGCCACCCTGGCCTCCTTCTGCTCCAGGGCCCCAGATTGTCCCTGAATCTGCTTTCACACAACTTCATACTTGTCCTGGGACAATCTCCTCTCACGAGTCCCTAAACACAATGCGGATACCCCACGCTTTTCAGAAGGTCAGTCTTAAAAGCCTAGAAGTGGGTCTAGCCCCTGGTAACAGGTCCCTCATCACCCTTGTCCTGAAGAACTCTGGGCTTACTGTTTCTTCTCCAAGGCCTCATGAATTGTCTGGTGCAGAGACAATGGCTATCTTGTCCTAGGAGTCGCCCCTGGTAGACAGACATTTGGTATAACATTATAACCTTTGGCAAATAGCTGAGCAGGCAAAGTTAGTGTGGTCTCAGGGTGACTGCAGGGGAAGAGGAATTCAGTGCAAGAAACAGGACTGACAGCAGTGAGTGATTTACAAGTAGACTATGAGCTCATCACTGTGGCCAGGTACACGGAAATCAGAGGAACTGTGTGATACTTAGTAAATGAATGACACATGGCCAGGAGAGGAACAAAGGACTCTCTAGTGTCACTGTCCCGTGTACCCTTTACCCCACCACACCATACATACGATCCCCTCTCCTGAAACACTTTTCTCCTCCAGTCAAAGTTGACTTACCCAGTGACTAATGAAGCACCAGCTTCGGCCTCACTCACTAGCACACGGCCTCTTCCAAGCTACTGAGCATGACTTCTGAAACTATCATTTCGTACTGTCAGCGTGGCTCTGTCTATAGAGTGCTCACCTGGCATGCACGACGCCCCGGGTTCAATCCCCACCCAACTAAAACTGAGCTTTGCAGCCTGGAATTGAGCACTCAGGAGGTAGAAGCAGGAGAATCAGGTAGGAGAATCAAAGCCATCCTTGACTACATAGTGAGTTCAAGACCAGTCTTGTCTACATGAAACCTGAAAGAAAAAAAAATTAACAGAGGTCCCCAAACTGCCTTCAGAATCTACCTCTGTTCTCACTGCTCCAGCCCCCAGCACGCACACCTAATCCTCCTGCAAACCCTCGCCTTCCCTTCCAGCTGTCTGCAGCCCTGAGCAGAGACCCTTCATGTCCTGTCTACCCCTACTGTATCTTCTAGGCCTCTACTGTTGCTCCTTGTCTTTCTTCTGCCTATGGCTGTGAGCTCTGTGAGTGCAAGGCTAAGGTCTTGTACCCAGCCCTCCTATGCCAGAGGTATACACATGCTCAGAAAGGAGACGGTGGCTAAAGCAGCGGTTGAATTCACGTGTCATTTTCTGTCACCTCCTTAACAGACTCAGGGTGGAGGTTCCATCCTTCTCGTCGGGAACATCTGCACAACTCTGTCCTTGCCCAGACTGGACTCTCCCCAGGTGCCCCCCTCTCCCATCCATACCCCTGAGGGCCAACTCACTGGATAACCCAGCCCAGCTGTACTGTGCTCTCCGCTCCTGCCTCAACCTCTGAATATAGTGCCTTGGCCTCCCTCTCCTCTCTTTTTTTTTTTTCCTCTCCTCTCTTAATGCCCTTAAAAACTTGGTTCCAATCTTTGAAGATTGGGGATTTCCCAATAAAGACAGTTGCCCCCACACACACACAACTTTAACCCTTGTGTTTCCAGCCATGTCTCCACAGTGTAGGGCGATAAACATGTGCGCACGGACTGATGGATTAATTAGTAATTTCAAATGCTACCACCACAAAAACAAACCTCCATTGTTGTTTGGCTTTGTTTATTTTTGCAGGGCTAACAGTGGAACCCAGGGTCTCAGAAGCTAAGCAAGTGTTCACACACTGACCTCTACCCCAGCCCTCAGCGTCTGTCTTCTTAAAAGATCTGCCAGGAGGCCGAGGAAAAATAGAAGCGCAATTAGACAGAATTCAAACAATGGCACCTTAAGGTGGCGACATGGCCTAACTCACTGTGGTCCACAGAAATGAATCCACAAAGCCACTGGCAGACCACCGAGTGGATGCCTCAGCCCCTCTCTATGCTCTTTGGGATAGGCTGGGACTTCTCAGCATCTGTAAACTGGTACATTTTCTGGCACGGTAGTCCAGCTTGAATGTTCTACCATCACGTACGAATGACCAGCCACCCGGCAGCAGTGTGGCCATCCACAACTTGAAATCACAGAGCTTCTTAGGGTGAGCTTTTAATCTCTTAGACAAGACACAAAGGATGCTGGTCAACACAAAGGACTCAGCTTGCATGCTTCTGAGTTCGCCGGCCTCTTGGATATGTATTGTTTGGTTCCTATAAAAGATCAACACTCCCTCTTTTCGGGTCATTACGTATTTTCTGCAATCCTTTTGACAGACCCTTCCCCCTTCTGGGTGTTGTCCGTTCTGACCTTTGGACTCACTGACCCTTGTCTGTTTCTTGACCCACCCCTGATGTGCCTTCAGATTAGTGGGTGGACCATTACAGCTGTTTTCCTTATAAAGCCCATTCCTGCTTCCCTGAAATGTGGTATTTAGAGTCACAATGAAACCGCAGGCTCTGCTGTGCGGCGCCCGCCCACTATGAGCCGAATTTTTCTACCCTGCGTCAATCCTGTTTCAAATCTTCGTTCATGCAGAGTGAAATAGGATCCTGGGAGTTGGTAAGGCAGAGTCGTGAAGCTCATACCCCAATCAGTGATTGCTCAACAAACCGGTCTCTCTGCTAATTAGTTTTCTTAATGAGTTTATTGAGCCACCTGTAAGATGGCTGAAAAAAATTTTTTTTTCTTAAATTGTAATGTGGGCAGGGATTGAGGCAGACAAGCAGCAGACAAAAGCAGCTCTAAGGGGAAGGAAGAAAACAGACGAAAGGGAGTCTCCCTGAGATTACATTAGGTTTTCAAGAGGCTATGGTGAGCTATAGACGGGCCAGCCTTTTGCTCATGGCTTCTAGCTCGAGCTTTCTCAGCCTGGAACTTAGAGATTCCGATCCCTTGCTGCAGGTCGGGAGGGTCTGGTTTCACATTTTGACAACCTGAATAGCATCCATGATTAGTCCGTCCACTAATCGGGGGCCTTGAGCACCTCCTCCTGTTCCACTAACCAAAACCAAAAACCAAACAAACAAACAAAACGGCTCTAGGAGTGAGTGCCCGGAGTCTGTTGATCTCCTGGACGCGCCACTGAGTGATACTGGCCTGAGCTGAGTACCATCGGTGTCAACGTCATCGTTTCTGTGACACAGCATCGCATTTAAACCAGTCTTCGTTAGAGCCTGGACACGTAGGCAAGGAAAACCCAGTAATGGTTTTCACCAGGCTTAAGCAGGGTGCACTGTCAGCTCTAGGGTGGTAGGGTGACAGATGGACTGGGTGACAGTGCTGTCAATCACAGCGCACAGTGACACCAACCTAAGCACTCGGCAAGCATGTCTCATTGTAAGTTCCCTGTGTTTAGACTCAACAAACTCAATGTTATTTTCAGATTAAAAACAGTATGGGTGTGTGTCGGTGTGAGCTTATGGGCACCACACGTATGCAGGTGCCTGAGATCAGAAGAGTTAGTCAGATCCCGGAGCTGCCTGATATGGGTGCTGGGAACCGAACCTTGATCCTCTATGAGCTCCTGGTACGTCCTCTGGACCGCTGAGCCATCTCTCCAGCCTTGAGCATTCTCCTACCTAACATCAACAGCTGAGGACACAAGAGTTACCTTAAGGAACATAAGGGTTTGTGATCACAAAACCAAGCATTCGCTTTTAACATGCCCTCTGAGGACACCCATGGCTAGTCACAACCTGCTGATCCTCAAGACTCTCCCGTGAACAGGTACCAACTCTCGTCTCAGAGGTAAGCTCCACCCCTACTCACCAGGGGTGGCAGAAGGCTGGGGTTTGTTGGTTCGAAGCCACTCTGCTGGCCTTTTCCTCATGAGGGAGCTGAAGTTTCATATCTGCCCAGCCAAGCTGGAATTGTCCAAAGAGGCCTCATTTGCACAGATGGATGAACTTTAAAGAGGAACCAGGGGACGTTTGCATTTAGAGTTGAACTGTAACCAGTGGCCAACCCGTGCTTGGGAGGTTAGTTTCCTTGACGTTTGTTTGCAGTAGCAAACAATGAGAGATTCAGCGGTTACTGTCTTTGCTAAAAGCCTGCCAGAGGCCGCACATTCGAAGTGCTGAGCCCCCCTTGGTTTTGTCCATCCATCCTGAAGGCCACTAGGGAGGAGGAAGAGTGCAGCAGGCCCATCGTTTAACAGGTTCACATGTCAAAGGTCAGGACAAAGCTCTGTGGCACTTTCCCCTCAAGAATGGAACGTCTCAGATCGGGAAAGGCCCAGTCTCCTGTAGGTGAGACACAGGTATAGGCATCCCAAACAGGAGTGCACCTCCAACAGTCCAGAGTGAGATGGCAAGGCACACTGAGGGAGTCCATATCAGCATCTCGTGAGGGTGCAGCTAATGGTGTTTGTTTTAAAACCGGGGGTGATTCGAGTGAATGATTGGTATCTACTTATTTTGTGAGACTGGAGTAGGAATCAGGAATTCGCACACACCCGGGACAACTCCACACCCCCAGTCTAGATACATTTTAAAAACAGAATCAGTCCTTCAATGAGATCTCGAAAGCTTCTGGAAACCCTAGAATGGTTTGAAAACCACTGTAATAGAAAACAGGTTTTGAGGCCTGAGATCAGCACCCTACTGAGTCACCACTTCCGGTGCAAACACGACAACTTGAGTTCTGTTCCCGGAACCCACACGGGGAAAAAGAGGACTGAGTCCTGAAGGGTGTCCTCTGATCACCACACAAATAAAATACAGACGAGCCTGACTTACACAGCAACAACTGGGTCCAAAGCGTCCCCATCGGTGTTAGGGAGTGACCTCGAACTTGTCCTGAGAGGTCTCAGAGTTCTCCCTAAAGGAACAGCTTTCCTTCACGCCCCAGCATTGTTCTGAGGGTCACATGATCACAGGCTGGCTGGGTTCGGTAGGAACAGCCCGGTTCTGAAGTCTCCTCTTCATTCTAGCGCCTCCTTGTGCTAAGAGGTGGCCATGCAGCTAGGCCAGGGCAGTGAGGAGCCAGTCCAGAAACCGGAACCTCATTCTCCAGCCCCTGAGGGATGAGACTGGGCATCAGCCAGCCAGAAGAAGGCTTTTATTTAAAACAAGAAAGGGGACAGCCATGCTTTTTTTTTTTTTTTTCTTTTTTTCGGAGCTGGGTACTGAACCCAGGGCCTTGCGTTTGCTAGGCAAGCGCTCTACCACTGAGCTAAATCCCCAACCCCGACAGCCATGCTTTTTAAAAGACAAGGTGGCTCGAGATTGAAATCCTGGCTCTCGGGAGGTGGAGATGGGTGATTTGCGGGGGCTCCCTGGCCAGCCAGCTTAGCCTACCTGATGAGTTCCAGGCTAGTAAAATCCTGTCTCAAAAACACAAGGTGGGTGGCTTCTGAGAAACAAACACCTGAAGTTGACCTCTGGCCTCTGAACATACACACTCAACACAAACATGGGTGTGCACAATCATAAAGACACACGCAGTTGCACACATAAAAGAATGAGGAGGAGGGAGAGGGAGGAGGGGAAGAGGGAAAGGAAGGAGCAGAAGGAAGAGGAGAAGAGGGAGAAAGGGGAGGAGGGGCAAGGGGAGGAGAAGGGTAAGAAAGGGGAGGATGGGGAGGAGGGAGGAACTGAGAGAGCAAGATGGATAAACCCACGGCAGTGCATCCTGCCCAGGCTGTTCCACAGGATAGTTTTTAATTCCCCTCTAACATTTCATTTCCTCCTATTACACTGTAATTGAATGTAAAGGACCCAAGCGATCACAGCCATATTCTCTTTGGCAGACAAACCGCACACAGTCTTTCCCCACCATGTAATGAAAACATGGGTATCTTTGTGCAACTCGGCTTTGGCCAGCCTGCCTTCCTAATGCCCATCTCTGTCTCTGTGCTTACGGTCGCCAGCATTAATATTTATTAGCGATGTTAGGCTATTAGTGGGCTTGGTGCGCCTGCCTGGCTTTGTAGAGCATCCAATTTGAACACACTTGCTCTGGATAAACACTTCCTGTGCTGGTAATGATAACAGCGCAGCACTGAGTCCTAGGAACTAGAACTTGAGTCAGAGTGAACGGCCCCAATGCTCAGACTCTCCGGAAGGGTAGAGCATCTATCCACAGCGGGCTGGCTTCTCCAGTCTCCTCACCCCTGACACGGACCTACCTTGGGCTCCCTCTCCTCAAAACGGAATGTTCTGGGCTTGTAGTTCACTGGAAATCTCAGAGGAGGTGACCTGTGACATTGCCTGACTTACTGTGTATGTGTGCCTGTGTTTTGTCACGTGTGTGTCTCCCTGTTTGTATCTCTGTGTGCCTATATGCCTGTACGCATGATTCTATGTGTGGCTGTGTCTCTATGTGTGGACCTCATCTCTTCAGGTAAACCCTAAGTAGTCAAGTCTCCGTAGGCAGGGGCTGAGTTTTGAACTTGTTTCTATGCTTCCCCCCACACCCCAGCTTAGGATGGCCCTAGGCGTCTAATAAACACTTAAGAAGTTAGTTCTTCACTCTTGTCAAGTCCTAAGAAAGTATTGATCACTTCCGCAGAGATGCTGAGTGAGACAATGCTGGAATCAGATTCATCTGTGAACACTTCCGACTGCCTGTTATACAGGATGTGACAACCGTGGGTCACCCTTGATTAATTAGTTATGGCTTGTGGCCAAAATAGCATGAGGTTGTAAGTCAGGAGACCAGACACCAGGTCACAGGAGCAGCCCAGATGAGTGTTTTCCCTGGTTGGAGGCCTCCCTAAGCCTCCCAAAAGGAGATACATTGATGTCAGCAAACTTCCTTCTAGCCTCAAATGCTTGATTCTATGACTTTATTTTACAAATGTATGCTCTTCTTATTTGTGACATAAACCCCCTCAGGAACAAAAAAACAAAGTCGGTAATAAATTATGAAAAAAATCAGGGGCCCTGATCATTCACACATTCTGAGGGTGCTGGATTCAATCAATCCCGCCCCTGTACTGCAGCCTGCCTCTCTGGGGTGACAGAAGATTCAAAGCCGTCAGCGGAGCAAACTGTGCAGTCTCTCCCCGTAATTGTATTGACAGGATATCAGCCAAGTTGCTGTGGTGGGAAGGGTATGCTCTGACAGGTTTTGTGAGGGAGCCTCGAAGGCTACTGTGGCAGGATTCTATGTTGAGTCTCCGGATTCTAGGGAAATGAGAACCAAGCAGGGGGAAGCTGGGTTCTTTCCCAATTTAATTTTAGGCTTCCCAAAGAGTTGCACAGGAAGGAGAGCTGGCTGGCTGCACATCACTTGACAATAGAGAAGCCCCTGCCAATGAAAACTATTTACATTATTTTTGTGGTTGCATAAGACACCATCTTGACTCAATTAATGGCTATTAAGTCAGCAGTTGGCCTGGGTTTCAGGACATGAGCAGCTGCTGAGTGTTTATGGCTAAAACACCTGCTAGCAAATCTGAGGTTTCCCCCTTTTCCTCTGGTTGCTGTGGCTTCATGAAGATATGTGATGTGTTTTAATAACTGAGGCAGATACATCCTGGTAAATTCCACGGGTGGAAAATAAGAAGATTGGGTTTGTTCAGTCAATGTCTCGGCATTTGAAGTCGAAAACGAAGGAGGAGGAGGGAGAGGAGGAGGAGGAGGAGGAGAAACAAACAAGAGACCTATCCATGAGGAGACTCAATGTGCACAACAGCCCCCCCCCCCATATGGTAGGATAAACATTTCGGGGTGTGGGATTCCTCTCATAGAGATGTACTGCTTCAGGCTCAGGAACAGATAAGCTAACATACACCTCAGTTCCCAGTATTCCCCAAAGACACCCAGACCCAGAAGCACCCACATGATGAGGAAGCTATTCACCCCAACAGTGGGGCCAGCAAAACTGGATCCTACAAGTCAAGCTCAATCAAAATAGCAAGACATTTGTACAAATATATATATATATATATATGTATATATATATATATTAAATGTTCTGGAACCCTAACTACCTTTAATATTTCCATTTTCTTTAAATCTCCCCCACCCCATGTTTCAGAATTCAATTTTTCTTTACATAGAGAAAGCTGTGTTGGGCTTTTAGGCATGGCTTTTAAGCCATCTCTGCCGGAACCTGGCGTCAAACCTTGCAGACATTTCCCTATGCACTGGTTTAGAAGAGGCAACAGGGAGTAGCCGGCTTCCTTTTCACATTCTCTCTCTCTGCCAACTTTTATACTGGCTGAGTTTTGATGGAAGATCTTACAGGAAGAGGCAAATATTGAATGCGGACATCCTAACAGCTAGCTGAGCTTCCAACACCAAGAACAACTGGAGGAAAAGACTGCCCCCTGCTGCTACTTGTAAGAGTGTCCCAAGCCCTGTCACAAAGAGTGTTAACACGGGGCCCCTGCTATTGGTGGGACCAGGGATCAGGGACCAGGACAGCCTGAAAACAGAACCCCATTGGTGGATCAATCATCACCCATTTTAAAAAAAAAAAGAAAAGAAAAGGAAAGAAAAGAAAAGAAAAGAAAAAAAAAAAGATCATTCCTAAACTCTCTTCCAGAAACAAGGATGGAATTCCTCCTGAAGGCTGTCAAGTTAGCGCCACCTACAGGCCAAATGCTGTCATTCATTACAGCCAGGGAGAAAGCAAAGGGGAAGAGGGGCGGTATTCACATGTTGTATTGACACGCATTGTAGTTTATACATCTACGTACAAATGCTAAACATATAGTGAGAAATATATAACACATGTGTGTGCTAGACATATATACAAGTGAATGCAGATATACATATATATGTGTCACCTGGTATGAACGTTACCGAAGAATTCACTGTGGAAGTGACTCTATAATGCCCTTCCTCTCATATTTAAGTGGAAAGGAGCTGCACACTAGTGACACCTGCTTAAAGCGATGTTGGACTAGATGCACCAGGTCAGGAGGATAACAGCGGGGACGGGGAATGCCCTCTCAGAGGGGAGGGGTAAGGGAGGAACTCTTGGAGGGAGGACAGAGGTGAGAGGAGGGCAGCATTTGGGATATAGATAGATAGATAGATAGATAGATAGATAGATAGATAGATAGATAGATAGATAGATAGAAGTAATGTTGGAAAATTATTAGTACTGCCATTGATAGGCGGTACTTGATTTTCTCCTTGGCCTAAGGCAATGAATTCCAACTGTCTGTCCCAGGTCCCTGCTGAGATTAGTAATCGAAGAAGTAAGCAAGACCTATTCCACTGTAGAGACAACTCAGAGGGCCAGTGCTAAGAATGCTGCTGCACGGGTTCACTGTATCTAGATTCTATCCTCCGAGGAGCTTTAATTAGCCCAGAAAGTTCTAATTATATAAGTCTGCCTATAGTCAGAGAAACCATCAGCGCGCCCATCCCTCTCCGGAACCTGGGAAACCGAGCTCATTTTTAGAAGCATACTGCCCTCTAGCGGCACAATATAAATTTGCTCCACTAAACTTCAACTTTACTTTTTCTGTCTCCCCGCGCGTAAAGAGTCCACCGCCACGTGTAGTTTTCAGGCAGGCAGGAAAACAAACAAAGGTGCGGGGAACTGGCACTGAAAGGGAAAGTGATCCGTCTATAAACGCTGCTCCCACGCGAGTGCCAGCCCTGTCTCCTAGAGGGGTTTGGATCCCACATCCCGACACACTTAGGGTGGTGATGTGATGCTTCCGCGAGAGTCCCAGAGCACCTGCTGCATTGTAGACCAGAGGTGCTGGGGAAGGTGGGTCTTGGGTGGCAAGGGCAAGGATGGGTACCTGAGATCTATCACCCTGCGGGTAGATCGAGCCCCGTAGATATTGCTCTATCCATAGTCTTTCCAAGTCGTGGGGAAAGACCCCACTAACGTGTGCCACTTGAGACACAGAGGTTCCTGAGGTTCAGGGACCGGCTACGACTGCAGAGAGTCCAGGCCTGTTCCACCCCAGAGCAAGTTTCCAACACTGCGCCCAAACCCTGGGCCCTGAGGACAGGGGGTTCAGCAGCCGGAAACCATCGGCGGCGTCGGTGCCCGCGGAGGGGACGATCGCGCCCGGGCGCTCACCTTGACAATGAGCGGGTTCTGAAACATGGAGTCACGCACGACCCCCAGCCTTTCGTTCTCCATGCCCGGGCGGATGTCGACCACCGTCAGCGGCCGTCGGGGCGGCGGGCAGATCTGGCTGACCGTGCGGTGCACGGGCTGCTTCTTCTTCTTCCATCGCGAGAGGTCTTTCCGGGGTTTCCCCGGGTCAGGCATCCTGGGGGTCTCCGGGATCAGACCCTGGCTGCAAAGTCCACAGAGTTCTGCGCTGTCTGAGGACCCCAGCCCCGAGCGTGCGCGCGCTCCGGGCTGCACCACGGGGACCCTGGGGTGTACCCCGTGGCAAAGCAGACTCCGGAGCAGAGCGCGCCCACCTGCGGAGCCTCCGTCGAACGCTTAAACGCCGCCAGTTCTTCGGAGAGATTTGGGCACCTCGCTGCAGATTGAGACAGGGAAGAGTGTCTAGACTACCCCTTTCAGAGAAATGGAATGTCCCGTCTCCTTGGCGACAGGACGCCAACAGCTCAGGAGCTTCCGGTTTTCTTTCCAGAAATTCTTAGCAACCACAGAGACCTTTTAGACTTGTCTCGAGTCCATATGGAAAAACCCAAGAATCGAATCTAGGTTGTGTTAAAAGAAAAGAGGTTTATCCTTGGCTTACACCCTCCCTCTAACTACCCCACTCTAGTCACAGTTCCTTCCCCCTCTCCCTCTCCCTCTGTGATAAAACACCAGGACAAGGAACAACTAGAGAAGGAAGAGTTTATTCCTGCTTATGGTTCTAAAGGGATACGGGTCCCCTGTGGCAGGCTGGTATGGTGGCTAGAAAAGGTTTCTGAGACCTCACATCCTGAACTCCCCAATCATGCAGGAGGGAGGGAGGGAGAGGGAGAGAACACTGGAAATAGCAGGAGACTTTGAAACCCCAGTGACCTACTCCAGGAAGGCCATACCTCTAGACCTCTCCAAACATCTCCACCAACTGGAAAACAACTGTTTAAATAGATGACACCATTCTCATTCAAGGCGAACCACTGTAGACCCTGAAGATTTCAACCTGTATCGAAGGCATTTTCTCTTGGGGCATTTTAAAAACCATTTAACAATTTCATGCGTAAGCATGACGAGCTGTGTTCATACCATCTCCTTATTCCTCTCCCCAGTTGCTGAACCCTTCTGGTCAGCAAGTCCCTCTTCCACTCTCAGGTATCATTTTGTGCCCCACTGAATTCAGTTAAGGCTGCTGACCTAAGCATAGGAGAGGGTGACTTACACTAGGACATAAAGTCCTCCTTGCCCCCCAACAACCATTAACTGTCAAGGGCACTTTGGGATATGACCAGGTCCTCACCATGGCTACTGATTAGGAGAGGGTTGTCACTGTGCAGCCCTCACTGGCCTGGAACTCAGAGATCCATTTGCCTCCGATGCCTGAGGGCTGGATTAAAGATGTGTAATAAAGGGGTTGGGGATTTAGCTCAGTGGTAGAGCATTTGCCTAGCAAGTGCAAGGCCCTGGGTTCGGTCCCCAGCTCCAGAAGAAAAAAAAAAGATGTGTAATGAAGCTTTGCAAGTCCACAGCTCTGTTATAAAGACTCTTTACAGATTTATGTGTATGAGTATATTTGTCAGCACATGTGTTAATGCATCTATGTCTGCCTGATGCCTGCGGAAGTCAGAAGAGGATTCTGGATGCTCTGGAACCAGAGCAATGGATGTTTGTGAGCCTCGGTATAGTGCTGGGTCCTCTGCAAGGCAAACAAGTGTTCTTAACCAATAAGCTCTCCTCCAGCTCCACGCTCATGGATTGTAACATGGTGCAGTAATGATGTCTATTATGCAGTCCATATGAAAAAATAAGAATTCTTTTTGGAGGCTCAATGGTTAAGAGTACTGCCTGCTCTTCCAGAGGACCTGGTTTCAATGCCCAGCACCCACATGGCAGCTCACAACAACTGCCTGTGACTCTAATTCCAGGGGATCTGACACCTTCACAGACACGTGCAGGCAAAATGCCAATGCACATAAAATTAAAATAAAAAAGAATTATTTCTGTAAAATGCTCCCTTTTATTGTACGCATATGGATTTCGGCCTACGTGAAAGTCTATGCCTCAGTGCATGCCGTATATGTGAGTTCATTGTTCCACCTTCAACATTAAACACAAAAATACCCACTTCCACAAGACTCTGAGTTCACCTCGGAGCAAGATGCACTGACAACCAATATGAACTCCAAGGCTTTGCCTACCATCAGTGGACACTGTCAGTGCCAAAGCAGACAACATAGACGTCCAGCTGCTCAGACAAGGCTTGACACAGACCTGCAGGGATGCAGTGTGTCTACTTACGGTTTTCCCAGGCTGCTTCACTATGTAACCCAAACCTGTGATCCTCCTGCCTCAGCCTTACACATGCTGGGATTACAGGCATTTGTTACTTCAGCTGGCCAATTGTGCTTTTTAAAAGATTTTTTGAATGTATACGAAAGTTTTGCCTGCATGTGGTATATGCACCATGTGTCTATACCTGGTGCATGAGGACATCAGAAGAGGGCATTGGATCCCCTAGAACTGGAGTTATGAGCAGTTGTAGGGCACCTTATAGGTTCTGGGAACTGAACCTGGGTCCTCTGGAAAAGCAGTAAGTGCTCTTAACCACTAAACCATATCTCCAGCCCATTTAAATGAAAGATGCTTAACAGCTCACACAGAGAAAGTCACAGTAGTTTGAAGGAGAATGGCAAAGTAGAGGGGAAAGCATGGATTGTATCCCTGGGCCAGATAAATCATCTTACCAACTTGCCAAAAGCCTCAAGTTTTCCCACTACAAAATGGGACTGAGACAGTATTACCTAATAAAGATACCTACGACATAGGATTCTTGTAAGAGTAAAGAATAAAACTTATGGCTTTTAGGCTGCTATATAGCTCAGTTGGTAGAGTGCTTGTTCAACATCTATTAGGCCCTGGGATCTGTCCTCAGCACAATAAAAAACCTGGTGTGGTGGTATCTGCCTGTTATCTCAGTTCTGAACGTAGAGGCAGAGAAGTTCATGGTGTGTTTGAAGGCACCCAGGCTACAGGAGATCCTATCTCAAACAAGAGAAAGTCTTTCGACTTTTATGACCACCACACAAAAAGCTTAACGTTCGGGTGATATTAGCTCTAATTTGATAATTTGATGGCCCAATTACTTTTTGACTTATTTTTTTCTTTTCGAGATGGGGTTTCTCTGTGTAGCCTTGGCTGTCCTGGACCAGGCTTTGAGATATACCTGCCTCTGCCTCCAAGTGCTGGGATTAAAGGCGTGTGCTACCACCACCGGGCTGCTTTTTCTTATAAGTTAAATTTTGGAGTTTTTTTTTTTAAGACAGGGTCTCACTGTAGACTGACTTCAGATTCGCTATGTAGATCAGGCTTGCTTCGAACTCACATATACCTCCTCTGCTTCTGGAGGGCTGGGATTTGCCTGGCTTGCTTAATTAGGACACACTTTTTCTCTATCCTATACATTACGGCAGGAACATAGGTAGGCAACTACGCATGCGCCCAATCCTTGCGCGCCGCCATGTTACTATGGCAGCCGGATGCGCAGCAAGACGGAAGTCAGTACAGTATTTCCGCCTCACAACACTTCCGGGTTGAAAGACGAGTGCTACACTATCTCAGGGTAGGTTGGACGAGCTTTCATTGAATTTCTGCCCCCCAAGTGTGGCGGGCGACTGCGCTGTGGCCTTGTTCCAAGCGAGGCCGCGGCCTGAGGCGGATCGGCCTGTTCCTCGCCGCCGGGGGTTGTGGGGGCCTGGGGCCCAGGCCGCGGTTTGCGGGATCCTCGGGTCGCTGCCCCGGGGCAGGGGCAGAGCAGGGTCAGTCAGAAGCCAGGGCGGTGAGCAGAGGCTGCGTGGGGCCGGAAGTAGGGATAGGTGATTTCCGCTCTTTAGTTGAAACTGAGCGCTCCTCGGGAACCCGCTGGGCTGTTTGGGAAGTCTGTGCCGAAGGGATAATGGGACCCAGTTATGGAGTCCGTAACGGTACCCTGTTAAAATGGCTTTTGCACCGAGGCTAGTCACCGGGCATAAAGGCATTGAGAGGTCTCTCGTAGGAAATCAAAACATTGTTCCAAGAAGAGAGGATGCCAGGAAATGCACAGCATGGGTCAGGCTATGTCATGAGGAACTGAAGGCCCTGGAAGTCTGAAAGGATGTTGATTTTATATAAAGGATAACAGACAAAAGAATTAAGGTTGAGCTGGCTCAGCAAGTAAAACTTGCACAAACATGAGGACCCGAGTTTGAACTCCTAGCTTCCCCACTTACACCCTTCTCCTGTGCATTTAGTGAGGATAAGTAAATAAGCTCTTCTGCATAAATCCCTCCAGTTCCTCAAGAGCGGGTAAGGGTGTGGAGAGATGATTCAGGGGTTAAGATCACTTGTTGCTTGTGTGGAAGACTTGGGCCTGGTTCCCAGCATCCAAATCTATATAGTAGTTCACACCCATCTATGACTTAAGTTCCAGGGACCTCCACGATCACCCAGCAGACATGCATTCATTTACACAACATATACTATTTTCAAATTAAAGGCAAGGTTCAGAAGGGGCAGTTGTAATTAATTTTACTGAAAGGGCCACAGACCATGGCAAAAATTCATTTGGGGCCAAAAAGAGCTCAACAGCTAAGGGGAAAAAAAAAACCCAAAAAACAAAACCCCACTAAACAATAACAATGTGCTGTAACAATAAGGATGTGGAGGAAAATAGGGAAACCGCTCCTACTGATGGCTCCTGGAAGGGTCAGGAACTAGGGTAGCGCTGGGGACGGTGCTCAGTGAAGAGACTGTTGCTAGCATATCTATTTCCATTTTATGGGTTGGCTCTGCCCCATTTCAGGTGCTCATTAACCTCATCTGGCTACCCTAGGGGACACTCCGGATCTAAAGAAACAGAACTGGTTCTAGATAGTGTTTTGGTTCCAACCGTGATTAGAATACAGCCCATCTGCCCACTTGTGGGTTTTCCCTGTATTCTCAGCAGCACAGGCACAGCCAAAGAGAAATCGTTAATCCATGCCAAAAAAATGAAAATTACTAAGAGCAGAACCAGGTTCGGTGTTGGGGCCACAGTGATTGTGTAAGACTGTCTTAGATCCTTGGTAGCCATTGTGCACCCCTGCTGAGACCTTGAAAAGTCTTTGAAAGGGTCCCCTGCATCCCTAGGTAGCACGTCCCAGCTGGGAGATATTTATAAGGGAGGCAGGTCTAAAACAGCTCTGGTACCCCATGGAAGGGGAAGGACCTGCCTTGAAGGTGAAAGATTAAGTGTTCGTTCATGGCCTCTTACCTCTAAAGCACAGTCCTCACAGCTGCCATGCACTACCCAGGATGAGGTAGGTACCTTCTACAGGGAAGGTGCTTAGCATCTAGGTTGGCTAAAGCCTCTGGTGCTAGAGAGAGATTCAGTCTGTAAGGAAAACAGGAACTACAGGTCAGAACATACTGGGAAGAAATTCAAATATACTGGTTTTGGCTGGGTGCAGTAGTACATGCCTTTAAGGCTGTCTCCCAGGAGACAGAAACAGTTGGATACCTGTGAGTTCAGGCCTGCCTGGTCTACAGAGGGAGAGTTTTAGGACAGCCAGGGTCACACAGAAATTCTCTCTGGTTGTGGGGAATGTGCTGTTTTGAACCACATAAATATATCATCTAGTCAAGGATAAATTCTAAATATTTGGACCCAGAAGCAACTCAGATTGAGGAGAGGAATATGAAATGTTTGTATGTAATTCTTTATGCATGAGGGGGAGGGGCTGAGTCAGGGCCTCAGTCCTACAGTGTAGCTGAGAAGGCTCCTCCTGCCTCCACTCCTCAGTGCCAGGTTACAGGTATGTGCAACTGTAAATGTATGGAGTGTTCTTGTTTTGCTGGTCACTGACAAGGCACATCTGCCCTCTTTGTCAGGGCCCAGTGACCCTGCCTGAGGTCTGGGGCTATGTCGTGGTATCAAGATGTCGAGACTTGCCTGATTTTAATGTAGGGCTGGGCCAGGGCTTGCAGGCAATAGAAATGGAGCAGCACACACAGCTGCCTGCCTTTGTGGGCTCTGAGTGCCAACAGAGGAGCTAGACGTTGAGTGACTGAATGGCTGATTGCTAACTTTTAAGTTACAGTGCTTCAGAAAAGCACAGATTGCCACAGAGAATGCAGAAAGGAAGTGAAAACTATGATACTAGTGTTCTAGGATTTCATAGTATTTGTTTGATCAGATTCACCCCCACTACTTCCGCAGCTCCTAGATTCACCCCCACCTACTCCCCCTCCCCACAATTTTATGTCCTCTTTCTGTTTTAAAAATGACCTATTCAGTCAAGTTTGTGCCACCCTGTACTCTGGGTATGGGGCCAGCCTCTGGAGCCATGTCAACCTACCAGGGATAATACCTTAGAGAACACTGACTCTCTCTTCCCCAGGAGCCTCAGTTAGGAGTTGGAGCGCATTAGCCCAGCCCCTTCCCCTCCATGTTTGAATATTGACTGGCTTGATCTCGTACAGGCAACTCCGTACAGCTGCTATAAGTTATGAACACAGCGGCCCTAGCCTGTCCAGAAGACATGTTTTGCTCCAGTTCCCCCAGCCTCTGGCTCGTAAATTCTTTCCCCTTCTGAGACGGTCACTGAGCCTTGGAGGGTGGGCAGGGGATCCAGCTGTTCTTTTGTGGCTGAGCACTCCACTGACACTTGTTCCCTGTCCCTTGACTGGTTGTGAGTTTCTTCACCAATCAGTTGCTGTCCACTGCACAAAGAAGCTTGTGTGATGCAGCCCGAGAGCTGCCCCAGTCTGTGGTCCAGAGGACAAGTGTAGATATAGTGATGCCATGTCTGATTAGCACAACAACAGTGCCAGCTTCACCCTGGGGCTGGGAGCTCCCTAACCATGGGCTCTGGTCCAGAGTTGCAGTACTGAGCGTATTTCCTCCTGTGGAGCAGGCCTTAAATCCACCCAGAAAGCAGCTGGCTACCCTCAAGTTCTGCCACTGTTGCACCCATAGGCACAGTTTGCCATGCTGTTCATTTTAGTCCACACGGCTCACAGCTGGGTAGTGATGATTTTTTTTCCACCCAGCAACCCACATAGCACCTTCTGATACTGTGAAAGCTAGACAGTATGGAGTAAACTTTCTTAAAGAAGTGACCTTCCCGCCAGGTGTTGTGATGCATGCTGGTGTCTTGGGACTGAGGAGACTGGGATGGGAGGACTGCAGCCAGGGTGGGGGCCAACCTGGGCTCCATAGCAAGACTTTGTCTTAGTAAATAAAGCAGAGCAGTCTCCTACCTAAGCTCACAGGCAGGCAAGGGAGCCCCAACAGCAACTGGTAGACTGGGGGTCAGCAGAGAACCTACTGAGAGTCAGGAAAGGACTAGGCATGCTGGGGGAACCACAGCAAGTACCCATCATAGAAGATGAGTCTGTAGGTGGCCTGTGGCCCTAGGCTGTGCATGAATTCTGTGAACTTGGGAGGGGTGTGTGTGTGTGTCTATCATAAAGGCAGTGAGACTAGGCAAAGTGGGTCTCACTGAGCTTTCTGTATATTTTGAATAGTATAAAATTATATAAAATTTATATTCATGACTCCTGGCTTGTCATTTGTCATACAGTTGTGTTTGTCCTGTCACCCTGCCCCCACACGTATGTTTAAAATGCCAAAATAAACCATTGTTGTCACATTTTTCCCAGGATGGAAGGGGGCAAATTTAAGACCCACACTGCAACTTTGCACAAGAAAAAGAAATGGTCTTCTGTGTCTGAAAAAAGACTTCAAAAATGGCCCTCTCAACACTTGGAGAGTGAACAGCCTCAGGTATCTGTGCGGAAGAAGAGGAGGAGGGAGTCGCAGACACCAGCCCAGGAGAGCTTAGAAAGTGAACAGCCTTGGAAAGCCAAGAAGAAGAAGAAGAGGAGGAGGGAGTCCCAGACACCAGCCCAGGAAAGCTTGGAGAGTGAGCAGACTCCAATGTCTATGCTAGGGAAAAGGAGGAGGGAGTCCCAGACACCAGCCCAGGAGAACTTGGAAAGTGAACAGCCTTGGAAAGCCAAGAAGAAGAAGAGGAGGAGGGAGTCCCAGACACCAGCTGAGGAGAGCTTAGAGAGTGAGCAACCTTGGAAAGCCAAGAGAAAGAAGAAGAAGGAGAAGGAGTCCCAGCAGCTTACTTCTTCCCTTCTGAAAAATTCAGAGACCTTCCATAAAGCTAAAAAAACCACTGCTGCCCACAAAAAGAAAAAGAATAGTGTTTGGGAGGTGGATATGGAAACTGGGATCATTCTTGTGGATAAAGAAAACATGGAGAACCTGCTAGAGACTTCTAGAAAGGATGTGGATATTGTTTATGTTGATATGAGCAAGGGACAAAGGTCAGCAAAAGTGAATGACACAGAAGAGCTGCCCATGGCTGAAACCCAGAAACGTGACTGTCGAGAGCTGCACAGTGATATCAGGAGCAAAAAGAATCAAAAGCACCCCCAGAAAATTGCACCCCAGGATGCTATCCAGGGAACCCAGCCTGAGAGGATCTCCCTGCCCCAGTCAGAGTCCTTGTCTCCTGTGGATCTAGAAGGCAAAAACACAAAAATAGCAGTGTTTTGTAAGAAGAAGTCTAAAAAAAAAGTGTTCAGGAGCCAAGAATTGGAGGCCGTCTCTGAGAGTCTTGTTAGCTCAGAGACTATCCCTGAGAGTCTTGATAGTGCACACCATGGAGGAGAGGATGAGACTGAAGAAGAAGGTGAGAGCATCAAAGAATCCCACAGGATCCGGAAAAAGTCCAAGAAGAAGAAGCACAAGTCTGTTACTCTTGCCACCTCTGGTGACAGTGTCTCAGTGCTGGACAGCACGGCTGAGAGTGCCCTCGTGGACTCACCAGAAGGGAATGGTACTTTGAGGGAAGAGGACGTGGACCACGGGTCAACAGAGGCAGAAGCCCAGGCCCGTCCCACCGAGAAGCACAGGAAGGAGATACAGAGGTAAGGTGGAAATGGGATGTGTCTTCTGTGTGCATATGAGGTGACAGCAGTCTTAGGACTAGTGTGACGGTCTTAATTGAGGAGATAACTGGATGTCTTCATATGTAAATATAGTTAAATTAGATTTTCACTGAGATCTATTCTACCTAATTCTATAAGTTTGAGCCATTTTAAGATTTCCAGCCCCCACAGCTTGTCTGAGAGTACGTGTGGACATAAGGGCTATGTACCTTAAACTGGGGATTCTGGAGCAGTAGAAGCTTGGCTCTCACACAAGGAATGTAGCTATGGTTACTGCTGTATTAGTCTACTTCCCTACTTACAGATCCTGGACCCGAGACAGATTTTTCTCTTCTTACTTTTCACTCAGTAATCTTTTTGTGTTTGTTTAGTAGTTCTGGCTTTGACTAGTTTTGCATATTTGCTAAATGTTAAGTGTCACATGGGATGGTATTGATAACACGAATGGGCATTCACACTGTCCTCTCACTGGAACATTGTCAGTACATGGATCATGAGGCAGGGATATGCTAGGGCTGTAGCTCTAACTTTCCTGGGGCCACAGGTCTTAGGAAAGTCACTAACTTGGTGACAAGTAGGCTGGAGGGTATAGCTTCCAGTCTGACGGACTCACTGGTGTTGAGCCTGAACATACGAAGCAGTCAGATTCTGCCATCTGCTGGAGAGCTGGGAAAAACAATTGGGATGGACACATCAAAAACAAAGGGAGAGGGCTGGGGATTTAGCTCAGTGGTAGAGCGCTTACCTAGGAAGCGCAAGGCCCTGGGTTCGGTCTCCAGCTCCGAAAAAAAGAACCAAAAAAAAAAAAAAAAAACCCAAAGGGAGAGATAAGGCCTATGCAGCAGGTGCACCCTGAACACCCAGCTAACCAGCTAGGAGCCAGTGTATTCTACAGCTCCACTCATTGTAAGGGCAGGGGTGTGGGGGTTGTAGAGATCAAAAGGGCTTTATTTACTAGAACCAAGGATGAGAAGTAGCACACAAACTAGCACTAACTGGTAGGATCGAGTTACCTCCTGTCCACACAGACATACACACACACACAGACACACACACACACACACACACACACACACACACACACACACACACACACGTTCATTTAATCTAATCAGGGTGCAGAAAGAATTTGAATATTATGGAATGAATAGCTCCCTCCAAGGTGCAGGTTAACTTCAGTACTTTTTTAGACTGAGACCCATTCAGGAAGAGTTAAGGGATTAGCTGGAGGGCTGACTTGCTGGTAACCTGGTTTTCCCCTTAGATTAGAACCTACCCACGAAGAAAGCAATTTGGAATCAGCTAGCAATTCTGCAACAAGATGCGTATCTGAGGACAGGAGAGATTCTGATGAGTCAGATGTGGATTTGGGCTCTGCAGTGAGGCAGCTCCAAGAGTTCATTCCTGACATACAGGAAAGGGCGGCCACCACAATTAGACGCATGTATCGAGATGACCTAGGGCGCTTCAAAGAGTTTAAGGCACAAGGTAAGCTTTCCAGTGTGCTGCTTTTGAGTGACTGGAATTAATGGAGAAGCATCCTTTAAAAAGATGTTAAAGCTGGGCAGTGGTGGAGCACACCTTTAATCCCAGCATTGCAGAGGCAGAGGCAGGTAGATCTCTATAAATTTGAGGCTAGCCTGGTCTACCAATTGAGTCCAGGACAGTCAAGGCAACACAGAGATACCCTGTCTTTAAAAAAAAAAAAAAAGAAAGAAAGAAAGTCTTAGAAGGCCACAACTGAGCAGTCCGTACTGAGCAGTTGCTGGCCAGAGAGTGTCAGAGTCACCCATTAAAGTGTTTCCTCCTCATTGCGTGTCTTTGTCATGCATGGGAGTGTACAGTGTAAGTGCTCTTTCGTATAAGTATGCACTGTGCGTCGAGTGAGGGGCCTCTCACTCTGGGAGCCAAAGCATCGAAGAGATTAGAAACAATCTAATACACCCCAAGCACCTCACATAGGCACAGTTACAGAACAGTATCTTGGGGGTTTCCCTTTGCTGAATACCCCCTCGAGTTGAATCATGAGGTAGAACAGGCTGAGTTCAAGTTCTCAATCCTCCTGCCTCGGCTTCCCAAATGCTGGAATTAACATTTGTGTATCACCGTGCCTTGCTCCAAATATAAATTACTGGGTTATTTATTTAATTTTGTGGTGTGTATATATGCATGCATGCATTGTTTAGGCCTGGGGTTAGCCGTGCACCAACCATTCAGACACCAGTCTTAAATATGAAGGTGTTACCGAACACTTTCAGATTGATCAGTCGGGGCCACAAGAAGGAAAACCTAATTGTGGCACCTGTCTGTCCTCAGGGCACACTTTTTATATAAAAACCCAGGTTCAAAAGTTTAAGGCAAGCAGTGAAGTGGTATAGCATTTTTGGCTAACTAGACAAAGTGTTATCAGCCGACCTTCAAGCTGACTGGTCCTGAGTGAGGTAAGGAGGGTGGCAGGTGTTGAACAGGGGAGTCTCAGAACATTGAGATAACCGGATATAAGTGATTCAGCCATAACTTTTTGGCTCATTAATAACATTCTTCAGTGTCAGTTAAAGTAATAAGTATGATCTTAACTTCACCTTATGAGTAACATGGCGTCTAGATACAAAGTGGCTATGATTATGTTCAAAGGAGGGAGCCTCACCATGAATAGTAAACCTAAAGTCAGGGCTGAGAATAAAGATCAGCTAGGAGAGCACTTGACTAGCATGCATCCAGCGCTTGGTTTAATTCCCAGAATCCACATAAACTGAGTGTGGTGTGCTGGTGCATGTCTAATCCCAGGAGTCAGAAGTTCAGGTCTCTCCTTAGCTACATAGGGAGTTTGCAGCCAGCCTGAGCTCCATGAAACTGCCTCAACCAAACAAAACAGCTAAAACCAGACAGGTGAACTCTTGAGTCTCCAAGTCTGCCAAAAGAAAGAACTGGGTTTCACACATTTGATCCTTAATGATTGCACAAGGAACAGGAGTTCAGTATTAACTGTGTTGTGTTTGATTGATTCATAGAAAGCTTGTGTTATTTCAGCAGACTTGCTAGCCCCTGTGAACACTACTCTCAGGGAGTTTAGTGATGTGGAAGTAGAGTGGGGCTTCTTTTAGAATCTTCTAAAATGTCCGTTATTTTTAATATAACTATCTTAAAGATATTGAGGAAGCAAGCTAGTCCCTGTGGTAGCGGCTGTCTGGGAAGACTTGGGGAGAAGAGATATGGTTTAGGCTAGAATTGAGGATGGGGACTGGGGAGCCACTCTGTGCCAAAGATACCAGTGGGCCACTCCTGCCCAATGGGCTGCTCCCAGCTAGTCCGAATCCTATAGGTTTTCCATGTGGGCCTGAGAGATGCTCAGTCGATAAAGTGCTTGTTACACAAACATGACCTGAGTTTTGTTTCCAGAATCCATGTAACAGAGCTGGACCTGGTGCCGTATGCCTGTGACCTAACACTGGGGAGGTAGACCAGAAGATCCTTGGGCTTTGCTGACCGGCCAGCCTGGCCCGCTTGGTCAACAGGAGAACCTGTCACCAAAAAAGATGGCTCTGAGGATGACAACTGTAGTCTTCATACACGTACACGCATACACGCATACACACACACACACACACACACACACACACACACACACACAGAGGGGGCAGGGGGAATGAATGTAGTCGGTTTGCTTATATTCATTATTGACAGTCTGTACTTGTCTCTACTCCCTCACTCCAACTCTAGGGGTAGCTATTAGATTTGGCAAATTTTCTGTTAAAGAAAATAAACAAATAGAGAAAAATGTGCAAGATTTCCTGTCCTTGACTGGAATTGAGAGTGCAGACAAGCTGCTGTACACAGACAGATACCCAGAGGAAAAGTCTCTGATCACTAACCTCAAACGGAAGCATGCCTTCAGACTGCACATTGGTAAGTGGGGAAGGAGACCAAGCCTCCCCCAGCCTTCCCACAGCTGCCTGAAGTCCCGTGGTGAGGAAGTACTTCCTCTGAGTCCCGTGGGATTTGCAGTGTCTCCGTGTCTCTCAAGAGTAGTCCTCCATGGATTTTGTGAAAGAGTAAACAATCTTCTATCCTGTCCACTTGGCAGTAATTATCTGTTCCTGTCTGTCATTCCTTCTGCATGAAACACGTCCTTCCATGCATTCTGATCTTCTAAGTGAAGGGCTTTACGCAGCATCCCTGCTCGGGGGCTGCTGCTGAGAGAGTTAGGAGCTCAGTAAGGCTTCCCATGAATGACCCCATGCCTAGAAGTTTATGGAAGCAGAAATTGTACACAGCGGATTATTAAAAACAAGACACAAAGTTGGGGAGAGAAGAAAGGAGGAGGTGGACCTTGGAGGAGTCAGGGAAAAGAGTTAAGAGTGAATATGGTCAGAATACACTGTATAAGATTTATTGATTTATTATGTACACAGTGTTCGGCCTGCATGTTTGCCTGCAGGCAGAAGAGAGCACCAGACTACATTACAGATGGTTGTGAGTCACCATGTGGTGGCCGGGAATGGAACTCAGGACCCCTTGAAGAACTTGACAGTGCTCTTAACCTCTGGGGCACCTCTCCAGACCCCCTAAATATATTTTTAATTGTTTTCATCTTTTTGAGGAGTTTCTCTGTGTAGCCCTGGCTATCATGGAATTTGCTTTGTAGATCAGGCTGGCCTCGAACTCAGAGATCCAATCACATCTGCTTCCCAAAATCTGGGATCAAAGGTGCGTGCCACCAAGTCTGGCAAAAAAAAAAAAAATGTATTTTTAAAAAAGATCAGTAAGGGGGGTTGGGGATTTGGCTCAGTGGTAGAGCACCTGCCTAGCAAGCGCAAGGCCCTGGGTCCGGTCCCCAGCTCCAAAAAAAGAAAAAAGATCAGTAAGTAGTAATAGGTCCCTCATGAAAGAACCGCTTTTGAATCTGGAGATGGTAATCTCACAAGTATTTTCAGTGTACACAGGGAGGCAGGGGGAAGGCTCTCTGGAGAGAGGGAGATGGGGAGGCTGGGAGAAGGTCTTGAAGAGCTTGGTACCCCTCAGCTCACGCCGAAGTGGCAATCCAGTGAGTGGATCTGGGAACCCAGTGTGCACTGCTCCTCAGTGTTTCCTGTTCTGACAGTGCAGGGCGCAGGACACCCCTTCCTCTTCACACTGCTGCATAGCACTTGATCATGTTACCGAGGGTTCTGCTAGGTTACTTTGGTCTGTGACCATGACTCACACTGGCCACACACCACCTCCCTGACTCTGTCTTCTAACTCTCCGTAGGGAAGGGCATTGCTCGGCCCTGGAAGCTTGTGTACTATCGTGCAAAGAAGATATTTGATGTGAATAATTACAAAGGCAGGTAAGAAACTCTCAGTGCGGGACCAAAATTTGTCCTGATGTCAAGAAACAAAATAGCCACAGCCCCGAGTGACAGGTGAGGGTCACAGAGGTTTCTGCATTAAAACCTGACTGGAGATTGTTAGGCTTACACCTTTAAGATTCATTTCCACTCCCAATTCTTTAATAAGCCTTCTGGAATTTTCTGTTTCCTGTGTCCTCTGTCCCTTTGTACCTGGGCTTCAGCACTGGACATCTCCTGCCTTTCTTCTGTGGCTCTTGTATGCTCTGCTCTCTGATGCAGTAAGCACCATAGTGTTCCCTTCTGCCCTGTGGTTCATCCTCTCCCTTCTTCTTCCCCAAAAAGTCCCCAGTTCTCATCTATGTCCAACACTCTGAATTGAGTTGGGAGTCTGAACTGAGGCACTCATGCTGACTTGCAAACACCATACCTACTGCGTCATCTCCTGGACCCATTCCCTCCCTCTCTCCCACCACCACTGCCCACTGTAGCCTTA
Source organism: Rattus norvegicus (assembly GCF_021556685.1). Taxonomy (NCBI): domain Eukaryota; kingdom Metazoa; phylum Chordata; class Mammalia; order Rodentia; family Muridae; genus Rattus; species Rattus norvegicus. The sequence goes on from NC_141536.1 coordinate 11,297,077, forward strand.
TGCTCCCACCCACAATTCAATCCTTTTTAATCTAGAAAACCTATTTTGTTTGTGTGTGTCTGAGTATGTGCGTGCGCACATACACCATGCATACTCAGGAGCCTGCAGAGGTCAGAAGAAGCATAAAATTGCTTGAAACAGGGGTTGCAGGCTGTGAGCCACCATGTGGGTGCTGAGATCTGACCTGGGGCCTCTCAAGAGCAGTCAGTGTAGCTAGGTATGATGGTGCATACCTTTAATCCCAGCATGGGGAGACAGAGACAGGAGGAGCTCTGTGAGTTTGAGGCCAGCCTAGTCCACACAGCAAGTTTTAGGACAGCCAGGGCTATCCCAAAAAACAAAAACAACCAAAAAAGAATGGTAAGTGCTTTTAACCACTGAGCTATCTATTCAGCCTTTACCTATAGTTCACGTCCTTTAGGTTGTGAGCCATCTGTCCAGGCCTTAGGTGGAACCCAGGCCTTGTGTTTGTCACAAAATGCCAAGTCATGGAGTCACATCCAAGTCACAGCTCCAAGGAAGTTGGTTCTCGCGTTGATCATATGAATACTAAGTGAAAGAATTCTTCCATGTGGGGGTGGCGTATGACTGAGTGGCGTACATGATGTTGGTTAACAGTAGGCAGCACTGGTCTAGAGGACATAGTATGATCCAGGGGTCCATAGATGTTGACTGCAGGCTTAGAGCAGCACAGAGGAGACTCAGCAGGGGCACTCAGTGTTCCCTGCAGGGTACCATCCAGATAGCAGTACCAGTGGGTGGAGACAGCCATCCATGTTCAAGCCAATGCAGGCTGTGACGTAAGAACAGGCCTAGATGGTTCAGCATGGCCTATGAGAGACTGAGTAGACCTTGGCTCTTTCAGCCGTGATTGATGGCATAATAACCACTGAAGTGTACAGACAGACAGTGAAGGGCTCCAGCCATGGGTGGGAGGGGCTCCAGCCATGGGTAGGAGAGGCATGGCTTCCTATCAGTGCTGCCATTAGCTTTTCCTATGTTCTACCATGAGATGCCGTTCCTAGTCTTAGACTTCATTAAACCTAGCAATCTTTTTCCTTCTCTTCAGGTACAATGAGGAAGATACTAAGAAGCTGAAGGCCTACCATTCCCTCCATGGAAATGACTGGAAAAAGATTGGGGCCATGGTAGCCCGAAGCAGCCTTTCAGTTGCCCTCAAGTTCTCTCAGATTGATGGTGGTGAGTGGCCTCTCTGTGAAATAAGCCGGTATGCAGAGGTCTCTGTGGTCCACTCTCAGTGTGTGCTCCTTTTAAAGACCCTCTCCATGCCTGTTCATTTGACGTGTCTGTATGCACTAACCATGCGTCAGTCCATACCCTGCAGCATGAGCTGCTGCTCGTGCCAGGCAGGCCTTCCAGAGGTTGGCCAGGAGGAAGCCCATGAGAGTGACATGTGCGGCTACTTTGCCCCTAAATGTTGGGCCTTAAACTGGGTAGAGTGGCACACTCCTGGCCTGTGGGAGGCAGAGGCAGGCAGAGCTCTGTGAGTTTGAGGCCAGCCTGGGCCTACATAGTGAGTTCCAAGACAGACAGAACTACATAGAGACCCTGCCTCAAAAAACAAACCAAAAAAAAAAAAAAAAAAAAACCCTGTTGTCAGTTATTTTCAGTTTGTTTGGGTGAGCTTTTCCCATTATTTTGTGGAAAGCACCTGATTTATTATCCCCTTTTTCATGTGCTTGGAAGCAAATGGATGAGCAGCTATGATATAGGATCATCCTTTTATGTCTGCAGATAGAAACCATGGCACTTGGAGTAAGGCAGAAACTCAGAGGCTGATCAAGGCTGTGGAGGATGTGATTCTAAAGAAGATGTCTTCCCAAGAATTAAGAGAACTAGATTCTAGACTCCAGGAAGACCCTGAAGGTCGCCTGTCGATTGTCCGGGAAAAACTCTATAAGGGCATATCATGGGTGGAGGTGGAAGCTAGAGTGGAGACCCGGAACTGGATGCAGTGCAAAAGTAAGTGGTAAGTGTGAGGCTTCCTGTGTACCCTGCAGTAGGGCTCTCAGTGTCTGGTCTGGGCAAGAGGTACACACAATAGTGTGCACAGCACACAGTGCCAGGAATGCTCCAGCGTCCACTGCACCTCCTTCACCTAATGGACCTTGATGGACAGGGTGCCAGTGTGCAGCAGCCTCTGTGTCGTGTGTATTTCTTCCTCTTTCAGATCCTAAAGACAGGCTTAGTGGTATACACCTGTGAATCCAGTATCCAAGGGGTTGAGGCAGGAGGATCTCAAGTTTGGGACCAGGTTCAACAGTAGACTAGCTAGACTTGTGACTTTTTTTTTTTCTTGGAGCTGGGGACCGAACCCAGGGCCTTGCACTTGCTAGGCAAGCGCTCTACCACTGAGCTAAATCCCCAACCCCTCTCCAGCCCGTCTTAGGACTCTTAACCACATCTTTCCATAGCTTTAGTTTGGCAAATAGGACTTTTTTTCTTTTATATTAAAATAGCTTCTCCATACCCCATATTTTGCTGAGTAGTGACCCAGAAGTTAGAGATATGCAACACTGAAGGAAATGGCAGAATTTGAGAGAGAAATCCAAGGATGTCAGGGTCTAGTGGCAGCATAGCTTGGCCTTGTGTGTTTGCAGTTGTAGGTCGGCAGTTGCTCTGGGCTCTGCTACAGCACAGTGGTTGTAGTCACACCCTGAGCTAGGAGGGCAGTTTCTGTTCCCTTCTGGCTGCATGCTCCCTACCTGCTCTCACTTTCCCAAGTCCTGGACATGCAGCAACATCCTGCCTGAAGCAGTGATTCCTCATGGGCTGGACCCACAGTATCTGTCCATGGTACTCAGTGACCCCACCTTCCAAATGAGGGTAAGATCTGTTACAGTACAATACTTTGCATTAAAAGTAGACCCATGGGGGTTGGGGATTTAGCTCAGCGGTAGAGCACTTGCCTAGCAAGCGCAAGGCCCTGGGTTCGGTCCCCAGCTCCGAAAAAAAGAAAAAAGGAAAAAAAAAAAAAAAGTAGACCCATGGCTTACACTATCCATACAACTTTCAACTCTGCTTGGGATATTTGGGTACTTTGTTTTGGTTTTATTCTGGGGTTCAGACCCAGGTTGGGAGGAGCAGTGTGTATTAGCTGTGTGTGTGTTATGCATAGCAGTGCAGTCCTGCCATCCCAGCACTCAGAAGGCTGAAGGCAGGGGGTTTAAGGGTTCAAGGCCAACACTGGCCACAGAGGGGAGACATTAATTGAAAACCTGAAGAGGAGAGAGAGAGAGGGAAGACGAGGGAAAGTGTGTACATGGAAAAAGTGATCTGTCAGGCTGCTGCTGCTGCTGCTGCTGAGTTTTACCCACAGGCTGGCAGCCCAAACTCCGGCCATGAGCCACGAGCCCCAGGAGTCAGCATGCGAGTTCTCAGCAAGCTTGACATTAGTGTTCAGAGACTTGCATTGGTAGCAAGAAAACTGTTGGTTTTGTTTGTTTTGGATTTATTTATTCGTATGTTTGAATGCTTTGCCTGCATATATGTCTGTGTACCACGTGCATACTTGGTGCTTTCTAAGGTCAGAAGAGGGCACTGGATCTCTTAAAACTAGAGTTACAGACAGTTGTGTAGTCAAGGGCTTTTTCACCCATGCCCCAGTTCCCAAAATAACAATTCTGACATGTAATTATATATGACTAAATCAGTGCCTAGGTCATAAGTTTGGGCTTCTTCCCTGACTACCCATAGCTTAAATAACCTGTTTATTCTATGAGTGCCAACGGCTGGTTACTTTCGTGCATCTGTCTCCTAAAAGTTTGGGGTGAATCTCTTCCCGTCTGACTCTATCCCAGAGTTCCTCTTTCCCTACTGGAATTCCCATCTCCTACTTCCTGCCTTAGCTCATTGACCAATCAGCTTTTTATTGACAGGCGATGCTTCCATACAGAACATAAGAGATTCTCTCCACACAGTTGTGAGCCATCATAGTAGTACTAGGAATTGAACCCAAGTCCTCTGGAAGAACAGCCAGTGCTCTTACCTGCTGAGCCCCAATAGCCATTTATAAACAGTCACAAGAGCATATGCAGAGTGCCCTTCAATGGCTATAAACAGGCTTAATCTTGTTCTCTCCAACACTGCCTTTACGGGGCTATAAAGAGATGGCCCAGTGGGTAAAGCATTAAGGACCTGAGTTCACAGGCAAAGCATTCAAACATACGAGTAAATAAACATAAAAACAAGCAAACAAAACAGCTTTCCTGCTACCATTGCAAGCCTCTGAACACTAATGCCAAGCTTGCTGAGAGTTCGAATGCTGACTCCTGGGGCCTGAGGCTCATGGTTGGAGTTTGGGCTGCCAGCCTGTGTCCCAGTAAAAGCACGGGCAATTAGAACAGGAGTGCTGTCAAGGGTACAACTCAGCAGCAGCAGCCTGACAGTTCTGGGGTTACATGTTGGCTCTGTCACTAGCAGACACATTACGCCCAAACCTGGCCCACTAACTCCACAAACCCCATGTGTTTAAGTCAAGTAGGAGAGCAGTGCCCCTTCTGGTGCAGTCTTACCATGCAAATGCCTACTTACGTGAAAGCTTCACTTCCTGCAAAGCCAGCAGTTCAGAATGTTCTCATTAGTCCACAATTAATTGGGTCTAAAAACAGTCTTATTTCCACTAATACGATGTCACAAAGCACAGCCAGTGAGTCAGCAGAGGAGCTGAAGAGAAAACATGGAGGTGAGAAGGATGGGGATGACAGCCTTCGGAATGCGTGTATCTTAACGTGTTGCAAAGTCCATTGTACAGGGAAGTCAGCATGCTGATGTTTTGAAGGTGCATCATGAAAATAGTATTGATAAGTGTAGTTTGAAGTAAGTAAGTGCTTTTCAGTTGAAATATTCTACTTTTATAGAACTAGTAATGGTTTTTCATCAATCTTCATGAGTAAAACCAAACTTTGTCGTTTATCAATTTGAAAAAAAATTTTCCCTTACAAAAATTTCATACCACAAAATAGACTCTCATGCCCATTATCCACATTCGACCTTGATGCCCACTTTATCCATGTATTTATTCCTGCCCAGTGAATGAGAGCGACTGCTGTGATTAAAATAGGAAAGTTGTACTTTTGTTAAGAATTATTTATTTTATATATGTGTACACTGTAGCTGTCTTCAGACACAGCAGAAGAGGACATGGGATCTCATTACAGATGGTTGTGAGCCACCATGTGGTTGCTGGGAATTGAACTCAGGACCTCTGGAAGAGCAGACGGTGCTCTTAACTGCTGAGCCATCTCTCCAGCCACCCACCCCCCTTTTTTTAAAAGATTTATTTATTTTATGTATATGAGTACAGTCTACAGCTATCTTTTTTGGTTCTTTTTTTTCGGAGCTGGGGACCGAACCCAGGGCCTTGCGCTTCCTAGGTAAGCGCTCTACCACTGAGCTAAATCCCCAGCCCAGTCTACAGCTATCTTCAGACACACCAAAAGAGGGCATTGGATCTCATAACAGATGGTTATAAACCATTGTGATTTCTGGGAATTGAACTCAGGACCTCTAGAACAGTCAATACTCTTAACTTCTAAGCCATCTCTCCAGCCCTGGAAAGTTGTACTTTTAAAACTAAAATTAAGGGGTTGGGGATTTAGCTCAGTGGTAGAGCACTTGCCTAGCAAGCGCAAGACCCTGGGTTCGGTCCTCAGCTCCGAAAAAAAAGGAAAAAAAAAAAAAAACTAAAATTAAACTATGCTTTTCTTTTTTTTAATAGGACAGAGATTCTTACCAAAAGGATGACCCATGGTGGGTTCGTGTATCGTGGGGTCAAGGCTCTACAGGCCAAAATAACTCTTATTGAAAGGTACCAAAATAGGGATGGGTGCTGTGTGAACCCGTTTGTTAATCCAGAGATTAGGGTGCCATTGCTTGCACCTTTCTTCGCGTGTGTCCCAGTGGGTGTGTGACTTGCCTTTCTGAGCTTCAGTTGACCAACTCTGAATGAGGCTGATAGAAGTTACCTGTGCCCAGTGTTCTTGGGAGAGTGAGAGACAGTGCATGCGGTCACACTGTGTACTCAGTCAAGGGTGCTAGTTCAGTCTGTAGAGCTGTCCCTGTGGGAAAAGTTAGATAGCCCCCTGCACTGTAAATGGATTTTTTTTTTTGCCATATGTAATTGTTGTCTTGGAGACTTGTTGCTGAATAAAGTCACCATTTCTAGCTCTTACTGCACTCTGACTGACTATTTCAACTCAGCTGTTCTTGCTCAAATTCCTCTCCACACTGATTCAAACAGGCTTTTCTTGGCTTCTGACTAAATTACTCTGCTTGGTCTCACAGTACCTCTAGCAATCTGTTCTAATCTTTGGCTCCTCCTCCTTCTCTGGATCATTCTGTCTTCACCTGCAACCTGTCTCTCTAAAACTGTCCTTGTAAAACTGCTGTCTCCTTCTCTTCCTCTCACCCCTGCCTCCTCCCCACCTCCCTGTGCTGCTTTCTTCAATTGCCTGTCTTCCCTCTCCTCATGAGAGTTGGGCATATCCTGTCTCATCCTGTCAAATCTTTCTCTGATTCATCACTTTGTCTGCTCCTCAGTTAATTTCATTTTGAAACATTGCTGCTTCCCTCTAACTTTACCCTCACTGTTTGGGATTAAAGATGTAGCTTTCCAGCTGTATCATGCAGACCCAGAAGCTCTTTGAATGTGATCCCTTGCCAGAGCAGCCATTTGGCTGGATTACAATCCCTCTACACTGCACCACAATGACACTGTTGGTGTGACTTGCGTGGTTTTGTCCTGAGTTCCTGTCTATGCAGAGTTCTCATCACAGTAGTCTCAAGGGAAGTGGAGGTGTGAGAATCTCTGTAACAGCCGTGAGTCTGGCAGACCTAGGCTGATGATGCTGGAGGACCAGCAAGAGCATCAGAGGCCCTTGTTGTGGCCATCCTATCCAGCTTCTATATCCCAGCTGTCTGCCATGCTTCCTGTCTTACACTGACTGGCTATCCCCCACTCCTCCTGCAGGAGAGACAGATGAGCAGATCTGAGGAGACATCTAAGACCAGACAGGACTGAGGTCCTGGGTCTCACCAATTGGTAGTTGTGACAAATTGAGTCGGCCCAGACCCTCAGCTCCATTTATTTGTCTGATGCCACCTGTCCCCATGGGACTGCCGGCTGTTGGTCATGTGTAGTGCACACACAATGCTATAGTGTCTTGAGGAGAGGGCATGAGACAGTGTGCTGTTCCTGGGGATCTGTGATGAATAGAGAGATGGCTTTTCAGCCCAGCTCCATAGCTCATTCTCTGACCTTGGATTAACCTTGGGCTAGGCTGGGTAGTGTAGTTGAGGAGATTGAATTGGGGTGAAAGCCCCTGGCTTTTCAGATCTTGGTATTCTGTGAGCCTATAGAGGTGAATTTCCCTTGAAAATTTTATTTTTTCTTACAGGCTGTATGAATTAAATGTGAATGATGCTAATGAAATAGATTGGGAAGATCTTGCTGGTGCCATAGGGTAAGACCACTTATTGAACAGTAAACTTATTCAATGATGAGACATTTTAAAATATGCTTTCCTTATGGTATGTGCCTGTGTGTGAGTGTGTATGTGCCTGTGTATACGGTGCGTACGTGGAGGTCGGAAGACTTGTGAGATTCAGTCTCTCCTTCACCATGTGGGTTATAGAGATCAGTCTTATCTTACCAGGCTCTGTGGCGGCATCCAGAGAGATAACTTTCAATACATGACTCCCTACCATACCTTATCAGGCCAAAAATTCATGGCATATGTGGAATTGTGTGTGAGTGCAGGAAGATGGGTAGAGAGCTATCTCATTCTATAGTGTTTTTCACCAGAGCACAAGGATCTGAGTCCAGTCTCCTCATATATCAAAGCCATACAGGGTGGCGGCATCTGTAGCCCCTGCTGGAAGGGTGGGCAGAAATCGGAGGACCAGCCCGAGCTGCACACCATCTCAAAAGATAAGGTGGACATGATGAGGAAGGCTTCAGCCTCCACCCTCCACACATAGCACCAGCCACGCTGGGTCATCCCTGCACCTCGTACTTCACTTTGCTTTGCTTTCTCTGTGCAGGATCTTGCTATGTAGCCCAGGTTGGCCTCAAACTCACCATCTTTTCGCCTTCAACTTAGAGAACTGGGGAACGTTTAGGGGAAGCAGTCCACATCCAGAAGCAGTAGGATGGTGTTGCTGATTGACAAGTGTTACATGGTCCCTGATGTCTCACCTGCAACCACTGAGGGAAGTCAGGGCAAGGATTGGAGGCAGGAGCTGATGCCAAGGCCAGGAGCACTGCCTGCTCAGCCTGCCTTCCTATGCCACTCAGAACCAAGCCAGGGGTGGCAGCACCCACAGTGTGCTAGGTTCTCCCACATTCAAAAACCTGCCCCACATGCTTGCCCCTAGGCATTTCTCAGTTGAGCTTCCCTCTTCCAAAATGTTTCTGGCTTATGACAAACATAATGTAGCCAGCACAATTTGACTTTTTAATAGAAAATAGGTTACATTGTCCAGAATAAGAGAGGCATGAAAAGGAACAGTGAGTAGCCCTCTGACCATGGGAAACTGGCCTCTGGGTCCCTTCCCAGAGCATTTGTGCAGAGGCCTACAGGCCCTGGACGTGTCCTACTGTCACAGCTAATGCTGGCCCTGCACTTTTCTCCTCCTCCACCTGCAGGGTCTCCAGGGACTGCCGTTCCGAGGGCCAGCTTTGACTGAGTCAGTCTTTTTATAATACTTCCTCCTAGGGTTGGGGATTTAGCTCAATAATACTTCCTCCTTTGCATTCTCCCCTTCCCCCTCCCTCCCCCCCTTCTCTTTGTTATTCTGTTGCTCTGTGAGTTTGTTTTTGAGCTTCCTGAGAAGTCCTCTTTTCTACTGAACTCTGCCTTTTCCTAAGGATTGCTTTATGACAGCACCTAGTAGTTTTTAACCTTTTATCCGGATTTAAAGAGACAAAGGAAGAAATGGGCCTCTGTATACCCACCCACCCCCTCCTCAGAAACTGGTCGCAGCCGACCAGCCTAACTCAGCTGTGTCCACCTCTTCTGCTTGTTTTCTTAGTAAATTCCATCTGCTTTAGAGCCTTGCTACCCCGCAGGACTTGGAAAGTCCCTTTGAGAAATTCCATTTGGATACCAGTAATTCTGTTTCTAGAAATACAGTCTACAGAATCAACTCTCGGTATACTTGGGATGAGTTATATGTAGAATGACCTGCCGTGGTAGCTGCCTGTGATCGGAGAGCATGCACAAAGCCCTGGGCTCTGTCCCCAGCACCACGTAGAGTCAGCTTTGGTCACCACACCTATGATGCCAGCATTATAGGTAAAGTTAGTTGTCAGTGTCCTGAGTTGCTCAGGACAATCAAAGAGGGTCACGGCAGACTGTAATCCAGCCTCTGACCTGACCCTCGGACAGCAGAGCACATTTATTGATTGTCACACAAAAGTTGTTTTTTGGGTAGAACAAATTCCTCATACCAAAGCCCCTGATCTCATCTCTGTATTTCCCGGCCCTGCAACTTTAATCCTCATAGCTCACTGTTTGCAGTACTCAACAGTACAGGAGACTCCAGGTGCGCCAGGACTGTCTTGTGACCAAAGTCATGTGGCTGTAAAGCTCCTTCAGAAGTACAACTGTAGATAACAGGAAGTGATCACTGTTTTCCACAAAGATTTCTTCAAGGTCAAAGTATTTCTAGAATACAATTCTTCATTCTCATGTCTGCTCTAGATACAGTGGAAAACGGCTATTTCGTTCTAATGCTTACCCTAGATACAGGGATTTACTAGGACAGCATTTCAGGCAGGAGGGTTGAGAGTCATCCTTGACTGGATAGACTGTCCCAGGCCTGCATAGAATACATGAGACTCCATCACAAAAGAACTGATAACGTGCTCACTGATGTTTTCTCTTACCTTTCCTTTCAAAGGGATGTCCCTCCACCTTTCGTTCAGGCAAAATTTTATAAGCTGAAAGCTGCCTGTGTTCCCTTTTGGCAGAAAAAGACTTTTCCAGGTCAGTATGCAAACCCTTGTCTAGTTAAGAGTATGGTGTTGTCCCAGTGAGGTGATCCCAGCACTGAGGAGGTGGGGTATCAGAATCTGTGTGGTAGACGCCAGCCTCTGCTATACAGCGTCACCTGAGCATTATGAGAACCTGTCTCCAGAGTCTCCACCCCTTCAGGCTAAGTCCAGGGCTCTGACAGGTTCTCAGGGCAGTGTGCTGCGCCCTACTGCCTCATAAAGCCAGTCAGGGAGGGACCCTGTCCTGAAGAGTGGCCTAAAACACTGTTCTGTACTGTGCAGACATCACTACCCAGCTCACCTCCTTGTCAAGTCCAGGACTAATACTGTCAGGCCTCAGTGTCCTTATTGCAAAGGCCGATTAGAGGGAGCTGGGGAATTGTCTCAGTAAGTGTTTACTGTGCAACTGTGGGTGACAAAGACAGGACTCAGCCAGGCCTGCAAAGCTACCCCGTCTGGAGAAATGTGGTAGAGAGCAATTGAGGAAGCACTTGACATCAGCCTCTGGACTCCACACAGATGTCACCCGTACCATGATGATGGTGGTGGCGGTGGTGGTGGTGGTGGCGGTGGTGGTGGTGAAGAAGAAGAAATAATGTCTGCCTTGTAGGGTTTTTTCAAAGACTGTGTAAGAGACTGTGCACCAGATAAACTGGCTTTTCCGTGTGCTAATAGGTGTGGGCATTATCATTAAGGCTCTGCGACCTTTGACCTTAGAGGCTTATACAGATATGTCCAAAATGACCTTTTCTGTAGAAATCATTGACTACTTATATGAGAACAGTCTGCCTTTGCTGAAGGAAAAGTTAGCCAAGAAGATGAAGAAAAAAGACAGCCAGATCCAGAAGCCCATGGCTCCCAAACAAAACTTCCTCTTCAAAGACATCTTCCATTGCGATGATGACAGCGATGAAGGGGGCTTAGAGGAACCCAGGTAAGTACAGGTCACTGATTCCCCTCCTGTTCCTTAGGTTCTGCATGCACACGTGACAATCAGCTCCTCTTCCAAATTGCACCTAAGTTGCTCACCTTAAAACAAGAAGGGGTCGGGGTTGGGGATTTAGCTCAATGGTAAAGCGCTTGCCTAGGAAGCGCAAGGCCCTGGGTTCGGTCCCCAGCTCCGAAAAAAAGAACCAAAAACAAAACAAAACAAAACAAAAAAAAAACCAAGAAGGGGTCGCTTTGGCTTTCTGTAGCTCCAGTCCAGGCCTTGGTGCTCTCTGCCTGTGGAAGCAGCACACACGACAGCAGATCCTTTACCTCCTAACCAGGCAGCAGAAGAGAACAAGGATCCCACAGTCCTTTCAAGGCTCACCCCCATTGCCTGCAGAACTCCCATGCCCAACCATCATCTCACACGATACATGAAGGCCTTGGGGGAGTGGTTGAGATATGACCAGGCAGGAAGATTTTCAGTCCTGATGTCTGTTAAAAATGGCGTGATGAGACATGTGGATCTCTGAGTTCAAGGCCAGCCTGGTCTAGCAAGCAAGTTCCAGGACAGCCAGGACTACACAGAGAAACCCTGTCTCAAACAAATGGTGTGATGGGTGGGTGAGCAGTTGGGGGCTGGAGAGAAGACCATGCCATGTGCTTGCTTACAATGGAGTCAGATCCCCAGCGCTCACCCGGGCATGGATCTTCAAGGATAGGCAACCAAACTAGTCTAATCAGGAAGTCACAGGGCAGTAAACAAAGGAGGTGAGCAGAACAGCACTTGAGGAACACCACCAAAAACTGTCCTCTGGGCTGCACATGCACATACATGTGTGTTCACTGAACATCCATGTGCACACACACATCTTTAAAAGTATTAGCGTTGACGTTAAAGTCGGTGTGATTGTGAGAGCACAGTGTGAGTGAGCTGACAATACTTCAGTACTGTGGTATTGAAGCAGTTACACTGATGGTCCCACTGAAGCAATGCAGCCACCAGCCCCAGTTTTAGCAGAGCCCGCTGTAAAATGAGAAAGCCAGCCTCCTGACGACTGTCACTCTGCTCTCTTCCAGCACCTCTGATACACAGTGACTGGATCTCCTCTTCCCGCAGACTGCTCTATTCTCTTGACCTCTGTTGTGCATTGGCCATAGATCCTGCTTCCTATGAAGCCTCTCCCATGTGGGCTCCTAATTCACACGGTGTTTTGCTGGAGCACTCGTGTTCTTCCTAGAAGCCCAGCTGCTGGTCTTGGAAGAGTCTGTCCAACTGCAAGAGTCTGGCAGCTGGAGCACAGCTCCCACTGGATTCTCAGGACTGGGTGAAAGGGGTCAGTCGGGAAGGTAAACCAACTGTAGGTGTTTCAGAGAGAGAACTTAGGGATTAGGTCCCATCCCACAAGGTCTATGCATGGGACACACACTATGCACTGGAGATAGGCAGAGGGTCACAGGATTAAGGCCAGCCCGGGCTCCACAGTTTCTCAAGCACCACACACCACGACCTGGAATGCTGGAGCACTGCCCAGAGAGTGGGCAGCCCACCTCCAGCTCTGCAGTCTCCGGTTCCCTGTGTTCTTCCAGCTGTTCCCCAGACCCAGGCTGGCAGCGACTGCTTCTACTGCTCTGCAGAGAAATGCATCTATGTGTGACCCTTAGCAGAACACTGTTGCAAGGAGTCTGGCCCATCTGTGCTGGGGAGACAGAGAAAGGAAACTGTGGCTAATGAAACAGTATACTGCTGCCCCCATCGGTGCCACTCGGCAGTCTACTGTATCCATGTGCCGACCTGCCCCCAGAAATCTCAGGCATAATTTCCATGGCACCATTAGAAGGTGGGCTAAGCCAGCTACTGTGAGAAGGAAGCACAATAACGGGCTTCTGCTTGCCATGTATCCAGCACAGACGTGCAGATAACAGAGTAATCGGTGGTACACACTAATGAACCCAGCATTCACATGGGGCAGAAGGATCGGGAGTTCTGAGTGGTCCTTGCAAGTAGCAGGTTCTAGGCCAGCCTAGGCTATGGATAACTCTGTCTCGAACACACACAAAGCATTGTATGAATGGTGTTATTTTAGAACATGGTTCTCTACCCAGCCCCCTCTATCCCTCAGGCATTCTAGTCTCTGTGCTAACAGGACTAAATGACTCCTACAAAAATAATAGTACTAATGTATAAACCAATTCTATGTTTGTAATAGAGAAAAAATTGAATATTCTTTAACATGAAGTATGGTCCTAGAAAGGAATATTATATGGTAAATTAAATTGATTACAATAGATCTGGTTGACATGAAAGTATATTTTTGTGAAATATTTCAAAAGAATGTATATTTTCTCAGTTTTATAAAAATGAAGAATAAATTGGTTGTTTATACAGATGTGCGGATTGACCTGAAAACCGGCCCATTACACATTTGACAGATTAGAACCCAGAGACCCAAAGCACCATGGGAGCTCCCAAAACTCACTTGGGCCAGGGCTACTGGGCTGACTTTCTGTGGTTTCTTTGAGGCTTTCTTACCCACACAGGATGGCCTCACTTCCATGGCTCTGGAGCAGCGGCAACAGTCCGTTCTGCTTCTGCCGTGGCCTTGGCGCCATTTCTCAGATCCGGATCTACCAGGCACAGCTGTTAGTGTGGCCAGCAGGGTCTGGGTGGCTCAGCTTTGAAGGTGGCTGTGGCTGAGAAGGCAGTGCCCCAATAGAGTCAGTGCATCCGTAGCAGATTGGACTGATGGGCTCCTAAGAAGCAAGCCACAGGCATGTAATGGCCGAAGGCACAGCGTTTCCAGGGAGCTTGTGTGCTGTGGAAACGTTCAAGGTCCCTAACCTTTTCTTTATCTTTCTCAGATATCGACACAAGTGCACACACTCCAGGAAACTACATAGATCGTACCTTTACCACCACCCCTTTTCCTGTCCACCACCAGTTGCCCTTTTGTAGCAGTAGTCACAGGATTTGGAGAAAAAACTGCCTGTGTGAGAGGAGGAGAGTAGTGTTGGGGTTGGGGATTTAGCTCAGTGGTAGAGCGCTTGCCTAGGAAGTGCAAGGCCCTGGGTTCGGTCCCCAGCAGGGGGGGGGGGGTGAAGAGCGAGGCCAGAGGGAGGCTCAGTGGCCAGAGGGAGGCTCGTCTTCTGATTGCACTTCCAGGCCCAGTCATCATTGACAGAAGCCAGGGAAAGAACTCACAGCAGAAACCATGGAGCAGCCTAGAAGCTTTGGAGACAGACCCTAGCCCTGCAGGCGCTCTTTTGCTATTGTGGGAATCTTTCTGGAATAAGCACTCAAGATGGGAGAGATGTCACATGTCACAGCAGACCCGAGCCAGAGCAGCTCCTGAAAGGCTTTGATCTCAGTCCAATTTGCAATCTCATTTTATATTCTAAACCACAAGGTTGGGTGAACAAGTGAACAAGCCGGACATGGCCGTCCACGGGTTGTTAAGGGCAACGACCCATTGTTTCAGCTACTTCTCCAGGTCGCTGTGTTCCAAGTACAAGTGAAGTCATGCAAGGCAAGCAGGCAGGACAAGCAGTGCTTTAAGTAAATCACTAAATAAATCAATGAATCTAATAAAAAGTCTCTCTCTCTTACTTTATTCTACTTCACAATGTGCTTTCTGCTTCGGTGAACTCTTTTCCTTTTTCTGGGTCTTTCACCTCTGATGGTTAGGTGGGTTTTTTCCAATAATTTATTTTTTTATTCACTTTATATCCCCGTCACAACCCCTCTCTTCCCAGTACCTCCCCTACAAGCCCTCCCCCCACTGCCCCCTTTTTCTCAGAGAAGGGACCCCCCCCTTGGGAACCACCCTACCCTGGGATATCTAGTCCCAGCACTTCAGTTCTTTGTTCATACTTGGGAAGAACAAGGCCTCCTCAAAGGACAGCCTTTGGCTCTAAAACCCTCTAAAACAGGACCTCTGCCTAGGTATGACTCAACCCACCATAGATCAGGCCCTCCAGGTTAACAATGAAGATAATCAGTCTCCCACAGGCAACCCCCAGTCGCCATTGTTTCACTGCTACTCCACATTGTGTGTCAAGTTGACAAAAGCTAAGGGCCTCCTTACTTATACAAGGCCAAACCCCTTAATTACATTGCAAGAGCTAAGTACCCCATCCAACACACACACACACACACACACACACACACACACACACACACACACAAGGATTTAGCATTGCTCTGCTTCCTTTTACTTTTGCGACATTTGATGTGGATCCTGATTTTGGTTCTTAACCACTTTGAGGCTCCGGCTCTGAGGAGGGGGAGGGGGAGGAGAGGAAGGAGGAGGAAACAGAGCCTGACTTAGCCTGCTCCCCCAGCACCTGAACAGTGTCTAGGCTGAACAGATGAGTGAAAGGGGGAATTGATGGAGCCAAGTTTGTAAACAACAAACAAAATGATGTGATGGCTGACAGTGATGGCTGCTGTCACAGCAGGGCAAACGAATGCAAATTTAGGGGGTAGGATCTTTCTAAGCTGCTAGGAGCTCCTAAGATGAATTGTCTTTCTTTTCTCTTTTTCCTACTTTCTTTCTTTCTTTCTTTCTTTCTTTCTTTCTTTCTTTCTTTCTTTCTTTCTTTCTTTTCTGGGGGTTTACTTGTTTGTTTTTCCAGACAGGGTTTCTCTGTGTAACCCTGGCTGTCCTGTAATTCAGACCTGTAGACCAGGCTGCTTGAGGTGTGCATCCCCACCACTCAGCTAAGGAAACATTCTTGACACAGGGAATAGTGATGGTTGTGAGAGAGGGGTTTTCCTAACGCTAATATTTGAAACAGGAAGATCTACCCTAAATGTAGGCCACACCTTCTGGTGGCTGCCACATAAAAGGACACGGAAGAGGGAACTGCTTTTCGCCAGCTGTGCTCACTCTTGCTGGCAAGTTCATCTTGTGTTGCTGCAGCCAATATCAAATCCAGGGTCTTTAGGATTCCAGACTGAAGACCAGCAGCTCTCCCAGAACCGTCCTGGATCCAGCACCAGACTGGAACTTCGTAACTACATCCAGCACCTCGCACAGAACAATTATTGATTCTCAGCCTTTCACTTGTGAGACAGCCATTGTTGAACTACCTGGACCACACTCTGTAAGCCAATCTGATAAATCCCCACTTTATATATATATATATATATATATATATATATATATATATATATATATATATATATATATATATATGTATGTTAGCAGAACCAGTTGTATCTGCCATGAATCTGGAGTGATTTGATGGGGTTATTCTTTTGAAGGATTCTCAAAGCCTTTGCAAAACTGAATTTTTAGATGTGTCAGGCAAACCAGGAAGTCTCCTATAGCTGAGAATTGCTTAGGTGACAAGTCTTTGAAGACAACCCCTAGATCAGAAAAGAAGTGTTGGTATGTGGAAATTGACTTGCTAAAAGAGCCTTTTGTGTAACAAAGAGCTTCTAGGAAGATGTCAGTGTTCAGTCCCTAAGAGGCAGATCCCCCTGATGCTGAGAAGCCCAAATCCATCCTGCAAAGTATCTCTTCCACCCCCATCAATGATCCCATATGATATAAAACACCACACACACACACACACACACACACACACACACACACACACACACACTCTGACTAATATAATATTGGTAGGACAATCTCATAGGATTCTTACAAGAAATGCCAGCACCAGATTGGAACTCCAGTTTACCTTCTTAGAGCACCCCCAAGTTGTCTGCTCCCCACCCCACCCCCTATTAGTACTATGGACAGCTGAACAGAGACTTCCTCAAAGGGGAGGGAGGATCCAGACAGGCTATCTCTCTGTACAGCCTTAAAGTGCTCCACACCCGAGGCAATCGGTGCAAGGCAGTGGTGGAGGGAGAGCTTTGTTAAGCTCAGCTAATGACTGAGCACACTAAGGAGACACAGCTATATCTAATGGGAATAGCGAGGGTCTCTCACTCTTGGTCTTGATCTCCCATGTTGCATGCTCAGGGGTCATTTAATATTTGTACAACTTGGGAATGTTGGATTGGTGGGGAATTTCTTCTGAAAAATTTGTGCCTTCTCCCAGGAGTGCTGCTTCTAAGCTCCCCCAGGCAAGTCCTGAGCATACTACTTCTCCTGCTTTCAGGAAATATCCTTATCTGGCCCCACTATGCCCAGGAGGTTGTGACTCACAAGAAGATGCCAAAGGCCTCCTTATGAGGCTCCACTCCAAGATAGCCCTGTGCTTACTCAGGAGCACTAGAATGCAAACAGAGTAAATGTTAAAAGGTAAACAAGATGCAGAGGGCTAGAGGACTTGGCAGCAGATCAGATCGAAAGCCTCTTCCTACCACAGCCCAGCAACTGTGGTGTATAAGACTGGGAGCCACATACGATATGGCCCTTCAGAAAAAGAGCAGCAAGGTTAGATGTCTGGAGTTATCTCTGCCCTACACAGGGGCCTTTAGTGATGGACAAAGGAAGAATGATGAGGATGAAGAATTAAGGCCTTCCCTTCTTAGAAAAGTTCTGTCACAGTTGGTTTATCAATGATGACTAAAATTATGACCAAGAGGAAGTCAAAACACGTGTCCGGGACAAAAATGATATGATCTATGTTTTAGAATGACATGAATCGATCCCTGCTACTGAGTTCTGAATAAATAAAGAAGTACTCTGACTGCCAGTCAGTCAGGATACAAGACTCTCCCAACCACCATGCCTGACTCACTCCTTCCCAACCAACTCCTCATCTCCTGGCCACTGACAGGGCTGACCCCCGCCACTACCACTCTATACATCATCTTGTCAAGAGACCGACTTAGGGCAGTGTCTTGAGGAGATGGCAGGGGAAAAGTGGAGGCCCTTCCTCACTCAATTGCCTACCACTAATGTGCTTTTCAGTTCTGCAAATCTCAGGAACAAAGATAATTTCCTGAAGCTATTCTTGTCTCTAGTTTGCCTCTGTGAGTCTCCTGGCATATTGCATAATCGTCTGAGGAGAGGGCACAACTGTGTCAAGACACTCTTTGGTCCAAAACTCAATGTAATAAGAGAATGTCTCAGGGGCTGGGGATTTAGCTCAGTGGTAGAGCGCTTACCTAGGAAGCGCAAGGCCCTGGGTTCGGTCCCCAGCTCCGGAAAAAAAAAAAAAAAAAGAACCAAAAAAAAAAAAAAATAAGAGAATGTCTCCAACAGAAGACAGAGACCAATATATATATATATATACTGTTAGACACTGACTGCTCTTCCAGAGGTCCTGAGTTCAGTTCCCAGAAACCAACCACATGGTGGCTCACAACCATATGTAATAGGATCCGATGCCCTCTTCTGGCATGTCTGAAGACAGCTACAGTGCACTCATATACATAAAAATAATACATTTGTCACACACACACACAAACACACACACACACACACACACACACACACACACACACACACACACACATATGAGATAGAGGGACTGAATAGGGAGCTCAGTAAATAAAGCCCTGACCACACAAGCATAATGACTTGGAATCTGGGTCCTCAGACCGTATGTGAAAATACAGGCGTATGTGGTGGCTGCCTGCAATCTAGCACTCAGAAGGCAGAGAGGGGACCCCTAGTACAATCTGGCTATCTAGAGTAGCTGGAATTGGCAAGCTCCAGACTCCTCGAGGAGCCCTGCCTTAGTAAATAAGGAAGATAACATCCACATTGGACTTCAATGTCCAGGCTCTCGTGGTACGTCCATATCTACTGGAAATGGCAAGTATCATGAAGCCAGCACTGGCGCTTGACTGTTTCAGCAAAGCTGAGCCAAACACAGAGATTGCTGTCATGCTGTCTCTTGCTTCTGGTTTTGGTGTCTGCATGTGACATTCTTGGGGGGCTTTCTGTATTATGGTTCATTTTATGTCTTTTCCCAAGAAAATTATGTCTGACTCTCAGAGAGTCCTAAGCGTACCACCCCTTCTGCTTTTGGAGAAATAACCTCATCTGGCCCTATTTGGGAGTCTTCCCTGTACCCTGGAGATTGTGATAAGCACAAAGACACTACAATTTCTTTATGAGGCTATGGCTCCCAGATCTTCTTGGTACATCCATCCCTAAGCAAATTGAGAAACAGAATAATCAAAACAGTATAAACTTAGAAGACACTGACAAGCTCCGACCGACCAGAAGAATTGGTAACAGACCAGAGGCCTCCTACTACATGCTCAGAGCTCCCTGAAAATGTAGCTTACAAGATAGGGGATCAATGGTCTGTCCTAGAGAAAAAGAACTCAGTAATAAAGTTAGATTAGTTCAAATAACCTTTCATCCTACTTAATATCATTCATAGATGTTTTAAATATATGAGAAAAAAGTTAGATATCAGGATTTGCCACTCATAAAAAGGCTGGCTCACATAGGCTATGGTTACATCATTTAACTAGGAAAAAAATTATTTTCTTTTTGTTTTTTGAAACAAGGTTTCTCTGTATAGCCCTGGATGTCCTGGGACTCTCTGTGTCCACTAGGCTAGCCTCAAACTGGAGGATCCACCTGCCCCTGTCTCTCAAGTGCTCAGATTAAAGGAGTGAACCACCATGCATAGCCAAAAATACTTTCTTAAACAAATGAATAGATTTTTTAGAGATCATGGATCTAAATATTGGATTGATAACAGAGATTAAATAACAGCTTTTACTCCTGAGAAGGTTCTCAGACTCAGGCTGACTTGTAAGTAACATTTTGTTTGGCTTTTTTTTTTTTTTTTTTTTTTTTTCCTGGAGCTGAGGACGGAACCCAGGGCCTTGAGCTTGCTAGGCAAGCACTCTACCACTGAGCTAAATCCCCAACCCCGTAAGTAACATTTTGACCACAAGCGTTAATAATACATTGCTCAAAGCATAGTGATTCATCTGGACTTGCTCAGACATTTTCTATTTGTCTGTAAGGGGAGGGTCCCTAATTGTTTCTTGATTGGGTCAATAAAGACAGAAGAAGCTAATTGTTGGGAAAGGATATAGGGGCAGGATTTCTGTGTCCCCAGAGGAAGAGGAGGAGATGAGATAGAGAAAGGGGGCTTTTGGGCCAGGCTTTGGAGAGAGGAGCACGGACACCGTTAGAACTGGTGGTGGCCTCCGCCACCAGAAGAATAAGATAGCTGATGAGTTTAGGACAATAGATTCTGTGCCCAGTGCTTGTGTTACCTGGCTGGTTTTCAAATATTAAGGCAGTCTGTTGTTTTCCATCCATGGTGACTCAGGTGGATAGGAGAAAGCGGGCCACTGGGGCATTCCATTAGTGAACCGTGAGCGGTGAATCCTCTCACGTTCTCGGGAGGGACGGTTGTTGGGCGGTCCTAGCAGCACGGGTGGGATCTAGGAGCTAAGTCGTGAAGGGCGGTGGCACTGGGCAAGGAGACCAGGCTAGGAGTATGCATGCTTTTTAAAATTACACACATTTGTCTAGTGTATTGAAATTAAGAATAGGCTGCAGCATATTAAATGCATGCTTCAGCAGAACAATTTAGATTCTCTGAAATTGGGTTATGGTTCTGATACTAAAAACCAAATCTGTTCTATCTGAACTTGGTAACTGTAATTGAACCGGCGACCTGAGACCTACAGTGAAAACTCAAACACGTGTCCAGGGCCAAAATAATATGATCTGTATTTCCTGGAAAATCATGAGTCTGGCCTTGTTTTATGAGATCTGGGTAAAGAAGCAACCTGATTGCTCGTCAGAGCTGCAAGATTCCTCATCTTCTCTGTCTCATTCGATCCTCTGCTGACTACCTGCTCTCTGCGTCCTGGCCATCCCTGGGGCTGGCCTCTGGCACTCCCATACATAGGTACCTTCCACATGTGAACACGCGCGTGCAGCACACACACACACACACACACACACACACACACACACACACACGCATGCATGCACACAGCCATATAGATGACAAAATAAGAAAGAGAATTGTAGAGGTGGCCCCATGGCTAGGCCTGGAGAAGGCTTCTGAGAAAAGAGGTGTCTGGGAGCAGCAAAAACAAACTACTGACTCGAGGTCAAATCGTGGCTCTGAGCTTCCCGGGCCTCCTTTCTCTTTGTTCTGCATTCTTTCTGATCTGCTGCCTCTGAAGATCTCCAAATAGTGCTCTCTCTCTCTCTCTCTCTCTCTCTCTCTCTCTCTCTCTCTCTCTCTCTCTCTGTTCTGCTTGATTCAGTTCTCTAAGCAGTTCTCTCTTGCAATTCTAAAAAATTCCCTGGATAACTCCTCTCTTGCAGACCATAAGCCCATGGTCTTTACATATCAATCCAGTCATTTATTCCAGGTTCCTTTTGATTTTCCTATGAATCAGCATCCTGTGACCCAGCCCTTTAATTCTTTGGAGACAGCAAGCACACATTTCTTTTTAATTTTGCAAAAGAATTCTGAGATCTACCTGTCTTGGTTAAGGACAGACAATAAGCTAGCTGGGTGGGACCCTGTCCTGAAATTACTGTTTCTACCACACCTGGGCCTGGACTTGGGTCCCAAGCTGACTTTGAACTCAGTAATCTGCCTGCATTTTGCATATCGCATCTTTATATTTTGCATAGTTGAGAAATTATGTATTTTCTAACTTATGTATTTAGAGTTCTTTCCCATAGCCTTAAGGGCTGTTCTGAAGGTCCCAGCATTTACCACTTTGCTGAGACATTACCCACACTTTGGCCTCCCACACTTGTGCTATCTCTGATTATCATGGAGTCATTAACATTAACGGGGAGGAAATGTCTTGAAGGAGTATAAGATATCATACAAACAAGTCTTACACCTACAGCAGCCATAGACACTCGAGGAGGCCCACGTCCACTGACCCTGTGCCAGGAACAGGGAGCATTTATTTCTATCCCCAAACAAGGCCGTGCCAGACCCAGCAGGACCTAGATTCAGTTCTCAGAACCCACATCATGATCACAACCTTCAGTTCTAGGGTATCTGATGACCTCTTCCGGCCTCATTGGGTACCCAGCATGCATGTGGTACTGGTACACAGACATACATGCAGGCCACCATTCATATTCATAAAATAAAAATAAATATGTCTGCCCAGGGCTAGCGGTACACACCTTTAATCCCAGAACATGGGAGTCAAAGGCAGGCAGCTCTGAGTTCAGGGCCAGTCTGGTCTACAGAGTGAGTTTCAGGATAGCCACGGCTACAAAGAGAAACCATATCTTAAAAAAAAAAAACAACAAAATCAATCAATTTAAAAAATAAGGTCTGGAGAGATGGCTCAGAGGTTAAAAGCACTGGCTGCTCTTCCAGAGGTCTTGAGTTTAATTCCCAGCAACCACATGGTGGCTCACAACCGTTTGTCCTGGGATCTGATGCCCTCTTCTGGCATGCAGGTGTACATAAACATAGAGCACTCATAAAATAAATGTTATTAAAAAATAAAATAAAATGCTATTCTAGAATAAGATCTTTAACAAAAGCAAAGGTAGTAATGAAGAGTTAAGCAAAATTGGCTGGGTATGGTGGTGCTTACCTTTAATCCCAGCACTCAGGAGGCAGAGGCAGGCAGATCTATGTGAGTTTGAGGCCAGCCTGATCTATACAGTAATTTCTAGGCCAGTCAGGGTTAAACAGTGAGAATCTGTCTCAAAAAAAAAGTGAGTGGAAAAAAAGGGTATGACTGTAGGCTTAGATTTTTCTAAACCTTTCTTTTTTTAAGGTTCTAGAACATTTTACCCTCTTCTAGCCTCTCTACCAGAGGTAGGGGGGAAATAAGGCTTACAGGAAAGGGGAGTTATGGGACCTGTTTAAAAGTAGTTCTTTGTGGCAGTTCCACTCTTCATTGTCAGGACACCAGCAGTCCATCTAACAGCAAGCACCAAACAGGAATCAGCAGCAACGGCTCTATCCAGCAGAAACCGCAAGGCTCTGCTGAATCAGCACTGGTCAGCAGAAGTGGAAGTCAACGGGAATACCCCGAGAAGTTATTTGGTGTGTTTGCTCTACGAAGTGAAGACCAGTGAAGACCAGAGAGGCATTGCAAGGGGTAGCAATGCAAAAGCATCCTCTCACTGCCTGTGAGGTTCTATTAAAAGTTTACTACACATCACTCACCCTCTCAAGCGTCTGCTTCAGCAAAATGTCCTTTCACAAGACAGCTTCCGGAAAAACATCAAATGACACAACTGAGTTTCCAAAGAAACCGGAAATTTCCACTTCATATGACACACACAAAAAAGGAGAAAATTCAGCAGATTTTTTTTCTTTTTTCTTTTTTTGGAGCTGGGGACCGAACCCAGGGCCTTGCGCTTGCTAGGCAAGCGCTCTACCACTGAGCTAAATCCCCAACCCCTCAGCAGATCTTACTGCATCAAATTTAAATAGATTAAGCTCCTGGAGTATAGGCATAAATCAGCAGATTGATTATAGAATAACTGCATTACTATGACACATTAATCTTTTTCTTGTGACATGTCTTTTTGAGTTTGCGGTCAGTGTCATGATGCCTCATGGGATAAGTTAGGAAGTATCTTCCTGACACAGGTGACACAGGTTTTGAGTTTTTGTGACCTTTCTTGTTCTAGTTATGTTAGCCCTGGGTCCCAAAGTGCCTGATACTCAATCGTCAACAAAAGTCACCCTGAGACAGTGGCTCTGAGTTCATTGTTTCACGACAACAAAACTTAGGGGCACAGATTTTTTAAAAAAACTTTTTGATTCTTTGTGGGTTTCACAACATGCACCCCAGTCCTGCTCATCTCCCCCTCCCTTTATATCCACTCCTTGCCCTTGCAACACACAGACAACAATAGCAAAAATAAACCATAGAAAACATCTTGCCATGGAACCTGTGCTATGCCACAGTGTGGCCCACAGGATATCCCTCCATCCACACATCTTCACTTGCAAATGTTCACTGAAGCAATGAGTCATTGGTCTAGTTCAAGAGCTCTGGTTTCTGTGAGACTGTATGTATATTAGATCCTCCCTGAGACTCTTCCCAGTTATCCTGTTGTTGCCCTGTATCGTGGCAATCCCGCAATTTTGGATCAGCAGGACAGGCCCTTTCCTAAGTGAAACCATTTGCAAATGATGTAGATTTGGACTGGGCCAACTCAGAGCTCTGGATCTGGGCCTGGGTGGTAGATGAGCTACCCTGCCCACTCCTTCCTTTATCTACCACCAGGGCAAGCTTTCTAGCACTACTCCAGCTAGGCCACATCAGCAGGAGGCAGGGTCAGCTTTCCAGTTCTCATGCCCTCAGGGCTGGCTCGTGTCCATGCCTCCAGAGCCAGCTCCACTCTGCTGCCCTGTCAAGATGCAGGGCCCACTCTCCCAAGTACTGCAGCTTGTGAGGGGCTGGGCCAGCTCCCTCTCTCACCCTCTGGGCTAGCTCACCCGTGCCTTCACCATTGGGGCCAGCTCCACTGTGTTAAGGGCACAGACTCTGACAGAAGCATTCAGAAGCAAATCAAACTTTATTAAGAACCTTTACAAGAAAATAAGATTAAGGAAAATCAAGAGAGTAAGAGAAACTCCCAAGAGTGGGAAGGACTTCTAAGACAGGGAGAAGCCTTCAGACTAATTGGGCCATGGCAGAAACTGAACAAAGGCTGAGATAGTCTCTGTTGAGATTAGAGATTAATTTTCTGGCTATCATGGGCAGAGCCAATGGAGGGCCCTCACTAAGGAGCGGCTCAGTCATGATGATTTTGCAGTGCTCGTGTTCAGCCCGCACAGGGGTGGTTGAAGCCCCCTCTGCCCACTGCGACTCCAGCTTTGACCTTGCAGTCAGCTAGCTGCTTGTCACTTGGCGAGCTTTACACCCTCTGACCTTGCAGGTGTCTCAAGTGCTGTTAATTACAGTGAGCCTCTTTGTTCTTACAGCCTGTGGCTCTGCGGGGGCAGAGTTTAACTGTCCCAGCCATCCAGGTGCAGCTACCTCATATTCAGCTCTATGTCTATAAGGTGGTGGGATGTAGTCTCCTCTATTTACTTGCAACTTAGTTATGTTAGCTGCATTCAAAGCGAGGAGAAAAGGAAAGACTGTAGGGTGTTACACATGTCCTCTTTGGCGATGAGCAGCAATGTGGAAGTGTAAAGTGGGTGTGGGGTATGGTGGAGGGGCTGCTGCTGGCCTAACACGCTGCCCTCCTCCTCTCTGTCTAGTTTGTTACCTCATAGCCAGCTATAAGCCCTCCTGTCCATCTTCCTTGGTGCTCCAGGCTGTGCTGTTAGTCTCTAGCATGGCCTCGGTTCTCACCGCAGCATATGTGAGCCACTGGCAATTATCGTGGGCTCTTTCCCCTTCCTACGTCAGAGAGCAGCTAAGTGTGTGTTGGTCCCAGCTTGTGTATGTGTGTATGTAAACCTGGGGAGAGTATTTCGGTTTATAGCCCATCAGCAAGGGACTGAGACAGAAGATTGCTCCACAGACATCAGGCCAATCTGTTGGAGGCAATTCCTCAGGTGAGGTTCTGTCTCTCCAGGGGTCTAGGTTTGAGTCAGGTTGACAAAACTAACGATGACAGCGACAGTTTGAACACCTGCCAACCTGGATGCCTCTCAGTTGTCAGGCCTGTTTCCTGAGTCAGTCTCTGTTACACAGCTCCACAGATTTCCTGTGTCTTCTCCAATGAGTGTTGACAGTTTGTAGCTCAAGGAGTTTGTTCCTCTAGGTGTCCTGCTGTGTTGGCCTTTAATTTGTTCCCATGGGATCTCTCCCTTATACAGAAGTTAAAGCTTGGATCAGCTCTCTGGAAGCCAACAAAGCTGACTGGAGAGGAAGTAGAGACAACCGTCCTGGAGAGCAGGCAGCCTTCCATGGCAGGCACAGCAGTGGGAGCATCAGAGGCAGAGCAGCAACCCTGGGGTCAGGGCTCTGCCCTGTCAACCTCCCTCTGGTTTGCCCTCCCAGATGTCATCATATTTAAAGGAGGCTCACTGAAGTCTGTTGGGGTGACTTTTCCTGGGGAGACATCAATAAGTATCTATTCACCCTAAATAGAGCACCTGCATTAGACTAAATAAAACATTCCATTCAGGTCTGGCTTCTTGGAGTTACATACAGGGAGAGTAAAGTTGGGAGGTTACAGGGGCTCTGACACTCTCCAAAGGTACTAAGGTACTGCACACATGAAAGATGCCTTAATGGTTAAGAATACTAGGTGCTGGGGCTGGGGATTTAGCTCAGTGGTAGAGCGCTTACCTAGGAAGTGCAAGGCCCTGGGTTTGGTCCCCAGCTCCGAAAAAAAAAAAAGAATACTAGGTGCTTTTGAAGAGAACCTGAGTTTTTAATTCCCAGCACTCACGTGGCAACTCACAAATGCTTGTAACTCCAGTTTTGGGAGATCTGCTGCCCTCTCTTGGGTTTCTTGGGCACTGCAGTCATATGCATATACATATTTGTAGGCACACACAAAACGCCCATTCAGAGCCTGCCCCACATGTGGCCCATACAGCCACCAAACTAGATAAGATGGATGAAGCAAAGAAGTGCAGGCTGACAGGAACCGGATGTAGATCTGTCCTGAGAGACACAGCCAGAATACAGCAAATACAGAGGCGAATGCCAGCAGCAAACCACTGAACTGAGAACAGGACCCCCGTAAAGGACTGAAAGAGCTTGAAGGGGCTCGCATCCCCATATGAACAACAATGCCAACCAACCAGATCTTCCAGGGACTAAGCCACTACCCAAAGACTATACATAGACTGACCCTGGGCTCCAACTGCATAGATAGCAATGAATAGCCTAGTAAGGGCACCAGTAGAAGGGGAAGCCCTTGCTTGGTTCTGCCAAGACTGAACCCCCAGTGAACACGATTGTTGGGGGGAGGGCGTTAATGGGAGGAGGATGGGGAGGGGAACACCCATATAGAAGGGGAGGGGGAGGGGCTAGGGGGATGTTTGCCTGGAAACCGGGAAAAGTAATAACAATTGAAATGTAAATAAGAAATACCCAATTTAATAAAGATGGAGAAAAGAAAAAAAGAATAAAAAAAAAAAAAAAGAAAGGTAAAGGGGTTGGGGATTTAGCTCAGTGGTAGAGCGCTTGCCTAGTAAGCGCAAGGCCCTGGGTTCGTTCCTCAGCTCCAAAAAAAGAAAAAAAAAAAAAAAAAAAAAAAAAAAAAAAAGGTTAAAAAATTACACTTCCAGGGGTTGGGGATTTAGCTCAGTGGTAGAGCGCTTACCTAGGAAGCGCAAGGTCCTGGGTTCGGTCCCCAGCTCCGAAAAAAAAGAACCAAAAAAAAAAAAAAAATTACACTTCCACAGTGAAGTTCATCACCAAAGGAAGTCAGAACTGGAACTCACACAGGGCAGGAACCTGGAGGCAGGAGCTGATGCAGAGGCCATGGAGGGGTGCTACTTGCTGGATTGCTTCCCCTGGCTTCCTTAGCATGTCTTCTTATAAAACCCAGAACTAATGTAAGGGTTCATGATTTGCCGAAGAACTCAAATAGTATGCAAAAATAAAGAGCATTTACTCTGCAGAAATTACCAGCATGCAGGGACAGTGAGATTAAACATATTAAATGCCATTTTCATTTGAGGGCTAGTATCTACCTATCATATTTGAGTTAAGCAATGTTTTTTGTTTTTGTTTTTTGTTTTTTGTTTTTTGTTTTTTTTGGTTCTTTTTTTCGGAGCTGGGGACCGAACCCAGGGCCTTGCGCTTCCTAGGTAAGCGCTCTACCACTGAGCTAAATCCCCAGCCCTTAAGCAATGTTTTTATACTAAACTTTACCATGCAAACATGAAACAGGAAACTAAAGCTTTAACTTATAATTAACTGTATCAGTTTTTAGCCTATCAATCCCTATTAAGTTTGAGCCTTAAAAGTCAGCTTTGTATTGAAGCTCTTCTAGTATTTTAACCCAAAAACGTACTGTTGTTGTAAAAATATAAAAATAAAAGGGGTATTGTTGTCTTTTACCTCGCTAGGTCTGACACCTCAGCACCCCAAGATATCTGCTAGATATCTTGGCGGAAACACATCCCAACTCCATGGTGGCCCAGTGTCTCTTGCCGCCACACACTTTCCTACACTCAAACTGTCACATAAAAGGACACACAACATGGGACTGGAGAGATGGCTCAGCGGTTAAGAGCACCGACTGCTCTTCCAGAGGGCCTGAGTTCAATTCCCAGCAACCACATGGTGGCTCACAACCATCTGTAATGAGATCTGGTGCCCTCTTCTGGTGTGTCTGAAGACAGCGACAGTGTACTTATAATATCATAAATGAATAAATCTTTTAAAAAAAAAAAAAGAACACACAACACGATAATCTTTGACCCAATTGCTAAGATATAATTGCCCACCTAAACATGCAAAGCCTGGTACCATCCATCCCTTGAGAACATTAATAACAACCTTTAAAGGTGCAGCGCGGAATCTTAACGTCAGCCTCCATTGTCCTGCCGCAGCTTCTCTCCCTCTTCCTCCTCTCTCTTCCTTTCTATTCCAGTCTCCTCCTCTTCCTTCAAACTTCTCTCCCGCCCATCCTTCCTTCTCCTCCAATGACAGGCCTCCTTCTATCCTGTACCTGCCCCTCACCTGTACTTTACAAATTCAACGGGGAGAAGGTTCTGGTGAAGTCACCTGATTCCTGAGTAGTGACTAGGCAGCTGTCCCCGGGGCAGTGGAATTAGCATCAAAATGCAGATAACTTCAGGGCAAACCACAACAACATACTTCATAAAGAGACTTACATAACAGAACATAACAGTTTCCCATATGGTTTAGATTAGGCTGAAACCAGTGTCAGGACAGGAAAAGGTTAAAAAGTTGGAAAGTTGCTAGGCCCTTGACTGAGAGAAGTCTTACTTGGGCTGCTGGAGCATTGGCAGGGTTCCGAGCCAGGATGAGAAGTGGGGTTTTGTTGGAGCAGGAGGTTAGTGAAGTTGCCTCTTGGTGAGGGGTGGGAGGAATAGATGTGAGCAAAGGCCTTGCTAGGACTTTATTGGGTCCAATGGATATCCCTAGAACCTGTCTAACAACTGTCTGACAGTGAACAGAATTCCTCCATATGAGCCCCCTACTCTCTGATGTAATCTCAACCCCCAAACATAACCCATATCCCGTCCTGTGGCCTGTTTTCCTTTGCCTGTGAAGCTGAGTGTCAGGGCATTGCAAGGTAGATTTGGGTGAGAGCTGTGAGCAATAGAAGTCTGAGAAAAGCATGTGTGTGTGTGTGTGTGTGTGTGTGTGTGTGTGTGTGTGTGTGTGTGTGTTCCATTTCTAACTAGCTTGATGAAGTCAGATTTGAAGGAGGGTTCCCAGTTGATGGAGCCTATGCTTTCACAACCCCATTGTAAACAATTTAGTGTGAGGCTCCTCCACAGCCTCTCTGGTGAGCTTGGATATTCTGGACACACATAAAAAATACTGTCCTTGAAGGTATTTTTTTCCCATAGGGATTAACAGATAATATAGCAAATCTCCTGGGTCAGAGTGCAAGCCTGGGAACCAAGTCCCTAGAGGAGCAGTGAGGCTGACCTGGTGTCTTAGTTAGGGTTTTACTGCTGTGCACAGACACCATGGCCAAGGCAAGTCTTATAATGAACAACATTTAATTGGGGCTGGCTTACAGGTTCAGTGGTTCAGTCCATCATCATCAAGGTGGGAGCAGGGCAGCATTGAGGCGGGCATGGTGCAGGCAGAGCTAAGAGTTCTACATCTTCATCTGAAGGCTGCTGCAGATACTGGCTATATCTTGAACCCACATTAGGGGGAAGTCAGCCTGTATACACAAATAAAGCTTGCTTTAATTTGGCCATGAAATGGGTTGGTGGTCTTTCTCCTTGAGTCTATAAGATTAACATAACCACTAAACCAACAACTCCCAGTCCCAATTCACAATGACTCTCCAACTTGAAGTAGCCTAAACATTCATCAATAGATTGTGACAGGGCAAGGCAATGCAGAGGTTCCCTCATCTTGCATTCTTGCTGGGCCATTTCAAGTTTAGCTAGAACTTGATCTCTTTGATGGAGAATCCCATAGAGAATTATCCAGATCTATTCTAGGACCTGAGGCCAAGATGCTCCAGCTTCCTCTGTTAACTTCCTGTTTGTGCAGAATCTCCTCTAACTATTGCCTTCTGTTAAGCTGCTTGCTTGTGTAAGCTCCCTTTGCAGCTGCAGAGTAAGATCCAGGATATAAGTTTTGCTTTTAGATAACCCTTGGGGCTATATTTGATCTGGATTACCTAAATGTAGTCCCAACTTCTGAAATAAAGACTTTCCTTCCTTCTTTCTTTCTTTCTTTCTTTCTTTCTTTCTTTCTTTCTTTCTTTCTTTTTTTCTTTTTTTCTTTTCTTTTTTTTGGAGCTGGGGACCGAACCCAGGGCCTTGAGCTCCCTAACCCCTCTTTCTTTTTTTTTAAGATTTATTTATTTATTTAAAGTACACTGTCGCTGTCTTCAGACACACCAGAAGAGGGCACCAGATCTCATTACAGATGGTTGTGAGCCACCATGTGATTGCTGGGAATTGAACTCAGGCCCTCTGGAAGAGCAGTCAGTGTTCTTAACCGCTGAGTCATCTCTCCAGCACCAAATACAGACTTTCAGTTGGTTATAAACTGTGTCTAAGTGGTGTTTTCTGGTGGGCTCTCTCTATTATAACACGGTGTCTCATGATCACCTGTAACTACAGTCCCAGGGGATCCAAAGCCCTCTTTTTGGTATTGTACTCATGGTACATGTGGTGGTACGCAGTAATACATGCAGGCACTCACACTTACACATAAAATAAAAGCTAACAGTAACAATAATACTCCCATAATATGCATCTAAAGATGCGAACCCAGGACTGCTCGTGTACCTCAGTTGGAACTTTTGTTCCTAGAATGAGTCTGGCCCTAAGCCTTGATCCCAAGACCAAGTAAAAGAGGCATGGTGGCACACAATCTGAGCACTTGGAAGGTGGAGGCAGGAGGTTATCCTCCGAAACATAGCAAGTTCTGGACTAGCCTGGGCAACATTTGGTGCCAACGGCACCCTCCTGGCAGCAGCAGCTATCCACCAGTTGGCTGTCCACGTAGCTCTACGGTCTAGCCTTTTCCAAGCCCTTTGCATGATAATGGTGATGGTAATGGTGGCAGAAACAAGAGAGAGGAACAACAGACTGTCTCGCACCTTAATCCTTTAAGCATGGCGTGGGGGCGGAGGCGGGGGCGGGGGCAAGGTAATTGCTGAGAGTTCAAGACCAATGGGAGCCTCACAGTGAGTGCTGAGCCTGTCTCCAAACAAAGCACTAATTTAGCGTTGTACTTTTGTCGTGTCGAAGCAGCCAACCTCCATCTTGGGCTTGAAGCCATCTTATAATGAAGACAGACTAGGCTCAATCTTGTTTCTGATTAAGCCTCTGTTTCTCAAGGATTAGGTTATGCTCCCCCTGTTGTAACCTTAACGGCAACTGGTTCTGCACTGCCTGCTCCCAGGGATCAGCCATGTCTTTGTTTCAAAGATTATACCATTTTGAAACCTTACTTCTTTTTTTCTAAAAGGTTATTGTGGCCGCCTGTTGTGTCTACCTTGTTCTGGTTCTGTAACCCCAACTCGTTTGCCTTCCAAATGCCATTTGGAAAACCCTTATCCTTGAGCTATTAAAAAAAACAAACAAACAAACCTAGTCTTCCTCACATCCAATGCTGACTTCTTGAACACCACCTTAAGGGGAGGCGTCCTGTCCGTCTACATGGCCATGGTCATTAGGATCTATGGTTTTCTCCTCCCACTTTGGCATTAGGAGTTGGACAGCATTAGGAATTGTACATGGTTTGTGCTCTTCAACTCCTTGGGGTCAGTTTTACATATTTGGCTGAAAAATAATTTATTTTATTCTTTGAAAGCTTTACCCATTCCTGGATATTGATGCTATTTCATCCACATTTCCTCCAACTCCCCAATGCTCCCTCCTTCCCAGCTTCATATCCGCTTTATTTCTCTTTGTTGCCATTCATCATCCCAAGCCAGTTAGAGCTGCTCACACGCACGTGGGTGTGATGCCACCCACCAGGGAACAAGCCACCTACCAACAGTCACATCCTCCCAAAGGACAGTGACCCTTCTCTCCTTCAACTGCCATCAACTGTCAATAGCTCCTCTGATAAGGGTGGGGCCTTGGGGTCCCTCCCACCCCCACCAGTGCTGGAATTTTGGCTGGCTTGATGCTGTGCTGGTCCATACGCTGCGATTTCATGCACGTACCCGTCATGTCTGAAAGTGAGCACCTCACAGCTCTCCTTCCGGTCTGCCAGTTTTTACCTTTTGGCTTCTTTGAGCTTAGCTAGGGAGGATGATGTAGATGACTCCCTGCCCCTGAACACTTTGACCAGTTATGAGAGTCTGCATAACTGTTACCCACAGCAAAAAGAAGCTTCTCTGGCCAAGGCCAAAAGCAGCATGAATTTTCTCCGTAGGACTGGGACATATGGCCACCCCCAAACGCCTGTTTGGCTTTTTGAGATAAGCTCTCATTCTGCATCTTACAAGGCTTGGAATCCACTCTATAGCCCCAGCTTGCTTGGAACTCCTGTTGATCCTCCAGCCTCCATCTCCCAAGTGCTACGATTGATGGTACAATCTAAAATCTAATCATGCAGAGTTAAAAGTTTCTTAGAATTGTTCTGTTGTTTGTAGAAAAAAACAAGGGTGGGGAGATTAAAGAGCCACAGAGGCTCGGATGAAAGTACATATTTTGTGGGCTGCAGGAAATATTTGTCTTCATTTTAACCCACAAAAGAAGTAGCAAAAATCATGTTTATGACTGTGCTGGTATAAGAACAAATACACGATTACATGGAAAGTATCTTTGTCAGAATACACCTTTTTGTCCTGATTTCGTAAGAAGACAAAACATTTTTGTTCACCTTAAAACTAAGTTATCCTGTAGCTATCCTATAGCAAATTATACATATATGTAATATGTATTTTATTTATATTTTGTTTTATAATTCTAAAAATATAGTGTAGTATTTATTTGTATTTATTATATATATTTGCTTTTTATTTCATCTTTATGTGTGTGAGTATTTTGCCTGTGTGTATTTGCCTCCTTGCCATGAAATGCCTAAGGAGGCCAGGAGAAGGGAATCTGTTCTGATCACTAAGGACAAAAGTTGCAGACAGATGTAAACAGCAATGTGGCGCCAGAAACTTAACTCTGGGTCCTCTTGAAGAGCATGAAGTGTTCATAACTGCTGAGCTCTCTATCCAGCGTCATACTAGTGTTTCTTACACTCCACGAGTAACTTAGCATTTGTTCTTTCACGAATAAAGCATGGTAAATTGCTGAAATCCGAAATCTGTTACGAATTCTGCAAGGATCTGTATCATCAGGGACATGGAACTGCAGGTAGTTCCTATCGTTTCCCCCCATTTCTGAAAATTTCAGCTAGCCATCCAGAGCCTTGATTTAAAAAAAAAAAATAACAACAAAAAACTCTATCATATAAATGTGTTATTTTAAAAACCATGCATACACATACTCTTAATTTGAAACTATTTTTTGCAACTTTGATTTTGTAGAAACCTTTGACAAAACAAAAAAAAAAAAAAAAAGGCAAGAAAATAACGGTCAGCCGCGAGCGGGGACTCAACTGCCTAATCCTGATTGGCTAAAGTCGATCGGGGGACCCAACTGCCGATTCCTGATTGGCTAAAGTCCTTCTAACGGTCATCTGCTGCCTTATAAACCACACCCCCTTTTCTGGAACGTTCCTTAGAGCTTTATACTCGTGCTTCTGGCGCTGGCTTCTCATTCTGCGTTAAGGTTCTCCAGGGTAGGACGGTTCTTCAGGGTAGGACGGTCTCTGACCCACCTGCCACCTCTAAGAGCCTTGTTCTTTTCTGTGGCGCTGGCAGTGGAACCCAGGGGTACAGTGTGATAGGTGAGTGCTCCTGAGTTACCGCCTCACACCCTTTCCTTTTTTAAAAAAGAATAATGTTAATTCTTAAATTTTGGTGAATATAATGTAGGCCTCGACATTGCTTTGTGTACGAGACTGGCCTTTGGATCTGGAGTTGCCTCCTCGCACTCGTTCCTTTTTTTAAAAAAAGAATTGTTTTAATTTTTAATTTTTGGTGACTATAATGTAGGCCTCAAAATCTATGTATGAGGCTGGCCTTTGGCCGTGGATGCTCTGGCTTCAAGCCTTTAGAGTGTTGGGACTACAGGCGTGTTGGACTTGTAAAATTTTACGATTATGTTGGGCTTGTAAAGTGATTTTCTTTTCTAAATTCCATTTTTGAGGGGGAGAGGGTTTGGGTGACCCAACTGTCCTTTGGGAAATCTGGAGTGACCGTGTTCCGTTATCAGAGCCTGTTCTGAGTCGGAAACAAGGACTAATCCATGTAGGCTTTGCAGGAGCCTGAACTCGGTGGCGCCTTTGCATAGACACTTTTTTGTCTCAAGCGCACATTTTATTGTCTAGATTTCGGACGGGAACGTGACCGGCATCGGACGTTAGGAAGTGGAAGCGCTGAGAGGAAACGGTAAGTTAAGCACCCAACTCGAAGAGGGGCGGGGTGAGGAAAGGGGCGGGGCAGCGGGGCAGGCTCCTAGGCTAATTTACCGCCCCTTTGGACAGGAGCTCTTAATTGGTCGGACTTGCCCCTCATTCCGGAAGTGACGCCACGTATCCTCCTGCCTGGCCCGTGGTTCCCGGCTGCTGCTCTTCCCACCTCTCCTCCGCCCCCATGGTCCGCCCCCTTGGCATACCATAACAAGCAGGCCCTGGCGGGGGCGGGTTGAGGGTGGAGCCCGCTCTCGCGGCGGTGGCGGGTTGGGCGTTGGGCGTTGCCTCGCACTTCCGTCTGCGGCTGCTCATCTAGCCGGGGGCATGGAGGTGGGCTAGCGCGCTGCAACCGGGCCTAACCGGGTGAGAAGTGCAGCGGTCATGCCGCGAGCGGGTGAACAAGCGGGAGGGCGCGTGCGCATGGAGGGGTGCGCGGCATATTGCCGCTGTAACTCGTGCGCGGCCTGCGGGAGAAGGCGCCTGCCTTCTGGAGAGCTGCGCGCGACGGAGCGGCGGCGGCCCCGGGCAGGCAGCGCTTGGTGTTTCCTGCTAGCCAGGCCCGCCCCCGGTGCCCTGCGGTTTAGGCACCAGCACAGCCGGCTTTGGGCTGCGATGTACGGGGAGGGCCTTGAGCTTCCGGGCGAGGGAGGTCTCCCGGGTATGGGTCCGACTGGATGCTGCCCTCTGCCCTGGCGTCGCTTCCGCTTGGGCACTGGGACGCCCTCCCTACTATCCCAGGCGTTGCAGTGTTGATGACCTCCCGCACGCCCGCAGCAGACTTGATCAAATACCTATTTAGCCCCTGAGGGGGAACAGCCCTTGGAGAAATTAGTGTTAAATTGTTCTCCTTCATGCACGGTAGAGTGTGGTCTAACCTGACCGAGGTAACTTATTAGATGACACTGTGCAAGGTTGATGCAAGGCCCAGGTGAGATACATAAATTAAAGGACATTTTATCAGTTTCTAATTTGTTTTAATTTCAGAAATGTTCTTTTTGGGGGCGAAAGTGTGACTATATCTGGATGCAGAGCTACATCTATTCACAGATAAGCCCAGCAAGCTCAAAGAGGATCACTTCACTGTGAGACGTTTGTCAAGGTAACTGTCTTTTTAAACAATCACTTCTTTTTCAGTTATTTGATAAGTACTTGAGTTACAGAAATGTAGAATAAGTCCATACCTTAACATCCCTAATTACTGAGGGTAGGGGCAGACAAGTAAACAGAAATCCAAACCACTTTGATAAGGAAAGAAGGTAATGAAAATGAAGGACAGGGAGGAGGAGGTCTCCAAGACCCTGGAAGAGGAAAGGCTTCCAGGTCACTCAGGATTGTGTTGTACACTGGTTTCAGTAGGTGTTCTTTCAGAATCACTAGTGGAGTGCATTAAGTTGTCAACTTGATGGTTTACATTTTAAGATTAAGAACTGTACTGGTCTGAAGGGTGTGTGTGTTGAAAGCGAATGGGAGAGCTACAGTACAGAATGCCATGCACCATGAGTTTTGGGCTGAACAAATGTAGTAAGTGGGAGCTATATATAAAGAGAACAAACCAAGGACATGGGGGGATTATTATACGTGCGGCTCAGTGATAGAGTTTTATCCCCAAAGTGCAGGCGTTAACCTGTGTTTTACACATCTAATTTGTGCAGTAACCTCTGGCAGTGTCTTGTAGGAAGTATTGGAGGTGGGTCAGAGGAGGCAGAGAGATTAGATTTCCTTCGAAATTCCGGCAAATGATGAAAGTGTAGGAAGACTCACCAAGAAAGAGGGAAAGAACAAGGCGACTCTGGGGATGGAGTGGGCGGTAGCACTATCAGTGTAGGGGGACACGCAGTTAGTGCAAGGTTTTTTTTTTTTTTTAGATTTACTTATTATATATAAGTACACTGTATTTGTTTTCAGACACCAGAAGAAGGTATCAGATCTGATTACAGATGGTTGTGAGCCACCATGTGGTTGCTGGGATTTGAACTCAGGACCTCTGGAAGAGCAGCCAGTGCTCTTAACCACTGAGTCATCTCTCCAGCCTTCTTTTTAATAATGTATTTTTATGCCTATTGGTGTTTTGTCTGTATATGTCTGTGTGAGAGTGTCAGATCCCCTGGACTGCCAGGTGGTTACTAGGAATTGAACCTGGACCTCTGTGAAAGCATCCTGTGCTCTTAGGTGTAAAAGTAACTTATTTTTTTCTTTTGGAGACAGGTTTTCTCTGTGTAGCCCTGGCTGTTCTGGAACTCACTCTACAGACCAGGCTGGCCTCAAACTCAGAGATCCACCTGCCTCTGCCTCCGAGTGCTGGGATTAAAGGGGTGCACTACCTACATGGTTGTTGAAGTTAGCCATATTTCATATTTGTGTGTATGTTTGTGGGCAGGAGAGTATAGGTGCCTATTGGAGGTGGAGTCACAGTAAGTTGGGAGCTTCCTGACATGGATACTGGGAACTGAACTGTAGTCCTCTGAGAGAGCAGTAATTATCTTTACATTTGTTAAGAAGTTATGTAGTTTCCTGGGGGTTTTTCATTTGTTTGTTTTAAAGCCTCAGAAAGGTGTGATTTACTTACAAAAAAAAAATTTTTTTTTAAAGATCTCTACATAGCCTTGGCTATCCTGGAACTCACTATGTAGACCAGGTTGGCCTTTAGCTTAAAGAGTTCCCTCTGTCCCTACCTCAGGAGTGCCAGGATTAAAGGCCTGGCTATCTTAATGTTTTCTTAGTAGCAGAGATCATGGTCTCTGCATTTTAGAGTGTCACATTGCTACATGCAAGTGTTCAGTGGCTCTGATGAGATTCCTAGACTTTGATAACTCTTCTTTCTTAGTGAAAAGAAACTAAACCTTTTTCTTAAAATTGCCTTTTTCATGAAATTTAGTACCGCTAATAAATATATTGTCTTTGTATAATGTGTGCAAATATGTGTTATGTCTGAGGAAATTGTTCTCTCACAGATTGTTTTTTTTTTTTTTTTTTTTTTTTTTGGTTCTTTTTTTCGGAGCTGGGGACCGAACCCAGGGCCTTGCACTTCCTAGGCAAGCGCTCTACCACTGAGCTAAATCCCCAACCCCAGATTGTTTTTTTCTAAAGAGTGATACGGCTTGATGAATGCATGGATTAGGGCATTGTGGGCTGAATTCAAAGAACTTTGCAATGATACTTGTAACTTTTTTCTTCATTTGGCTATAGTTCACATGCATTAGAAAGTATATGTGTTTTATACCTTTCTGGTTTTTGGAGGTGGCTTAAGAAATCCACTCCATAGCCTGGCAGTGGTGACACTGGGGAGGCAGAGGCAGGCGGATCTCTGAGTTTGAGGTCAGCTTGTTCTACAGAGATACAGACAGTTCCTTTACAGCCAGGGCTATACAAAGACCTCCCCTACCCCTCATCCCTAATTAATGTCTCCTATATACTCTGAGTAGCTGGGATTAAGCTCCACCTTCTGCAACAAGAAGTAGCTGGTTATTTGGGATTCTTAGGGAAGGTGCATCTCTCCTGTCTCATTTGTTTATTTGTTTACTGTAATTGAATTGTGCTGATTTACTATAGGACTTATTTAGTGTTGTTTATCCTGTTCAAAGTGTTTCTGCCTTAACTGTTGAGCTTTTTCATTTATGTCTGGCAGTGCAAGATGCTCCAGGCTCACTCTTCATTTTACCTGCCTTAACCTATTGAGAGACCAAATCTTTAGGTTCAGACTCTTAGGGAACCTGACGTAGGGAACCTGACGTAAGGTTGAACTCAAGAGACTAGTACCTAGCACCAGTTTTCAGGCTCCCCCACCCACCACCTCCAACAAGACCTATGTCTTATAATCAGTTTCCAGGTGCCCCCCCCCCCCCCCGAGCAAAATCTGTGTCTAGTACCAATTTTCAGGTTATTCCCCAACAAATCTGCACCTCCAGGTTACAAGCCTGCTCTGGCACTTCACTTTCTAACCACCACCAATCAGGAGGAAATCAGAAGTTAAGTTTATAGTTTAGTTCCTAGTACCAGCCAATTATGTTAAAGGCCATAATGCCCCGCTCCCCAATCCGATATATATCAGGCTAGATACCCTCTTCTTGCCTCTATAAATACTTGCTTAAAATTAGGCTCAAGGCTCTACTTCCTGCTGTGGCAGGGTTGGCAGGGAACCAAAGCTTGAGTAAAGAGACCCTAATGCTGTTGCATTGGACTTGGCTCCTTGGTCTTTTTGGGGGTTCACATATGTTTCTTAATGTGTATCAGGGCACACATTTGCTTTCTATTCAGCCACGGTATACTGTTTCATACATCTATTTAAAGTTTCTTGTATTTCATCCAGTGATCGTTTGGTTTCTGGCTTTGATGTTGCTTGGTAATCCTTACTGTGTTTGGAATTCTGATACACAAATTGCCTGAAACCTCTTCTTTGACAGTGAGCTCCGTGCCTCACAGTGAGCCCTGACTATAAAACAAAACAAGTGTCTTTCTTTGGATCTTTGTTGTGTTTGGATTTTCAGGTTTCCTTGTCCTTGCTGCTTTTTCTTCAGAGAGGTCAGATTTGGAGGGTCATCTTAAAACCTTTCAAATTGGAGTTTGGACAGTGAAGGATGGAGTAGGTCATCGTATTAAAACCTCGATAGCAATAGGTTGTGTACCATTCGTAGCCATTTATAGTGATTGAGTGTCAGGGAGTGTAGAGCAGCAATTTGGGTCAAATAAGAGAAGATGATCTTACTAGTAAGTGTGTATTACTATTGGTATAGATTTATGTTTTTTACTTCTAGAAATTTCTAGAACTGCTTTTTAAGACTATAAAAGGTGGGGCTGGAGAGATGGCTCAGTGGTTAAGACTGCTCTTGCAGAGGTCCTGAGTTTGGTTCCTAGTAACCACATGGTGGCTCACAACCATCTGCAATGGGATCTGATGCCCTTTTCTGATGTGTCTAAAGACAGTTACAGTGCACTCATATAAATGAAACATAAAATATTTTAAAAAACTCACAAAAAAAAGAATATGAATTTTTTTGTTTTTTTTTTTTTGTTTTTTTTTTTTTTTTAGCTTTTGATTTTAAGTTAGTGGGAGACTCTACTTTCTTGAATTGTGTTTTTCTCTGATTTTGCATCAGTAACGTGTAGTTGATCCCATTTGGCACACGTTAAGTAGTGTACCCCTTACAGTGTTATAACTAATGGAATGTGTTGAGGTTTTTGCTGCTGTTGGGCATTAAACCCCGAGATTTCATTTAGAACAAGTACTCTGTCGCTATGCTTCTCCTCTGCCCTGCTTTCAGATTTGGGTGCAGTCAGTTACGATGAGCCAACAGAACATTTTGGCTGTGGAGGCAGTTTCTAGATGAAGTAGAAGGCATTCTGTTCTTTGTAAAGAGAAAGTCTCAAGTGCTGTTTCTTCTGAGTGTCCTCTCGTTTCTGTTTAGTTACAGATACAGAATGAGCACATGCTGCTGGTGCACTCCAGGTGGTTCTTCCACCATTGATGTCCTGAAGTGCTATGCATCTAGCACTGGATCAAGTGAATTTCAGACAGCTGATGAAGACCTCTGCTACTGCTTAGAGTGTGTGGCTGAGTACCACAGAGCCAGAGATGAGGTGCCATTCTTGCATGAGGTAATTTGCAGTAGATCCTAACCGGGAAGACAGTAGGTGTAGTTTACTGTGAGAAGCATTCAGGGAGATGATGCTATGACTAAAGCTTTGAAATCCAGTACAACTCCAGCACCTAACATCCGGTATGTAACAGTTGCTATGAATGCTTATCGATGGGCTTGAATTGAAACTTAAAAGTACAGTTTTATGATCTGTCAGTTTCAGTTATTTTGTTATAAATAGCAAAAGAGAGAGAAAGAACCAGAGATTGATGTCGGATGTCTACCTTGATTGAACTCCACCTTAGCTTTTGAGACAGGATCTCACATTCAAGTAGGCTGGCTGATCACCAAGTTCTAGGGATTCATCTATCTTAGCCTGGTACTGGGATTACAGATATATGCTGGGGAAATCACCTCACTGACTATCTCCCCATCCTTAATTTTTATATTCAAACTATCTAACCTATTTGTGTATAAACTTATATTTAAAGAAATGTGTCCCCTCCCCCTCATTTGAAACAAAACTAACTTCGTGCTAAGTAGTAGCCAAGAATGACTTTGAGCTTCTGTTCTACTTGTCTCCACCTTGTGAATACTGGCATTTCAAGCATGCACAAGGCAAAAATGACGGCTTTCATGTATTTGAAGGAGCAACAGCAGCTTCTCATGACATTGGACGTTTTTTAGTTTATGTAGCGTGTCTTGTTTGACTCTTACAAGTTGGAGGTTTATTAGCCAATCTCACCAATCCCACTTTTCTAGGAGCATGGACTCAACATCCTGTTTCTGAGTCACTGTATATAATTCTCCATTTTGAACTTTATCATTGTCATTAGGTTCTGATGATCACCCATCCTGAAGTTACTATTGTAACTATTTTGGAGTGCCATGAATCACACTCGTGTAAGGCAGGAGAATTCCCTAATCAGTAAATGAGTGAATCCTGCCTGCTTCATTCACCTGACATCTCCTGTCTCTTTCCATCTCCTTAGGCTTCCTTAGTTGCTAAGATAACCATTTTGAGGTTAGTCCACCTATAATGACATAAAGTGTTCAAGTAAAAGGAAGACTAGCACATCATTTCTCAGGCAAAAACTAGATTTGCTTAGTGAGGAAGGCATGGTAAAAGCCAAGACTGGCTGAAAGTTAAACCTTATTAACAACTTTTTTTTTTTATTCATTTATTATATATAAGTACACTGACACCAGAAGAGGGCATCAGATCCCATTACAGATGGTTGTGAGCCACCATGTGGTTGCTGGGAATTGAACTCAGGACCTCTGGAAGAGTAGTCGGGTGCTCTTAACCACTGAGCCATCTCTCCAGCCCAACAACTTCTAAATCTAAGTTGTGGATGTCAAGGGAAATCTTTTTTGTTTGACATGGGTGTTTAGCTTATACTGCCTTCAACCTCTCTATAGAGTTGGAGGTGAGCTTGAGCTCGTCTGGTCCTTTTGCCTCAGCTCTCTAGTGTTTGGGTTTCAGCATGTACCGTCACACTCAAGTCTGTTTGTGCTGAGGTAGAACAAGAGCTTTATGCCTGTTAGGTGAGTGCCCTAACAACTGAGCTGCATCACAGCTTTTAAACCATTTTTGCTTTTTAAAACTGATTCATATATATATATATATATATATATATATATATATATATATATATATATATATATATAGTATTTTTGGGACTGAAATCATGTAAACAACTTTTACCTACATTGGGAAGCCAAACGGTGGGTGAGACTTACTTATCTCAGTACTCACTTCGTTGCAGTGGTAGAAACCAAACCTCTAGTTCCAAGTTATGTCTGTGTGATAGGTGCTGCTTTAAGCTTCTCACAGGGTTTTTCTCTGTGTAGCTCTGGCTGTCCTGGAACACACTTTGTAGACCAGGTTTCCCTTGAACTTGAAGAGATCTGCCTGCCTCTGCCTCCTGAGTGCTGAGATTTAAAGATGTGCACTACCACCCCCAGGCAGTTCTATTTTCTAAACATAAAGAGGAAAAGGCTTTCCACAGGAAAGATATACACATAGCATATTTTGTTAAGATACAAAACATTGCCCCTTTTCTTCTTTCTGCAGGTTTTATGGGAGCTAGAAACCTTACGCCTCATAAGTCACTTTGAAAAGTCCATGAAGGCAGAAGCTGAGGATGACGACGAGTTATATATAGTAGACAACAATGGAGAGGAGCAGCTCTTTGACTGTAGTGGCCAAGATTTTGAAAATAGGCTTAGAGTTCCTCTTTTTGAAATACTGAAGTACCCTTACTTGCTTCTGCATGAGCGTGTTAGTGAGTATCTTGGGTGTATAAATTTTACTAAGAGTTGGAGTTGGGACCGAAGAGATAGATGCCTTAGCATTTTAAGAGTGTAACAGCTCTTCCAGAGGATCTTGGTTCAATTCTCAGCACCCACATGGTGGCACATACCTCATGCACATAAAATAATTAAACATAATTGGGATCTGTTGGAGCTGGAGACATGGCCCGGTGGTTAAGAACCTGTACTACTCTCACAGAGGACCTGGGTTTGGTTACCAACACATTGGGTGATGCACAGCTACATAACTTCTAACTATCGCTCTAGGAGATTTGATGCCCTCTTCTGGCTCACGTGGGCTCCTACAGCCGTGTGATGCACATATGTACTTGGGTATTCACTGGTACACACCACATAAAATAATACATATGAAATAATAGTCTGGGTATAGCTTAGTGTATGTGTGAGGCTCTGGGTACAAAGAAATTTTTTTAAATTTGTTTATGTGAGATGAAAATCTGTTGGCTTTCATACATACTTAGGATACTTTAATATTTTGTTTTCAACAAATTAGAGTGAGCATGATATACCCATCCATATAGGTTCTACATTAAACAGTTTTGCTGTATTTGCATTTCTTACTATGAATCTGTCTATCCAGAATGGCCTTGAAATCAAAATCCTAGTTTAGCCTCCAGAGTTGGAAGAAGTGTGG
The DNA here is from genome assembly GCF_021556685.1 of Rattus norvegicus. Classification (NCBI taxonomy): domain Eukaryota; kingdom Metazoa; phylum Chordata; class Mammalia; order Rodentia; family Muridae; genus Rattus; species Rattus norvegicus. Next base: position 11,340,039 of record NC_141536.1, read on the forward strand.
ACCAGCATATATATGTATAATGTAAAATGCATAATGTAAAAAACACATTAGGATATATAGTATTTAGCCCATATATTCTCAAAAGTTACAAATGTGGTATGTAACCGATTTGTTTTAGAGTGACTAAGGACAACACATTAAGTTGGGTTATATTTTTCTCTTAATCCAATATAGTCTACTTGCACACATATGTGGGGTGGTTATTTTGCTTGCTTGTTTTGTTTTTTTTTTTTTTTTTGTTTTTTGTTTTTTTTTTTGGTTCTTTTTTTTTTTTTCGGAGCTGGGGACCGAACCCAGGGCCTTGCGCTTCCTAGGTAAGCGCTCTACCACTGAGCTAAATCCCCAGCCCTGTTTTGTTTGTTTTTGGTGCTGTGCACACCTTAGGTAAGCACTCTATAACCCTAGCTGCCTTTTTAAAAAAAGATTTTATGTATATGGGTACACTGTTACTGCCTTCAGACACACCAGAAGAGGGCATTGGATACCATATCCCATTACAGATGGTTGTGAGCCACCATGTGGTTGCTGGGAATTGAACTCAAGACCTCTGGAAGAGAAGCCAGTGCTCTTAACCACTGAGCCACCTTTCCAGCCCTTCTCTAGCCTTCTTAGTATTGTCTGTTTTGAGACAGCACATTACTAAGTTGCCAGGCTGGCAGCTCTGTAGCCTAGGCAAACTTTGAATTTGAGATCCTTTCACTTCAGCTTCCCCAGGAGCTGGGATTACAGGCTTTTGCCACCAGACTTGTGTGTGTATTTATATATTGCTATGTGACACAGTTGCTCTATAAAATATACACTTTATGCATTTTTCAATTTTCTTGTGATACTTTTTAATTTTTTTATTTTTCTTTTATTAGTCTTTTTGAAACAGGGTCTCTCTTTGTAGCCCTAGCAACCATGCTGCCTTGATCTCTAGAGATTCACCTCCCTCTGGGATGTTGGGATTATAGGCGTGTATCACCAAGTTCTACTTTTGACTAGATACATTACTAAATTCCAAGTAACTTGATTTTTAAACTAAAAGTCTTTTAAACATTTTCATTTAATATTTTTTATGTGTATGAATGTTTTGCCTGCATATATGTACATGTAATTGCATATATGCACCACATATGTGCAGTACCCAAGGAGTTTGGAGGAAGATGTTTGACCCTTTGGAACTGTGGTTAAAGATGATTGTGAGCCACTGTGCGGGTGCTTGGAATCAATTCCAGGTCTCTGGAAGAGTAGTCAGTGATTTTAACAGCTAAGCCATCCTCCTGCCTTTTAAACATTAATTAAAGAAAAATGTACCCATAAATGCCAGGGCTGGAGAGATGGCTCAGCAGTTAAGAGCACTTACTCTTGCCAAAGTCCTAGGTTCAGTTCCCAGCTCCCACATGGCAGCTTACAACTGTCAGTAACTCCAGACCCAGGGGATCTGACGCCCCATCCCCTTCTGATCTCTATGGCCACAGGTCTTTGTGGTAGATAAACATGCAGACAGGCAAAATATTCATATCCATAAAATTTTTAAAAAATGTGAAAATCCATAAAAGTTTATATAAGCTTGAAGATTGCTTATGCTTTCATATATGTCATACATAGTATTGCAGGTGTTCCCAGTAAGCTGACCAAGTCATAGTCACCCTCCAAAGCTAGTGCTGTTATTAGTATACTGTTTTTGAAGCTTGACAAATTAAAATTGATTTTTAAATCTAATAAAATTAATTGATCAATAAATGCAATTGAGATGACTAACATTAGGAGGAGAAGGTTCCCTTGTTCTAACTCCAGTCCAGGCGGACCAAATAATCAAACGTAAGACACTGGACCTGAAACTATGCTCCTAAGCTACTCTTTTGTAGATCATTACATAAAGTATAAATACATGTTTCAGTAAATTTAAAATGAGAGGAACATGCCATGGATGAGCACAGTGAATAACCTGTCTGAACTGGAATGTAACTCAGTGGTAGAGACTTGCCTCAGGAACTAGGGTTGATTTCCAGCACTTCAAAAAACAAAAACAAAGCGTGTGTGTGTGTGTGTAAATACCAGTCTAACCAATTTCAGCATCAGCATTTTTTTTTAAATTTATTATGTATAGTGTTCAGCCTGTGTACATGCCTGCATGCCAGAAGAGGGCATCAGATCCCAATACAGATGGCTGTGAGCCACCATGTGGTTGCTGGGAATTGAACTCAGGACCTCTGGAAGAGCAGTCAGTGCTCTTAACCACTGAGCCACCTCTCCAGCCTGGCATCAGAATTTTTAATGCCTTGTTTAAAAACAATTAACATTTATGTACAAAATAACCTAAGAGCCAATGTTTAGGGCCTCTTGAGGCCCTGAATTTAATCATTTGTTGTCTTTCTGTTTAGATGAACTGTGTGTGGAAGCGCTTTGTCGAATGGAACAAAACAATTGCTCCTTTCAGGTCTTTGACAAATACCCAGGCATCTATTTGTTTTTGGTTCATCCCAATGAAATGGTGAGTATGAGTGCCAGGCAGTGCCAGCTTTGCCTTTACTTGGTACATGTCAGGTAGCCTCAATTACAGACGTGGTGTGTATTTTGTTTAAAGTATTAGTTAAGCTTTTTACTTTTTTTCTCTTTCTGTTGTTGTGATAAAGTACGAGCCAAAATAACTTTGGAAAAAATGGAAAGGGTTTGCTTCATAATACACTGCCATATCAGGGTTCATCAAAGGAAAGCAGGAACCTAGAAGGAGGAAGTGAAGCAGATAACCATGGAGGAATACTACTTACTGACTTAGCCTACTTTCTTGTACAATCCAGAGCCATCATCTGTCCAGAGGACAAGAGATACTACCCACAGTGGGCTGGGCCCTCCCATTTCGGTCATTAAGACAGTGTCCCAGACTTGCTCTTTGTAAATATTTATAGGTTTGTGTTACGTTGACAAAATTAGCCAGCATAGTATCAAACTGAACTAATGAAAGAGTCCTGCTTTTCTCACTTTGCTGCTGAGATATGTGGCAATGGCATTTTAAATAATTTGCTAATAAATGGGATTGAAGGGAGTGCAATTGTAGAGGATAGGTTGGAGCAAGAAAAATTCCTAGGTGCTAGAGATGAAGAAAGATAAAATTCCGAGAGTGGACAAGAACAGATACAGACATTACCCCTAAGCATGGAGACAGGCCCTAGCCTACCATGAAGTGAGACTGCCTCCACGTACAGTTCCTTGTACACTAGCAGTTAGAGTAGAGTCAATATTTTAAGGTTATTGCTGAGAAAGTCTGCTCTGCCAAAGTAATGACAAGAAAAGATGTTTTTAAACCTGCAGCAAGGAAAGAACATACTGCAGGGTGTAATAGTACATGCCTTTAATCCCAGCACTTGGGAGGCAGAGGCTGGTAGATCTGAGTTCATGGCCAGCCTAGTCTAATAGTTCCAGGACAGTCAACTACATAGTGGGACCTTGTCTCAGGGGAAAAAAGGAGCATAGTAATAGACTTGTAGTCAAAATGATGGTGAATCTTTCCTTCCTTCTAAACAAATGGTAGGAAAAGTCCCCAGAGAGGAAGTGAGGTAGTCAGACTAAGTGTTTCTATAGACCAGCAGTGGAAGAGCTTAAGTGATGACTTTAATATTGTGCCTCTTCAGGTTCATGGAGGGAAAATGTAGCCTTGACCTGTTTGCTGCTGCTTTCTGACCTGGGGACTAAATCCTTGTGGCTGTAGTTCAGTCAGAGTGCTTGTCTAGTATGCATAAATCCCTGAGGTTGACCCCTTTCACGACACAAACTAGCCATGGTAATAGTGAGCATGTGGGAGTGGGGAGGCTCAGGTCATTCTCAGCTATGCAGCAAGTTTTAGATCAGCTGGGGATAAACAGAAGATGCTATCTTAAGAGAAAAGGACTTTTTAGGTATGTGATAATGAAAATGAGGACATATGTATGTTTCAGAGAGTGTATTACTCAGTGAAATGAGATAAGCAAATCCTAGAAAGGAAATTAAGATTTGAGATGCATAGAAAGATGGTAGTGTTACAAGTCGATGTAAGAAGTCTAGAAAGATAAAAATAAAACAAGGGGGCTGGGGATTTAGCTCAGTGGTAGAGCACTTGCCTAGCAAGCGCAAGGCCCTGGGTTCGGTCCCCAGCTCCGAAAAAAAGAAAAACAAAAAAAACAAAAAACAAAAAAAAACCAAGGAAACAGTAGAGGCAGCTTCACTGGCACAAATAAGACCATGGAGAACCTTTGAGGGTTTCAGAAGGAGAGAGAAGGGCAACCCCAAACCTGTGCAGAATACTGGAAGATGATCAAAGCCAAATTTGAAAAAATTCTTAAAGGATAATATACAAAGATACAAAAATGAGATATTTCTAGAAGTCACAAATTAGATAGGAGACAAGAATAACTGCTCTTTTCTCCACTCTGGGGAGGGACACCAGATTTTAGGACATATAATTTCTCTTAAAGTCACCGAAGCAGAAGTCAGGGTAAAAGTTTCTTTTGCAGTCCCCAATGACAGAAACAAATAGAACTGTAGGAAAATGCCTTTTCACATGGGATGGGAGAAGACAAGTGCGTTTGTACAGAGATTTTAGGGGAAGGGCTTAACATTATATATCCAGGCAAACTCCTTAGATATTAGAATATACCACTGTTCAAGGTTCTTGAAGAGGTGTCACACAGTGACTTTTACGAAACAGTACATAGAGGAGGAGTCTGAGAGATAAGGCAAACAGACGGCTGATTATCATTAATGTGGACGTTAGAAGCCTTTGCATAACAATGAAACCAAAAATCTTGTTCAGGTTGGGCATGTAGTTTATGCCTGATATCCCAGTGCTTGGGAGGCTGAAGGAGGGAGATGCCACACATCCGAGGCCAGTCTGATCTACATAATGAGTTCCAGGCTTCATGGGTTACAGAGTCAAACAAAGTCTGAAGTAGAAAGGACTGGGGTGGGAGAAGGGGTGAACCAAGTTCAAGGAAAGTGCATGTCAGTGCCTTGGTATCTCAAAATGTTAATGGGGTTGAAAGAAGCAGAAGGCATCACCCTAAGGGCAGAGGCGAATGTGGGTTATTTTGGAAAGGCATGCTATAAATGAAGTTGGGTGTGATGGTAGATGAAAATGACCAAGATATATTGTAAAATTATGAAATTTCAAAGAATAAAAGCTATTAAAGGGGGGCTAGAGAGATGGCTTAGTGGTTAAGAGCATTGACTGTTCTTCCAGAGGTCCTGAGTTCAATTCCCAGCAACCACATGGTGGCTCATAACCATCTGTAATGAGATCTGTTGTCCTCTTTTGGCCTCCAGGTAGAACGCTGTATACATAATGAATGAATAAATCTTACAGTATTAAAGGAAAAAGTTCATGCATAAAAACAGGTTTGAGCAAATCTGTGTTATCAAACCAGCTGAACTTAATAGCTAAAGAGTAGATTGGCTAGTAGTCTTTTTTTTTTTTTTTTTCCCCTTCGGAGCTGGGGACCAAACCCAGGGCCTTGTGCTTGCTAGGCAAGCGCTCTACCACTGAGCTAAATCCCCAATTCGGCTAGTAGAAGTCTTAAGTGGATTGCTTCTAATAGACATACTTAAAATGTAAGTGAACACAAAAGATTGATGGAATGAATGGAAAAAAATTACCAAGTGCTTATAATAATGTTAAATAGATATTGACATAGGACGGGTTCCTGCTAGTGTTTAAATCAATGAAAATGATCATCAGGATCAAATAAGGCCCATACACTGTAGTGATGCCTCTTTGATCAGTCTACAGAAATCTGTAACCAGAAGATTTTCTTTGTTCATTGCTCATTGAATTAATGAACCTACAATGTTATTTATAATACAATTGCTTAGGTTCGGCGATGGGCTATTCTGACTGCAAGAAACCTGGGGAAGGTGGACAGAGATGACTATTATGACTTACAGGAAGTTTTAACTTGCCTTTTTAAAGTCATTGAATTGGGGCTTTTGGAAAGTCCAGACATTTACACATCTTCTGTGCTTGAAAAAGGCAAACTGATCCTTTTGCCTGCACACATGTATGATACTACCAACTACAAAAACTATTGGCTAGGTGAGTATTATTCCTACATGGACGTGTCTTCCCTAGTGTTCTGAGCACAGAGCAATCTTTGAGCAATCTCCATATTGCAAGTTTTCATGGTTCCCAGTTCTTGTTCCTTTGCTAAATTAGCTTAAGTATTTTATATCTTATTAAATACCATTTATTCTAGATGTCTTCCAAACAGATACATTTTCAAACCCTGGTGAGTAAGTCTTTTGTTTGGAGTAGAAGTGTCAGCGTGATTATTATTACCTCGTTTATCTTAATGTATAAAAGCTTCCATGTGGTGAGAGATATTTGCAAGTCACTATTTCATTAATGTCTGTTCTTTAACGTTACATGTCATAGTTGGTAGCAATTTTCCTCTTAGTGGTATATGAACTGTATATAACATTTATGAATGTTTGTGGCATCTTGTGAAATTCAAGTTATGTGATGGTCATCTTAGAAACTACCTTCTACCAAGGCTACCAGCACTTAACCTGTTTCACAGGGAAAGAAAGTGTTGGGGAGTGGTGCGTGAAGTGCCTCACACTTAAATAGCCGTCTTGGCAGCTGAAGTCTGTTCTGCTTTGACTTCCTGCCCTGCTTTCTCCCTGCATTTAGTGTAGTGTTGTTTCATCAGTCCAGTAAACTGGGATAATCTTACAGGTATTTGCATGTTGTTGACTATTCTTGAGGAGCAAGCCATGGATTCACTGTTGCTGGGTTCAGACAAACAAAATGATTTTATGCAATCAATTCTTCACACCATGGAGAAGCAATCGGATGGTAATATACTTTACTTGCAAAATGCTTTTGAATAATGCTGTGATGGTGTACTTTTAAAATTGTTGGTGATGCTAGGCAGAGTGGTGCCCCACACTGTTAAATCTCAGCACTAGAAGGCAGAGGTAGGCAGATCTCTGTGAGTTCAAGCTCACGTACAGAGTGAGTTCCTGGATAGCCAAGGATACACAGAGAAAAACTCTGTTTTGAAAAGCCAAAAAATAAAGTTTGTGTCACTATAAGAATTTGGGGTTGTAAGAGTGTGGTGAAAAGAACCTTCAGGCCTCAGGGATGCTGGGAAGTGCTCTAGCACAGTGTGACCCAAGGACTGAGTTAGGTCATAGATTCAGACTTTAAATTTCAAAAGGACCCCTTACACTTTAATTTAGCTCCTGTCTTTGCTAGAGGAAATGAATCCAGAGAAGTAAGCTTTCTTTTCCATTATGTAAACCAGAGTCTCTGTGAGATTCTTTTGCAAAAGCATGTCACTTAACAGTGTACTCTGGGAATCAAAACACCTGGGAATGTTAACAGAGTATGGAATCTAGTAAAGATGGTCAGGAATTTGATAGGCAGTGCTGTTGGAGAAGGCATTCTGGTAATATCTGCAAGTAGCGGGTTTGTTTTGCTACAGAGAGATTATGGGCATGTGAGAAATTAAGCTTGACTAAGGATGTTGAGGAATCATCAAAGGTCATTAACCGGGATCTTGCCACTGTATTTGAGAGGGAAAGGGGGAGAGCATGGGTAGTGTGAGTTATTAAAAGTGGACAGCAGGGGTTGGGGATTTAGCTCAGTGGTAGAGCGCTAGGCCCTGGGTTCGATCCCCAGCTCCGAAAAAAAAAAAAGAAAAAAAAAAAGTGGACAGCAAAGATAAAAGAATGAGTGTGGAGAGTGCTTGCTGTTGGCCAGCAGTTTTAATCCTCAGCATGCTGTGACATAGTAAGCAAAATTAAGGGTCTTGCTGGAGCAGAATGTTTTAGATCCTACACCTTATATAGATAGTAAATACCATTTCTTATTCTTTCACTCTTTCAGACAATACTTAGAATGAGAAAGACAGATTAGAAGACTGTTCTGTTGATCATCAGTTTGGTTCCCATTATTTTTTGCAAAGAGATTATAGTTTTAGAACATTTTGAAAATTTGTATGTCAGGAATAATGGCCCAAATCTTCCCTGTGCTTGGGCGGCAGAAGCATGTGTTAACTTCGAGGTTCCACATGTGGAGTTCGAGGCCAGCCAGGTTTACAGAGGGAGTTCCACAACAGCCAGGGCTACAGAGAAACCCTGTCTCAAAACAAAAACAAAAACAAAAACAAAAAAACCACTTTAAATTACTTGGTATTTTGCTCTTTTTTTTTTTTTTTTTTTTTTTTTTTGGCTAAAAATGTTTTCAATATATCTTAGACTTTTTTTTTATTGTTTTGTAATTTAGTAATCGTTACGTTTTATTTTAGATGACAGCATGGATCCTTTTTGGCCAGCGTTACACTGTTTCATGGTGATTCTTGATCGCCTTGGATCTAAGGTGTGGGGTCAACTTATTGACCCTATTGAAGCATTTCAAACCATCATTAACAACGAGAGCTACAACAGAGAGATCCAGAATATACGGAACAGCTCTATAAGGTTCGCTAAATGTTAGAATTTAAAATAACATATTGTAGCTGATTTTCTAAGATTTTTTCCCCCTCTTCTCCAACCCCTTTCATTTCAGTAATTTTTATTTATTCTTAATATTTAAGGACCAAATTAGAACCGGAGCCACATTTTGATGATATGGTGACGTGCAGCCAGATTGTGTATAACTATAATCCTGAAAAGACCAAAAAGGTAGAGAACATTTTAAAGCTGAGTGACTCTGTAGAGACAGTGTTCTGGGTAGTGACTGCTTGTTGACTGTGTAGTCGGTCTAAATCCACTGTTTCATAAAGGCCCTTTGGTGGGGTTGATGCATTTCATGTGGGGAACATGGACTCTAACCAGAGGGAGGGGAGTATCTTGTTAGGAGGAATAGTAATCAAGCCAACTGATAGGAAGACTGAAGTATGTGGAGATGTGAATTTGCATTTTCTTGAAGCATTTTATAATTCAAATGACATTAAGTACTGCATATTATAGACCAGGAGAGTAAAGCTGCACGTTATAGTCCTTTTCTACAGATTGGGTGTTAATACCATTGATACTTGCTTACTGAATATTGATCATTTTCATTTTAGGATTCTGGGTGGAGATCAGCCATTTGTCCAGATTATTGTCCAAACATGTATGAAGAAATGGAAACGTTAGCCAATGTACTTCAGTCAGATATTGGTCAAGATATGCGTGTTCATAACAGCACCTTTCTGTGGTTCATACCTTTTGTTCAGTCACTCATGGATCTTAAGGATTTGGGTGTGGCTTACATAGTAGAAGTAATTCATCATCTATACTCAGAAGTCAAAGATGTCCTCAACCAGACAGATGCTGTGTGTGACAAAGTCACTGAATTTTTTATTCTGATTTTAGTATCAGTGATTGAACTGCATAGAAATAAAAAATGCTTGCATCTGCTGTGGGTGAGTTCTCAGCAGTGGGTAGATGCTGTTGTGAAGTGTGCCAAGCTTCCTACCACCGCATTTGTACGGAGTTGTGAGAAGTCACCTGGAAGTACCCCCAGAGGAGCAGCAATAATGTCGTCCTTGGCGTTGCATTCAGTGCCATCTAACTCTGTCCAGCTTGCGTGTGTACAGTTGATTAGGGGTCTCCTCAAAGAAGGTTATCAGCTTGGTCAGCAAACACTTTGTAAGCGGTTCTGGGATAAACTTAACTTATTCTTACGAGGAAATTCGTCTCTGGGTTGGCAGTTGACTGGTCAAGAAACCCATGAGTTACAAATGTGTTTGAAACAAATAATTAGAAACATAAAAATCAAAATGCCCCAATATAGCACTTTTGGGGATACAACTTCTACATTCAAAACCCCTCCATCTTTTAAAGAAGAAAGTGAACAAATAGACAGGAAGCCTAAAAAAGACATTCATTCCTTGGGAAATTGCAGCCCAATACCTTCTAAAGAGCCAATGAAAGCTGACAGCCATCGAGTGCCGACGAAAGCAAGTGCTACAGAAGAGGAGGACTTCACGCAGCACTATATTGACTTGAATGAAGAAGAGCCTCTGCCGGCTGAGCTGGGCGTGAAGCAGAAAAGTGAGGCTCTTCTTTCTGAAAGTGCTCCAGAGCAAGTTAAAATAAGCACAGAAAAGTCTGGAAAAGAAAACTCTTCATATACAGCACCAAATAGTACTTCAAGAAGTGGTCCAGAATGGGGGTGTGACAGAGGAGTAATTATATCAACACATTCATTGACTGATTCTAGCAGCGATTTTCTGGAAAAGGTATCTACATCAAATGGAGATGTCCCATTAAAGGATGGCACTGTTGGTAAAACTTCAAAACCAAATTTCAAAGTACAGAAAGATGAAATTTGTGCAAAGTTATCACATGTCCTAAAGAAGCAACACAGGAAAAGTACTTTGGTCAATAACATTATTGATTTAGAGGAAAATGCAGCCACGTCTGACCTTGAGAACTGTTCAGGAACAGATAGAGGAGCTCTAAAAAAAGATACCATCGAACATGATGTGTCTTCAGACTCTGTTCTGAATGATGACCATGAAGAGCAAAAATCTAAAAACAGTTCGTTGTTCAAGAAAGAGATAAAAAGTGAGAAGTTGGATAATAGTTCTTTTGATGATGAAGACAAGCTTCAAATCCAGGAAGGCCATGCTGATGATGATTTGATATCATTTACAGAAGTTACTGATACACTGGTGAAGAAAACTCCATGCGAGGGTTCTGTAAAGGTGGCAGTTGAATCAAGAGATAATAAGGAGATGAGAGTGCTGACTTCTAACTTGGAAGGACAGGTGCCTCATGACAGCAACAAGGCTTTGGTAGCAGGTCCTCAGGTAGACCTTTGCAACATAACTTTAATATCTCAAACCACTGTTATTCAATTTCCCTCAGGTTTAAGTAAACAGAATTCATTTCAGCTACAGAAAGATGATAAAAAATGTTTGACAGCTAACCACAACAGAGATGCCACCTGCCATGAACAAGTTATTATTATTTCAGATTCTGATGATGAAGATGATGCTGATGAGCAAGATGAGGATAAACGTTGTGGTATTGAGGGAAACATCGAACAGAGCAAAGTGTCCAGGGAGAATGACTGTTCAGAGCAGCATGATTTGGTAGTTAACACCAGTGTGGAAAAGAAGCTTGTGAAGGAAGAAGAAACAAATTGTCCTATAGAATTTGAGGACTCTGAATCTCAGGTTTTTGAGTTTGAAAGTTCATCTGAAGTCTTTTCAGTTTGGCAAGATCATAAAATAGACAGCAAAAGTTCCCTTCAAGAGGATCAAAAGAGCTGTATAGCTCATGTAGCTGATAGTACAAACAATAACTTAGGTTGTGGTGCAGATTCTGTGTCTGAAGAGGTTGTTAGAAACAAAGAAAAGGGTGTTAAAGAGCATGCAGAACCACACAGTAGTGTTTCTGCTGAGGGATTTTGTAAAATTGGAGTAAGAAAACCTAAGAGGAAACGATGTGATAAAGTTACAGCTGAAGATCCTCAGCGGCCTTCATCTTCTGTCAGAACTGAACAATTGGCTGAGCACAGAGATCTTCCTGAAAGGGACTTAGAGAGCGCAGATGTGGACATGGCAGCTCCCAGTTCTAGTGTTGAGAGAGATTCTACGGTTTTACAGAAGAAGTCTACAAAGCCTCGCCCTCACTCAAAACCTGTTAGGAAAGTTCCAGCTTCAAAGGCTACTAAGAAAACCCATCCAGATACCAGAAGAGGACAGACTAAGAGTTCATGTTATATAAGTTGTAGAACTTCTCCTGCTATTGTACCACCAAAGAAGTTTCGCCAGTGTCCAGAGCCAACTTCGACAGTTGAAAAACTTGGTCTGAAAAAAGGTCCTCGGAAAGCATTTGAGTTGTCCCAGCGGTCTCTGGAGTGTATAGTCCAATTACGTGACCACGGCAAGACTGTTGGAGTAGTTGAAGCCCCCAAAAAGACTAAATTAATTTCTCCTCAGACTCTCTCTATCAAAAATAATAAGAAGCTTCTGACAAGCCAGGATCTTCAATTTCAAAGGCTTATGAGATCCAGATCACACCAAAAACGAGACTTTGATTACAAAAATACTGATAGCGTAAGAGCAGTGTCACGCGTAGTGCAGGGTTCGGATGTACTTGCAGCAGACTCTGATGAGCCGGATAATCCTGGAGGAAGTGAGCCGCTTGCCATCAGCAGTGAAAAGCAGTTAGCGAAAGGCACGCTTTCCAAAGCAGAAGTGGCAGAAGCTGCTTCTGGTCCTTGGGGAACAGGTATAACTTGTCTTGTGAACCAGTGTGAATCTCGAGTGTTAAGTGGAGGAGTGCCAACAGATGTGCTGATGGGCTCTGCTTCAGAGGACCCTGTGGGTGGAGGTGCTCTCACAGTGCAGGTTGGGGAGGTGGCAGCAGTGAGAGCTGCAGAGCCAGAGTCCAGTAGTGATACAGATGATGATGACAATTTATTCCTAACACAACATGACCCTCAAGATATGGATCTGTGCTCACAGTTGGAAAATTCTAAAGCCATTATTGTGGCTCATAAAGATACAGTTCAGAGAGAAGACTCTCTAAGTCGGCCTCAGTTGGAGTCTTTGAGTATCATAAAGTGTAAATACAAAGACTGTGTTGAAACCACAAAAAACCAGGGTGAATACTGCCCAAAACATTCTGAAGCTAAAGCGGCAGATGACGACGTGTTTCGTAAACCTGGCTTGCCACTTTCTGTAGCCAGGTCCTCGAGACCTACTACTACCAAGATATTTAGCTCAAGCAGTGCTTCACGAACTGCCAATCTTTCCAAGTCTTTGGAAAGTACCACACTTCAGTCAGCACTGAAAAATAAGTCAAGTGGAGCACAGTCTAATTTGAAGATGACACCATCCTCTTCCCTGGGGTCTCAGAAGCCAGTGGCTGAGGTGAAAAGTTTATGCAATATTTTCCATTTTCAGACTCCGAGCAGTTCCAGCAAACAGAGTTACAAGTTTACCTTTAGTGAGAACAGGCCTGCGTCGGCTGCTTCTTCAGTGGACATTCTCTTGCCATCCCAGTCTATCTTTGACACCTTCATTAAAGAGGTCTTAAAATGGAAATACCAAATGTTTTTGAACTTTGATAAGTGTGGTGCTCCAACAAGTCTCTGTCAGTCTATCTCAAGACCTGTGCCTGTCCGATTTCAAGATTGTGCAGAATATTTTAATGTTTTTCTACCTTTGATAATATTGAATGCTTTTGAAACAGTAAGTATTCTTTAATTCTTTGCCCCTTCTGTAGATAGAGAAATGGTTATGAGCATATAGCTCCCTAAGTTTCGGTTGAGTCTATACTCACTTCAGTGAGAAGCTATTGGAAGGTTTGGAGTTGGTCTGTGTTTAGACCAGGGACTAGTAATACACACTAGCTTATTTCTTACCCCACATCCTTGGTTGTTGGGTAGAGAATAAATGTGGAAAGGCTAACAGACCTTATAGACTAGTTACAGGTTGGTTACAGCAACTTGGGGGTAAAATGGTGGCTTTGGATGGTAGTTGTGGGGATGGAAAGGTACATTTTAGAATATCACACTGATGAGTGGACATTGAAAAGATGACTCTTTTGAGGCTTAACCTGGTTTTATTGTAATGTTTATGTTTACTCTCTGCCAGGAGTAAGGTAGAACTTCTTGAGTTCACCTCTCCTGATTTATAGGCTGGAGCAGTACATGGTGGGAAAGCCCCTGCTGGATTTTTCTAGACAAAAGTGATGCATAGTGTGACAGTGGGTTGTGTCTACCCCTCTGCCTGGTTAACTTTGTGCAGAAGTAGTTTGGCACTGAGTGGTTGATGAACAGTTATACAAGGAACTGAGGACCAGATGCAGATTTAGCTACTTGACTGAAATGTTATTGTGAGATAAAACAAGGTTTCAAAGGCCAGTTGTTGTTGTTGTTTTGGTTTTTTAATGTAAAATAGCCTTTTTACACTAGGGTTTTGTTTTATTTTGTTTTTTTATAATTTTGGGCTTAGGAGTAGTCATTTTTTTTTCTTTTTTTTGGGGGGAGGGGGCTGGGGATCGAACCCAGGACCTTGCGCTTCCTAGGCAAGCGCTCTACCACTGAGCCAAAATCCCCAACCCCAGGAGTAGTCATTTTTAACTCATGAAAGATCTCAAAGATACTTCTGGGTTTCATTGAGGCTTTGAAAGACTACTACGTGTGACATAGAAACCAACAGGAAGAGTGCTTGTGCCAATTCCCAGAGATTGAGAGAAATGTAGGTCAGACGGTCTCATTGTGAAGTAGTTGCTACCCGTAAGATCTAGCAGCACAGGACCAGCTCCAGGGCCATAGGTCACTGCTGACCATGAGAGGTGTCTATTTCCTCTGAGGAATAGTATTTCTAGCCTTTGGAGTTCAGTTGACAAATAGAATCACATGTGGCTAATGGCTGCTGAATTGGAAAGGACGGTTGTGGACAACTTGACAGACCTCACAGACTGATTCTTAGGTGTTCACTTGGGATGCTGATCTGCTTTTCCTTTGCCCCACTTTGGAACATTTTGTTGTATGTAGTGACTTTTACATGTTCTTTATTTCTCAGTTTCTTGACTTTTTTTCTTTTTTTTTCTTTTTGCTTTGTGTAGGTGGCACAGGAATGGCTGAACTCTCCAAATAAAGAGAATTTCTATCAGTTGCATTTACGAAAATTTCCAGCCGACTATAAAAAATACTGGGAATTTCTGAGTAAGTTCATATGCAACTTGGAATATATGATGTGATAACTGGAAATTTTTATTTGAGAGATGCTAGGGACTTGTAGGGTAGCCCAGTGGGACAAACATTTAAGGGTTTCCAGAATACTACAGCCAGCAGTCAGCAATCAGATGAAGACAGCAAGTAAACTCATCTCGTTTAGCTCTTGTTACAATGAGACATTAAGGCAGAAAACACTACTTGAGATAAAAAGAACAAATGGTCAGAAGTTCAGTTAACAGGTTCTGTAATTTTAGCACATGTGTATGTGATATGTAGAGAAAATATGAACGGATTAAAAAGTAAACTTTTCATGTACATGCGACATTTTTTTGAGACAGAATTTTTCTGTGTGTCTCTCCCTGGCTGGCCTGGAACTCGATAGTAGACCAAGCTGCCTTCATTTCACACAGATCTGCTTGCCTCTGCCTCTCCAGTGCTGAGACTCAAGGCGCACAGCACACAACATACCTGACTTTTGTACTATTAAATCAGCAAAGAGTGACAAAGAAGTAAAATACAATAGAAAAAAAAAGTGACTCTTATACACCAAATCTATAATCTGTAATATGTCCACAGAGGTCCTGGTACATTTATGGTAGAGCTGCCTTTGTGGTTCTCTAGAACTCGTGTGGATTGCGAGTAATGCAAACCCTGATATTATTAGGAAACCGCTCTCATGGGAAGAGGGTTTATAGAATGGCTTAGGTGCTAAATTCTGGCATTTAGTTTGGAAGAACTAACTTTTCACATTCAAATTTTAGAGTTTAAAAAGTGTAAAACTTCTAGAGTCCACATACAGTTTTCAGTAAGCCTTCCCACGTGCTAACATCTTACGCACATGCTTTTCCATTGCAGTAATAGTACAGGGCATGAGAGAGACCTCATATCATAGCTGTGGTCCCAGTAATGTCTGTTTCTGTCCTGAGATCCAGTCTGAAGTCCCAGCATCTGTAGTTGTGCTGTCTTCGGTCCCCAGTGGTCTAGAGTAGTGCATTCCTCAGCTGGTCGTCATTGCATGCTTTGATGCCTAAAGAGTCCTGTCCTGTTAGTTCGTAGAGCACATCCTGTTTCCTAGATACTACTTTAGAGGTTTATGCCTTTGGTGAAAATAGAACAGAAGGGTAGCTTTTTCGTGGTAGCAGCTAAATGATCACTTGATTGCTGGGCATCTTCTGTGAAGTTACTGGTTTCCACCTGTAATCAACAATGTGTTGTGTCCCTTTTTTCTTCCCTGTTTTTGTTTTTTTATAATTTGTTTTGGGGTTCTGAGATTAGAACCCAGGACCTTTGTATTCTACCACTGAGCTATATCATAACATAGTTGAAAAGTTCATGTTAAAGATAGTTTTCACAATCCTAACTATTGCCAAGTTTATTCAGTATTTTTCTTATGCGCCTGTGCATGCCTGCATGAGCACCATGGTGGCCAGAGAACAACAACCTTAGGTTTTGAAATAGGTTCTCATTGTCATGGAGCTCACCAGTTAGACCAGCAGACCCAGGGAGCCAGAGGGATCTGTATCTCCTGATTAACCATACTGTATTAATAAGTGTGTACTGCCATGACCAGTCTTTCTTTTTTTAAGATTTATTTATTTATTATATATAAGTACCCTGTAGCTGTCTTCAGACACACCAGAAGAGGGCATCAGATCCCATTACAGATGGTTGCGAGTCACCATGTGGTTGCTGGGAATTGAACTCAGGTCTTTGGAAGAGCAGTCAGTGCTCTTAACCTCTGAGCCATCTCTCCTGCCCCATGACCAGTTTTTTTGGGTTTTTTTGTTTTTTTAAAGTTGCCTGTGTATGGGTGTGGAAGGCAGACAGGTTGCTGGACTGCTAGGACTAGAGTTGCAGATGGTTATTAGCTATTATGTGAGTATTGAGGGTTGAACCCGGGTCCTATGGAAGAGCAGCCATCCTAACCCCATTGCTCCACTTGCAGCATGCCCAGCCTTCTTATGTAGGTTCTAGGTCTGAAACTGAGGTCCTCAATGGTTGTGAGCTAAGTACCTACCAAGCTACCTACCTCCCCAATCCCTTGTATGATACTTCAAAGTTACCTTTATTTAGAAGTTAGGTTCCCTCATTGAAGAGAGGGGCTTCCTCCCACCCTCCAAAACATTTACTTGGGATTCTTTAGTTACCCCTCTCCTCTTGGTTTTGTTCCTGTGAGTCACTGGTGTGCTGTCACTTCTGGTCTTATTAGAAGACTGTATGATGGCTGTTTTTCCAGAGGTCCTGAGTTCAATTCCCAGCAACCACATGGTGGCTCACAACCATCTTTAATGGGATCAGATGCCCTCTTCTGCTGTGTCTGAAGACAGCTACAGGGTACCAACATAAATAAATCTTAGGAGATTGTATGAATGGGTAGAGTGGGGTTTGCGACAGGGTTTCTCTACATAGCCCCTGGCTGTCCTGGACTTCTGTAAACCAGGCTGGCTAGGACTCAGAAGATGTGCCCGAGATGAAAGGCGTACACCACACCCCCCCCAGCTGATTCCTTTAAAGCCCACTGAGCCCAGCTGGTGCTACTTTTCTGTCTCTCAATGTGGGGTCTTCACTGGAACCTGTGGAATCTTATCAACTGTCCATCCTCCTAAAGAAAAGTGGCCCTTCCTCCCTTATAAGCATTCAGTAACTCCTCAGCCAGTGGTGGGACTGTGGAGCCCTTCTGCTTTCCATATATAGGCCACCACAGCTGCCACTGTTAGGGTCTGTATCAGATATTTAAATTTGTTTTGGCTTAGGTCACCCTTTTAACATTATGTAGAGAATTCATCACGACTTTATACTTTGGAACTTAGTACAAAGGTTTAATTTCTTGTAAATCTTGAAATCTGTTAAAAGTTGCATAAATGCTAATTTTTGTTTCCTAGTTTACCTGGAGGAATCTGAACTCGCTAAACAGCTTCATCCAAAGGAAAATGATCTGGTGTTTTTGGTTCCTGAGAAGAAATACATGGACAGGCATAGCGTGCAAGATCGCAGTCACTATTACTGTGGCTATGTTCATAAGTTTCGCCGCACTTCAGTCAGTAAGTAAATAAGGGGGCAACAAGGTGATCTCATTTGCCATACACTGTGCTTTCTTCGTCCCATATTTTGTTATATGCCAGGTTGATCACTTTCCATTTAGAAATCTTTTTCCTACCTAAGATCCCGAGTTTACTGCTTACTATTTAAAAGCTTTGCTTTTAATTATGTGTATGTAGGTATGTGCATACAAATGCAGTTGCCTGCTGAGGCCAGGTATACTGGATCCCCTGGGAGCTGGAGTTACAAGCAGTTATGAGCTGCCCAGCATCATGAGTACTGGGAACCCAACAGCTGAACCATCTCTCCAGCCTTGAACTTTTTTTTTTTTTCTTTTTGTGGCGGGTGTCTCTATGTGGAGGGTTTGTCTGTATGGCTCTGGCTCTGGATGTCTGGGAACTCTCTGTGTGTAGTCCAGGCTGGGCTTGAACTCAGTGAGTGATCTGCCTGCCTCTGCCTCTGCCTCTCTAGTGCTGGAATTAAAGGCACGCTCTGCTACCGCCTGGCTTTGTTTTAATGTCCTCTTCTGAGGCATTCTTCCATCTGCCATTTTTGTTTATCACTTGTAAGTCAACTGTTTAATAAGTCAAATTCTAACCTTAGCTTTCTCACTAATTACTAATGAGAAGAACAAACAATTTATTATCATAAGGCAGCTTAAGTTGGAAACTTAATGTTTCCATCCCTTCCAACCATTGCATTGTAGGGATTCCCCCAGAGCCTGAGCTTAAGAACATCTGCTGAGCAGTGTGTCTTGGTCTCCTGCACATTTGTAGTGTTCTCCAAAGGTGGTGAGAATTAATTCTTTGTTACTAAGGGAAACATGTCTCAGAAGTATAAAGTAATATAGCCAAGGTTGCTGTTAACATCAGTTCACAGGACATAATGAATCATTGTTTTTAGTCAGGCCATTCTGTGTTGCTTAGTTGTTTTTGAGCTAGTGGGTTCACATAATTCTCCTGCCTTAGCCTCCCAAGAAGCTGCTGCTACTACATGCAGGTTGTGTCACTAGACATGGTTCAAACCCTAGTTGCAGTTTACTGTGAAGTCCAAGTTCTTTATTTCACTCTGCTTTTTGACAGTTGACACGCTAGTATTCTAACTTGCATGAAGAGATGATTTCCCACTTCTGCATCCTTACTACATTGTGTCTCCAGAAGACTGTCAATTGTCCTGAGACTACAGCACCATGGTGCATTTTATCTGATGGGGAAGATTTACAGCAGGATGTGACTGAATTTTTGTTTTTGGCTCTTGAAAATGATTATTACATTTGCTGCTTTATAAGTATCTAATTTACAAGTTCTTTTTCTGAACTCATTATAGATAAGATCAAAACTTTTGAACTCTGTATTTGAAAGTCCATAATGTAAGCCTCTGTGGTCATGGTCCTTGGCTACGTAAAGCTGCACTGTACCAGCTCTGTAGACCAGGCTGGTCTCAAACTCAGAGGTTGGTTTTTTTGTTGTTGTTTTTTACAGTGAAAGCTACAGGTTTATTTCATTTGCAACAGTTCCACACAGTTCTCCACCAGTCATTCCAGTGTAAAAATAACCCCAAACCAACTCCTGAACAGTGGGAAAAAGTCAGAATAATTTTACATCTGCTAAATAGAAGTGACTTGGACATCATGTAAAATACAAGTTCTAAACAATGGATAATATTACACCGGTGCTTGCTTTTCTCCTCTTTGATTATAGTGCGCAGTGGGAAAACCGAGTGCTCCTTATGCATCCAGACACAAGATAACATGCCAGCCAGTGTTAAAGAGCTTACAAAGTGTATCGTAATCAGTTCTCTGGTGACTACACAGAGGAAACTCAAAGCCATGTCTCTGTTGAGCGGTCGGAACCAGTTGGCCAGAGCCGTTCTAAATCCAAACCCCATGGACTTCTGTACCAAAGATCTACTGACTACAACTTCTGAAAGAATTGTGAGTGCTGATTTGAATGAAGTCAGGAAACTGAAAGAACTGTGTCAGGACATTTTAGCTGCTACATGGTCCTGTACGCTTGTACACAGCGGTGCTTTGTTCCCTTCAGTGTTGCAAGGTGGGCAAGTAGGTTAGCTTATGTCAGGGTAAAGATAAGAAAGTGAAGAGGGTGTGGTGTGTTAAAAGAGCACCATTCAGCTGTTCTCCGGCATCTGCTTCAGTATTTGCTGGGTCTCACCGTTCAGGAGTTAACAGATTTTGTGGAGTGAGTTTTGTGTTTAAAGAGAGTTGGGAGAACTGGGGGATTGTTGCAAATGAAGAGATGAACCTGTAGTTTTCACTGTTAAAAAAGTACATATAGTCCAGAAAATTAACAAAAAAACGTGAAAGGAAACCAGTACTTCTAACCCTCATTGTTCATCTTCGAAGGAGTTGTCTTAGTTTAATGAATCAGAGGTTAGGAATATGGCCATCTAAGTTGAAGGACTAAATTTAGACTGGGTCTGGCCGTGAAAACTGTTTGCCACCTTGTGACATTGTATTAGGAAAGAAGAATCCTTAGAGCTTTCACTGTCTAAGAAGAGAATTGATTAAATGTAAACTATCAGAATAATTGAAGAAAAGTTACTTAAGGAAATTGTCATATTTGTAAAAACACATTAAAGCACAGTTACAAGTGGGCTGACTACTATGGGTGCTAACTAGTAATTAACCCAGTAATAAGTGGGCTGACAGCTATAGGTGCTAAGTAGTAATTAGTATCCAATTAGCTTTTCTCTAGTTGTGAGGGGTCAGTCACTTACCTTTTGTGTTTGATGTGGACTGGAAGAAAGTTGAACAGATGCGGTTCTTACCTTCTCCCCTGTGTTACCACAGAAAGATTTGATTACACACATCTTTTCTATAGATTGCCTACTTAAAAGATTTTAATGAAGACCAGAAGAAAGCCATAGAAACTGCGTATGCCATGGTGAAGCACTCACCATCAGTTGCCAAAATCTGTCTGATTCATGGACCACCCGGAACAGGAAAATCAAAAACAATTGTAGGTCTCTTGTACCGCTTACTGACAGAGGTAGGTGTGATACTGTTAGCCTGGCCATGGCTCTGCTTGACTCGAATTAAGAGACGTGGGCATTAAAGTACCTTCGCCCTTTTACTTGTGTATTTAAAAAGGTTTATTATTAACTACTATTGTTTTTAATATGAAATAAAATGTATGGCTGTTTGACTCACATTTATGTCTGTGTACTTGCATACAGCACTTAGAGACTAGAAAAAGGCAAGGCAAGATTTCCCTGGAACTTGAGCTGCAGACATTGTGAGCCATGACGTGGGTGCTGGGAATTGAACCCGAGTCCTTTGGAGGAGCACCCAGTGCTCTTTATTTTAATGAATGTAATCTTGAGCTAAATGTTGGTTGGACTGAATATTGATTAAGTAATTGTAAAATGTAAGGCCTAGAGCCCCGCAACAGTTGTGATAACCTTTCTGGCAGAGACGGCTTTCTGTGTGTGCTGTGCGTGTTTTATGTAGGAATGAAGGTTAGGATCTTGTATGTGCTCGTGTGTGTGCACTGCTTGCCACAGTAACTCTCATATTGTGGAAGGAATAGATGCTGTCCTTTAACCACTGTGACAGCTCATTGTTTGTCTGCTGTGTGACAATTGTAGAGCCAGAGGAAGGGCCATTCAGATGAAAATTTCAACGCCAAAATCAAGCAAAACCGAGTCCTTGTGTGTGCACCTTCCAATGCAGCGGTTGATGAGCTTATGAAAAAAATTATCCTCGAATTCAAAGAAAAATGTAAAGACAAGAAGAATCCTTTGGGTATGATATGCACTTGTTTTTGTTGTTTTTCTCCTGATTGTATTTTTCTTGAGGATATCAGACTCTGCCTGTTAGCAGTTAGGGTCAGTCAGCTGCAGAGTGCTGTGTAAGCATGGCGTACATTGGCTTCCGGTTCACAAAGCTTAGGGAGTGAGCTCATTAGTCTGGGCACTGTGCAGTCTTTGGAAAACCAGATTCCTTCTGTATTGGTGCCTTACTGTGTCGTAATCTCCGTTCCTTAGTGTACTCTTGGGCAGGGATAGCTGTTACATGTGCAGTATGAGTCATCACAGAGTGAGGACAGGTGAAATGACAAAGGGAACAAATGATCATTGTCTCAGGAGCCTTCCTAGATGCACTAGTCTCATCTCCTCATTTCCCTTCCACTGCAAATTACGTGGGACGTGTCTGTATTCTGGGAGATGACATATATTCTTGCTTTCCTTTCATATGTACACCTAATAAACAGTTTATTTCCTCTGAGACTTAATACTCTGTCTGTCTATAGCCAAACTCTTGTTTCTTTTTAGTGGTTGTGAGCAGAGACATTATCCTTATATCCTTCTGGTCTACCTCTCTGAAGTAATAGCAACTCTGTGCTCCTAAGCTGACCGTGTAGTCAGCTGACTGGCTCGAAAGCCACAGTTTGGGTAGCAGCGTCCAAGAGAGCTGCAAGTGTAGTCAGGAGATGTAACTGCAGGTGTTGTACACAGTGTGCTCTTAATGCAGTGGAGTAGCAGAGCTGGGAGGGGGCATCCCCCACAGACACCTATACTGAAGCGTATTCAAGTACAGGTGACGTTAGAAACAAGAGTCTGAACGGCTGTCAGTGGGTGATGACACTTTGTCTTTATATCTGTTGAGGGGACAATGCTTGATTGCTAATGTGTTATTTTAGTGCTTCGAAGATAGTGGTCATAAGTGAGAACGGGATAAAAAAGACGACTTCATACAGTTTGTTATTTAGTATTGGTGTTGACTTATTTTGTTCTTTTTGGCAAGTTTTTGTGACTTGTTGAATTTTTTTTCAGGGGTCGAGTCATTGCAATTTTATTTTTTTGGATTTTCGAGACAGGGTTTTTGTGTAACCCTGGCTGTCCTGGAACTTGTTCCAAGACGAGGTTTTTCAAGCCTGCATTTTACCGAATGTAACTTATACCTTAATGATGATAATTTAAAGAGCATAATAAATGCCCAGCCATCTGTCAGTGTTCTTCCTTTGCCCTGCTCCAGAATCCAGGAAAACCACTAGAACTCTGTGCTTCCTAGGTTTGTTTTCAACTCTGTCTGGATATGTTGAAAACTTCAAGTAAGTGTAGACTAGAGAAGATGGCCTTACATTTAGGAGAGGGAACTGAACTAGGGTTTTAAAGAACTTGTATTAAAGGTAACTATATAAATATGCCATTTCTTCTCCATATATTTGTTTGAAAATTTGTGTCAAGTGGGTACACATGCCCCATTCTTTTTTTTTTTTTTTTTTTTTTTTTTTGGTTCTTTTTTTCAGAGCTGGGGACCGAACCCAGGGCCTTGCGCTTCCTAGGCAAGCGCTCTACCACTGAGCTAAATCCCCAACCCCCATATGCCCCATTCTTAACAGGCAGGAGGATTGTTAGAAGTTCAAGACCAGTCTGGTTTACATATGAGCCCCAGGCCAGCTTGAACTGTATACAAAACCTTCTCTCAAATATCTTAATTCTGGGTGTTGGGGTGGGAATGACCAAGTAAGATTCTGTTTGAATTAAATATATAATAATATATGGTAAAGAAAACTTAAGCGTTAGGTGTAGGGGCATATGCCTTTAATCTCAGCATCTACATTTATCATTCATTCCTCATCTGTGTTCTTCATGGAACACTGTATAGAGAAGAATTTGAGAAACAGCCTAACAGTATGAGCTCTGCATGTGCTATCATGTGACCTTCCTAGCTTGTGTTGTGTGAAGTGGTAAGTACTTGTCTTAGAGTTCTCATCTGGGTATCCTGAGAGAATGTGTGAGAGGCTTTAGTACATCTCCTGGCATGCAGCTGAGAGTTGTTGCCCTTCCCTGATTCATGTGGAGATGGGATTTATTAGCAATGTCCTTATTAACTTTATGTCTTTTTATCAACAGGAAACTGTGGAGATATAAATTTAGTAAGACTGGGTCCAGAAAAGTCTATTAATACAGAGGTCCTAAAATTCAGTTTGGATAGCCAAGTCAGCCATAGAATGAGTAAGTGCTGGCCCGTTTACATTGGTGTTCCTCTGCTGTTTTTATAACAAGTGATGATGGGGGCACTAGTGGTATTTTGCGGACCCCACAACTAGTCTGGCTTCTTTCTCATTGTGTTTGTGAAATGTGCCTGTGTGAATTTTGCCAGAGTTGACATGTAATTTTAAATTTTGTATTAGAAAAAGACTTGCCTTCTCATATTCAAGAAATGCTTAGAAGAAAAGAAATTCTAGATGCTCAACTTGATGAGCTTTCTCGTCAGCGAGCTCTGTGTCGAGGTGGGCGGGAGATGCAGGTAAGAACATCTCCTCACTTGGGCCTTGCAGAAGTGGCTTAGACATGAACTAGTCAATGGGTGCATAGTGCTGCTCTTACCATGTGGTGTGACTCCATAAAATGTAGGAGTTGTTTGGTTAGTGTCAGGGTTAGCAGCCTCTTTTGTAAATACTGTGTGTTTTATAGACCATAGTCTGTTGTCTCTGACAGCTTGACTGGGGCTCGAAAGCCTCATCAGATCAGTGTAAACAGCTGCAATTGTATTGCAGTAAAGATTTATTTATAAAAGGAGATGGCATATTTCATTTATTAGGCACTTTTCTGTTATTAAACCCATTTTAGGGACTGGAGAGATGGCTCAGTGGTTAAAAGCACTGGCTGCTCTTCCAGGGGACCCAGGTTTGGTTCCTAACCTCCACATGGCAACTCACAATTAACTACAGTTCCAAGGAGCTGATGTTGTCTTCTGGTTTTCTCAGACTCTGGGCCCACACGTGATAGACACAATGCAAACAAAACACATGTACACAGCAATAATAGTAACCAATATTTCTGATTAGGTTGAGACAAGAGAATTTACTGGCTCATAGACGCAGCCAAGAGTGACTTAGCTTTCAGTATGTTTAGATCAAGAAACTTAGCTGGTAACGTTTTGCCACCTTTTGGTTTCCTTTTCTTTATATCTCAGCCTCTTTTTTTTTTTTTTTTTCCCCCATGAAAAGTCAAGTGCCAGTGTTTCTGGGCACCACCACTCTGGCTGTGCCTGACACCCTGTGTCTGTTCAAAGGATACATTCTGATTAGTTTCTGTTGCTAAGCAGATCTGATCCCTGGTTTTCTTTAGGGGAAGGGTGCCATGATTTCCTGTGTCTTCATTATGTTGCACGCTCATCCCTGTGTCAGGATTGCTGTGTGTGAACACCTTAGCTGTGATGGAAGAATGAAGCCGAGATCTAGGAAGCTTTGAGAACCTAGGCAGACAGCAAGCAGGGCACATGGGAGACATAGTTTAGCCCATCGGGTGTCTAGAGCAGTGTTGGGACTTGACCAGACTTGATTCCACACTGTTTCAGTGAATTTCATGGGTAAGATGTTTTTTATTCTAAATCTGAGAGCTTTCTAAAGTGCTTGGTTTTCATGGTGATTTGAAAATTGTTTTCAGAGGCAAGAATTAGATGAACACATTGTCATAGTTTCAAAAGAAAGGCAAGAACTTGCTTCAAAAATTAAAGAGGTAAGTAGTTAACCTGCATATTTCACTTTCTTTATGAAACAGTTCAGAGGACATAAGGGCTGAAGTCTGCTTAGAAAAGTATTTAAGGGGGGTTGGGGATTTAGCTCAGTGGTAGAGCGCTTGCCTAGCAAGTGCAAGGCCCTGGGGTTCGGTCCCCAGCTCCGAAAAAAAGAAAAGGGAAAAGTATTTAACATAAACATGACACTTGCAAAAGTGAAGACTTCAGTATTTTTCCCTTAGTTATAGGTCAGTACTAAATATTTTCTTTTTTCACCAGCTGCAAATAGAGTTGCTAACCTGAGTAGTTAATGAGACTAGGTTTGTTGATACTGAGAGAGAAAACAGGAATGAACCATGTTAGTAATTTAGTAAGAACGTAGCAACTGTGGACTATCATGGACTCTGTGTTATGAATGTAAGTTGAGTGACAGTGGGATGCAGTTAGGCATAAAAACATACAGCCCCCCTTTTCTACTCTTGGCATAGAACATAAGCTTTCTGTGCTTTTGTTTGGATCTTGCATCATACAGTTGGTCCCAGTTCTGGGTCACCCACCCACAGTCCAAAGTAGGTTTAGAAGAACAGTTTAAGGGTAACTAGTAGTTTGTGCTTTTTGACCGGAGACACAGTTGAGTTTAATGTCTATTTGCCTTAGCAGCGTAAATAACCTCTAAACTAGTGTTTCAATGCCTAGAGGCGAAGTGCGTTGTTCATCCGTATTGTGAGCTTTGTTGCTCATTGTGTCTTCTAGGGGCTATTAAATTAATCATTTTTGGGGGAACACCCATTACAGTTATGGCTAATAGGAGAGACCCTGGCTATGCTTTAGTACTGGAGCTAGCTTACCACCTCTTTTAAACTCACATACTTTGTCCTTGAAGTCTAGAATGGATTCGTGCAGAAGGATTTCTCTTCCTAGAGCTGAGCCCCTTTTATTAAATATTCTTGTGTCACATGAACAATAAAGGACAATATTTTATAGTAAAAATAGGAGTGTTAGAGGAGTTGCGTATAACTGGCTATAGTTACCCTTTGTCATTCTAGGTGCAGGGACGCCCACAGAGAGCACAGAATACCATCATCTTGGAGTCCCATGTCATCTGCTGCACATTGAGCACTAGTGGTGGTTTATTGCTTGAGTCTGCTTTTCGAGGGCAAGGGGGTGTCCCCTTCAGTTGTGTCATCGTAGATGAGGTCAGTGGACAATCAAGTGTCCAGGTGTGACTAGGACCATAAAGAAAAGTTGTGGGTGAATTATGGGTGAAGTGTGGATGAAATGGGGTTTTTCTTTAGTGATCACTGCTCTTGCAGTGCTGGAGAGTAAACAACCAGCCTTGCTTGTGAGGAAGGCTCTGTGTCCCCAGCCCTTAGCTGATTTGTCCATGTTCTCCTCATGCAGTGAAACATGGTGCTGACCGTCTGCTGCAGAGCGAGGGCTGTAGTCTTCTCCAGCACTGTCTCTCCTGAGATGCAGCAGTTTCTCTGTTTTTTTGTTTTTTGGGTTTTTTTAAGATTTATTCATTTTTTATATATGTGTACACTATAGCTGTCTTCAGACACAGCAGAAGAGGGCATCAGATCTCTTTACAGATGGTTGTGAGTCACCATGTGGTTGCTGGGATTTGAACTCAGGACCTCAGGAAGAGCAGTCAGTGCTCTTAACCGCGGAGCCATCTCTCCAGCCCCAGCAGTTTCTCTGTTAACTTTGAAATACAATTTTTTTTTTTGAAATACAAATTTATGACTTGGAACAGCTTTGGCTGCTGCATTTTTAGGGGACGTCTTTTATTTCTTGTTCATTTACTAAAGACTAATTGTGTACATGGTTGGCTGGAGTGAAAAGTCAGAAGACAGAAGGAGTGGATCATTAGATACTGAGAACCATTCTAGGAGATCCTGTCCCCTGTCATAGATATAAATTATGTGGTAAAATGAACGACCAGAAAGAGTAGAAATGATGAAATCATTAAAGACAATGTTACTGAATTAGAAAGTCAGGAGACAGTCAGGCCTCCAGTACCATCTGAGTTTCAGAGGCAGAGTTCTAAAGCCGGCTCAGCAGGAATGAAGCAGGCACTTAAGATGTGCACAGCCTTGTGGGCCGTCTGTCCACAGGACGGCGGTGGTGGTTGAGTTCACAATACTTGTTAGATTGTTTAAAATTGTGTTTAGGGGCTGGAAAGTGAGCTCAGCTGGTAAACCAGTAATTGTGTTAGATAACTTGTTTTTGTCTTACGATGAAATCTTTTATATGTATAATTTTTGTTGCTATACCTTCACTGTACATGGTATAATGTCCTACATAAAGACATTTTCATAAAAGTATGATCTACTTTGATCATTTTTAAAAAATGCTTATCTTTGATACCTGGTTTAGAGGAGGCTGGGATATAACTCAGTAATAACGCACTTGCCCAGCAGGTATGAAGTCGTCCTGCATAATTAAATTAATAATAATAAGCAATAACAATAAAGGTCTAGCTCTAGTATAGGTGCTCCTTTGGATGATTAGACCTTCATTCCGGCACTGTCTCCCTTTCTCCTTCCTTCCAGGCCGGGCAGTCTTGTGAGGTGGAGACGCTTTCTCCTCTCATCCACCGCTGCAATAAGCTCGTCCTGGTGGGGGACCCCAAGCAGCTCCCTCCCACAGTCATCTCTATGGTGAGTGCCTCTGTGACGGCAGAGGCTCTGCCTTGATTGTGAAAATGGTTCTGTCTTAAATTGTCATTTCTTATTTGGGAAATGACAGGAACAAAGAGAAGTGTTATTTGAAGTCTCATAAGGGAAACTGTGGCCAGGCAGTGCCGGTTGCCCTGGGTGCTGAGGCCTGCCGGGATACACAGTGAGACCTGCTTCAAAACACACTGAACAGTTTTTGCCAATGTCCTCTTTGTTCACAATTGTGCTTCTGAGTGTATGGGCGAGAGTCTCTTAGCCACAAAAATCTTAGTTCACATTACTTTATGCTTTCCATTCAGAGGAGGGGCTCTATCTGATAAGAACACAAAACACATAAGAGAACTTTAAATGTAAAGACGACTACTCCCCACCCCCTACGCACACACCGTTCATGCTTTACACTAAGTGTTCTCGAAGCTAAGCAAAACATGAGGCATGGTTTGGAAACAGATGTTCAGTTTGGCTTATTTTTTATTTATTTATTTTTTTTAATTCTTTTTTTCGGAGCTGGGGACCGAACCCAGGGCCTTGCGCTTGCTAGGCAAGTGCTCTACCACTGAGCTAAATCCCCAACCCCTGTTTGGCTTATTTTTATTCAGGAGTTCACACCTGAAAGTGCAGGTGATAACAGAAGAAGGTGCACCCAATGTAAATAGAGTTGTGTTAGAGGACTGATGTGCTCCAGGCTGCCCCTTTGTTTGTTTGTTTGAGATAGGTTTCTCTGTATGGCCTAGCTGCTCTAGAACTCGCTCTGGAGACCAGGCTGGCCTGCAACTCAGAGATCTACCTGCCTCTGCCTCCTGAGTGCTGGGATTGAAGGCGTGCCCACCACTGCCTGGCCAGGCTGCCTTTTTTGTTTTGGACTCATCTCCATACTAGACTTGTCTTCTGCAAATTCGTATCAGAAATCAAACTCAGTAATTGTTTTGGGTCATTTAAATAGGCTTATACCGTGGTTCTGAAATTTAATAAAATTGTTTTTTTTTTTTTTTTTTTTTTTTCTTTTTCTTTTTTTCGGAGCTGGGGACCGAACCCAGGGCCTTGCGTTTGCTAGGCAAGCGCTCTACCACTGAGCTAAATCCCCAACCCCAAAATTGTTTTTTTTAACTAATATCTTTTTATACAGAGTGGTGGCCTCATAATCTCAGAAAAAAAGATCACTTTGAAAACATCTCTGTCCAGTTACTCAATGAGTGTGTGTTTGTTGTCGCCATTTGTTTTTGATTTTGGATTTATTAGAACAATGGTGCAGTTATGTAACTGCAGGCACAGGTGCACAGCCACTGTGGGGAACTGCAGCAGGGGCCCTGCTTGTGAGCAATAAAAGAAGCTTACTGAAGAAAAACTTACAAATGGTTACAAAATCGATATTCACACTGCGTCATTCATACGTGTGTGTGTGTGTGTGTGTGTGTGTGTGTGTGTGTGTGTGTGTGTGTGTGTATGTGTGTATAGTATATAAATTCTTTGTGTGAGTTTTCTACCACATGCATGCCTTAAGGAGGTATTGCGTTTCCATGTGGGTGCTGGGAATCAATGGGCCCCTGCAAGAACAAGAAGTGCTCCTTAACTACTGAGCCAACTTTCTAGTGCTCTTGTCTTTTTTTTTTTTTTTTTAAACAAACTATTTTCTGGAGATAATTACTGTGGAGATAGTTTTCTTTATGTAGCCCAAGCTGGCCTGGAACTTGTTCTGCAACCCAGGCTTGACTTGAACTCAGTGATCCTCCTGTCTCAGCTGCTTGCGTTTTGGGACTATGAGTATGCACTCCCACAGCCAGCTCGGCCAGGCGCTGTTGTAGATATGGAGGCTGTGATGATAAAAAGACAAAGTCCTTACACTCATGGTGCTTCTGGCTTGGTGGGTGGCAGACAGTATCGAGTTACAGGATGAGGTAAGAAGTAGTAGGTAGGTAGGTAGGTAGGTAGGTAGGTAGGTAAGTAGATAGATAGATAGATAGATAGATAGATAGATAGATAGATAGATAGATAGATAGATGCATGCCCAGGTATATATATGAGGTTTTGTTAAGAGCAGAGGTACTATTTTCCAGCTACCTCAGGGACAGCCTTTTTTATGTCATCAAGTACAAATTTGTAAGTTGAACTCACTTTTTCTGTCTTTTTTTTTAAAGATTTATTATGTATACAGCATTCTGCCTGCATGTACACCTATACACCAGAAGAGGGCATCAGATCCCATTACAGATGGTTGTGAGCCACCATGTGGTTGCTGGGAATTGAACTCAGGACCTCTGGAGGAGCAGTCAGTGCTCTTAACCTCTGAGCTATCTCTCCAGCCCTTTTTTTGTCTTCTTAAGTAGGTCTATTATGTTGTGTAAATTCTTCTATTTTTCCCAGAGAGATTTAAAATTGGATTTGGGAAAATTGGATTTGGGGCTAAATTGAGTAAACTCTGGAAGATATAGATAAAATTGCCAGATATCTCTTAACGACTGCTTAGTTACACAAGCTCGTATACATACAGGTGTACAAATCTGTACATAAGCATTAGGGTACAAGTGTTTTACTTGCACTGTGGAAGTTTGCGTAACAGTCTTATTCCTCCTGGACATGCGTGAGTATTGCCATTAGCATGGTCATGTTTGTGTGTACAGGTTTTAGAGGGCATTTTAACTTCCAGGATATGTGATTTGAATCTTTTATACTGACATTGAAAATTATATAGTACAACTCTGAGAACGTGAGCAATTTTCATCATCTGTTTGGGTCACTGTTTTTCATGCTAGCGTTATAACCCATTACTTGGCTTGTAAGGTCAATTCAGTAGGTTTGATCCTAGCTGACTTAGCAGTGTCAGGACTTGGCACCATGAGTCTGTGTAAAGCCATTGTGTAAAGCCTTCCTTGTAGTGATGCCCAACACTTAAGTTTGTGAGGGCTGTGAGGGCACAAAGATTTGTTCAAATCTATGTTAAGTTTCTGTGCTTCTTTTTTTGTTCATCCGGGAGGCCTCTTGGACCTATCAGAAGAGCTCTGTTGTGGTCATTCACACCCTCACCTCATTCACAGCACTTTGTAGATTTTCTAGAGAGAGAACATCGAATTTTCCAGTCAAGGGTCACAGCTCCCTGAGGATCAGCATCTGAAACATCTTTTCCTGAACCTGACCGATAGTGATCTTACGCTGATAGTGGTCTTGGACCACCTGATTTTTGACGCGCATTTGCTTCAGAATATCAGTTACAGTAGTGGGAACTTGTAAAAAAACAAAAAAGAAACAAAAAAAAAACTGATTGTTTTTCAAGACAGGGTCTCTCTGTGTTGTTCTGGTTATCCTGGAACTCACTCTGTAGACCAGGCTGGTCTCAAACTGAGATCCACCAGCCTCTGCCTCCTGAGTGCTGGGATAAAAGGTGTGTACACCACTGCCCCAAGCTTTCCCCCCCCCCCCCCCCGGGTATAAATTCTTAACAAACCTTTTTTCTTCCCAGAAAGCACAGGAGTATGGCTATGACCAGTCGATGATGGCGCGATTCTGCAAGCTGCTGGAAGAGAATGTGGAGCAGAACATGATTGGCAGGCTGCCGGTGCTACAGCTCACCATTCAGTACAGGATGCATCCAGACATATGTCTCTTCCCTTCTAATTACGTTTATAATAAAAACCTGAAGACAAATAGGTGGGTGTCCTGTAGTGCTTGTAAGCTTGTCCTTTGGGAAGCGGTAGCTGCTTATGAAGATGTCTTGGTGTAAAAAGCATAAACCAGACTAGCTGTGTTAGCCAATGCAGGTGACCCTATTTACTTGGGAAGTAGAAGCAGGAAGATTGTTGAGACTTAAGAGGCCAGCGAAGGCTACAGAGTAAGACCCTGTTTGGAGGTGGCAGGAGGGAGGGTGCTTACCTTAAATCATTGTGCTATGTTGACTGTATGAAGTGCAGATAGATTGAAAAGAAGAGAGGGGGCAGGGTGGTGACAGCACACATCTTTAATCCCAGCACTTAGGAGACAGAGGCAGAAGGGTTTCAAGTTAGGGGCCAGCTGGGGATACATGGAGAAAGCTGTCTCAAAAAAGGGGAAGGGAGAATCACCATGTTCAATAATCACTGGTGATTTCATGGCCTACCTATGGTACTAGAGATTGAAGCCAGGCTCTTAGTCTTGCTTGTGCATTTGCTCTCCCTGGAGGCCGCACCTTGTGTTTGTAGCCCTGAATGTGTGTCTCCTGTACTGTTGTGAGCTGTTCTTGAGTCACGATTGTTCAGATCTTCTTCCTGGGTACCAGAATGGAAATAAAATCCAGTTTAGACTTTTCATTACTGTGCATTTGTGAAAGAAGATCTCTTAATCTCCTAACTTTCTCCTGGTTCTGTCTCACACAGAAAATAAAAGAAGAAGATATTGATAAAATGTGTGCTTTAGAGCATATTTTCTGAATATGATTGCTTTTCTATAGATTGACTGAAACCATTCGATGTTCATCAGAGTGGCCATTTCAGCCCTACCTCGTGTTTGATGTTGGAGATGGTTCAGAACAACGGGATAATGAGTATGTTTTTGTCTTCCTTCAGTCTCCAGTAATGGCCTCAGAATTATTAGGTTATAAGCTTTTCCCATACATACCTCTCCATTACCAAGGCATAGTCATTTTGGTATCTGTGTTGATAGCTTCCCTTTTCAGGTGACCAGTGCTTTTCAGTCCTTCAGCAGTTACAACCATGCAAGATCCCATCAAAAGATGATTGTGATCTCATGGGAAAGCAGACATGGGTAGTCCTTAAAATTTTGAGTTGTGAAGGAATGTGTTG
This sequence comes from Rattus norvegicus, assembly GCF_021556685.1. Lineage (NCBI taxonomy): Eukaryota > Metazoa > Chordata > Mammalia > Rodentia > Muridae > Rattus > Rattus norvegicus. The sequence goes on from NC_141536.1 coordinate 11,372,658, forward strand.
GGTACCTATAAAACGATAGACAAGTGGAGCTAGGCGGTATGTTGCTAGGTAGCAAATGTAACAGAAGAGCCAAGGATTGCTCTGAACAGAGGAGTTAACAGCCTTGGAGGCATTGTTTATGAACTAAATACTACCCTGCTTTGGGGAAAATGTAAAAAAAAAACAAAAACAAAAATCTGAAAAACCCCACAGATTCTAAAATGAGAATAGGAAATGGGGCAGAAGATTCCCTTACAGTGAAAAGTAAAGAGGGGTCAACAGCACCGGGATCCCAACAGTAAGGAAGGTTCCTGTGATTTCTTGGAAAGGAGAACAGAAGAGGAAGAGCTGAGCCCCAGGCACATTACAGGATCAGAAAGCAACAAGGACTTGATAGTCGTAACCTGAGGGATAGCTAAGGTCTAGGAGAGTGAGCCGTCTTTCTGTGATGTGTTAGCATAGCTGATAGCATGACAGTAGCATGACTCAGGAAAACAAGGGCCCCTGTTGGTAACGGTTGGATCTACTCTGGTAATGAAAGGACACACATACTTGGGGTATGGACTGGGAGAACAGGATATGGAGAGCAGAGAGGATGATGAGGTAGCTTTCTGACATTCAGCCATTGTTCATATTTAGCTGTCTGGGTGATATCTTTTCAGCTTCGTGGTTTATTGGTTTAAACTTAGCTGACTACAAATTCCTTTTTTACAACTACTTCCTGGATTGGACAGTTATTTTATAGTTATTTATATATATAAACAATCACGAATTACATCATCTTCATGCTGCTGCCTGACTAGAGGGAAAACACCTACCTATGTGCTCTTTACTGTGATGGGAAATAAACTAACTAGAAGTAGTGAGCGACTAGACTGCTGTGAGATTTGACACCTTGTCCTCTTTTCCCATCTTTTTTTTTTAGCTCATACATAAATGTTCAAGAAATAAAGTTGGTGATGGAAATAATTAAACTTATTAAAGAGAAAAGAAAAGATATTTCCTTCCGAAATATTGGCATAATAACTCATTACAAGGCTCAGAAGACGATGATCCAGAAGGATTTGGAGAAAGAATTTGATAAGAAAGGGTGATGTACTTTTATATGTATTTCTGGTGTTTATGTGGAATTAGTTCTTAACAGTACTGGGGTTGAATCTGGGTCTTTGTATACTAGGCAAGTGCTCTAATATCTTTTTATTATTTTTGTGATCGTGTCTATACGTTTCCCATTTGCTGTCCTCCTGCCTCAGCCACCAGCCCCTGCTAAGATTACTTCTACACTAAAATTGAAGATAAAAATCTGGAAGTCAGTGTCAGGTGTGTGGTGAGAAACATGTAACTCCAGCACTTGGAAGGTGGAGGCAGGACGATCAGTCAAGGTCATCCTTGGTACCATAATTTCTTTTCCCATTACTGTGACAAGATATTCTGACAAAAGCATTAAAGGGTTTATTTCACCTCACAGTTTATTACAGCCCATCATGATGGGGGAATCAAGGCAACAAGACTCGGAAGCCTCCAAGCAGCAGCAGAAGAGCAGTGAATGTATGCATGCTAGTGATGAGCTCGATTCCTCCACTGTTACACAGTCCGGGATCTCCAGCCTAGAGAATGGTGCCACCCACACTGGGTGGGTCTTCCCAACTCAACTAACACCATCAATAGATAATCCCCCAAAGACATCCCCCAACCCATTTCTTAGGCTAGTGCAGCTTTTACCAAGTTGAGTATTAACACTAATCATCATATTCTGGTACGTAGTTGAGTTCAAGGCTAACCTGGGCTGCGTGAGACCTGTCTCAACAAAACAGTCTGGAGAGGTGGCTCAGTGGTTAAGAGCATTTGTATTGCAGTCATGAAGACCAGAGTTCAGATCCCAGTACTTAGACAACAAGCTGAGAGTCCAGTACGCTTCTTTGTAACCACAGCTCCCAAGCAGGCAGAGATGGGGAGATTTGGGGGTTGGCTGGCTTCCAGCCTGTCTGAGAAAACATGTGCTTTCAAGCCTTTCCTCACATGCTCACAATTGCTGTAACTCCAAAGACACACACACATCTTTTAAAATACCAAAACTAACAACATTTTAAGTTTCTTCATCTAGAAACACACAAAACTGACTTTAGAGAAAAGAAATCTGGAGAAAAAAATATATGTATGTATGTATGTTTATATAGCACACCTCTTAGTGTAGTAACCAAAACCTGAGAAACAGGTTGGACTTGACTGCTGAGTTCCACCAAATGTCAGTCCACAGTCAGCACTAACTTAGCTGTGTGTCTGCAGTCCTGGCACTCTGGAGTTTGAGGCAGGAGGATCTAGAGTTTTAGACCAACCTTGGCTACATATGTGAAAACAACAGAAAACTCAGTAATACTTAGGACTTGACAAAAGCCTAAGAACACTTCCTGTTTTTCTTTTTTTTAATTTATGTAAGGCAGGCACACCATGGTGTGCATGTGGTCAGAAAACAACTTTCAGAAATTGGTTCTGGATAGAACTCAGGTCATCAGGCTTGATGATCAAGCAAGCTGTCTTATGTGATGAACCATGTTGCCAGCTCCAAGGATACTAGTTTTTTTATGACAGCAGACCAGGGAAGGTGTGAACAAGAGCCATGGGACTGCTAACACTAATGATTGCAGATTTAAGAATGCTAAGTGGACAGCTGTAGACTAAGTCCAGTGCATATTAAAGGGACTGTGTATCACCACCACATGGAATTTATCCCAGAGTGCAGTGTTGGCTCAGTATATTGATGAAATAAGAGAAGAAAACAAGACTTGGCAGCTCACTCCTGGAACCTCCATACTTGGGAAGCCAAGGCAGGACAAACATGAGCTTGAGGCCACCCTGGGTTACCAAATGGAGATTGTGTCTTTAAAAGAACAGATTGAGAAGGTGACCCACGTGTCATACTAACAGATGACAGAAAAGACAGCAAAAACTATCTTTCACAATAGAAAACACTATTAGGAGTACAGAGAAAATGTCTTGTCTGTAGAAAACACATAGGTAATTTGCTCTGTGGTAGTTCAAGCAGTCTTTCCTGTGGACCACAAAGGATGTTTGTCCTTATTACTACTTCTGTTGTCCATTGCAGTAGATGTTCTCACCAGAGCAAGAGTTTTCTTATCTAAGTCTGTAAATAATTCAGCATGGTTATATTTATAGATTCAGTAATGAAGCTACATAAAGAAAATATTAGGGTTAACACTTGAGTTTAAGAGACTTGTAGAGGGGCTGGGGATTTAGCCCAGTGGTAGAGCGCTTACCTAGGAAGCGCAAGGCCCTGGGTTCGGTCCCCAGCTCCGAAAAAAAAGAACCAAAAAAAAAAAAAAAAAGAGACTTGTAGAATACAGGATCAATATATTAAAAAAAAAATGGGAGTTGGGGATTTACCTCAGTGGTAGAGCGCTTGCCAGCAAACGCAAAGCCCTGGGTTCGGTCCCCAGCTCAAAAAAAAAAAAAAAAAGGTTGTAAGTGAATAGTCTGCTCAAGAAGTAAAAACATTCTATTTATAATGGCACCAAAAGTAATCAGGTACTTAGGAGGAAATCAGACCAGTAGCAGAAGATGCATCCACTGGAAGGTACAAAGCGTGCTACAAGGAAAGTTTAAGCGCCCAGGACCCGGAAAGATAAGAAGACGCAGTCCCAGTGGCTGAACTCAGGAAGGCTGATGCTTTTTCTGCCAGAATTCCACCTGCCTCTGATGGAAGTCATCTGAAGACTGGAAGGCTTAAGGAAACACACGTAGAGATCTGTATAGCCTGAGAATAGGAGATGGTTTCTTATGGACCTCATAAACACTAAGAATTGTGTTTCAAAAGACTCTATGAAAAGAAAGGAGAAAGGATGTTGTGCTGACCTCAGAAGTCTATCTGAAAAGACTATGTTATCTGGAATATACAACGAACCTTACAACTTAGTACTTTTTTTTTTTTTTTTTTACATTTTCATGGCAGGATTTTTCTCTGTGTAGCCCTGACTGTCCTGGAATTCATTCTGTAGACCAGGCCACCCTCAAACTCAAGAGATCCATCTGCCTCTGCCTCCCAAGTGCTGGGATCAAAGGTGTGCGCCACCACTACCCGGCATCCAATGAAGAGTTTTAAATACTGCCTGTGTATGTGTATTTCAGAATTTAAATGTTTTAGTAAACTCACACCTTTTATAAACAGACCTGCAGAAGTGGATACGGTAGATGCCTTCCAGGGCCGGCAGAAAGACTGCATCATCGTTACCTGTGTCAGGGCAAGTGCTGTGCAAGGCTCGATAGGGTAAGTAGCTCACATTTCTTTGTCACTTGTTGGGCAGCAGCTGTCACCTAGCTCCACCAGTGACTGCCCTTAGAGCCCTATCATTTGTTTTATTCCTTTTCTTTTGTTTAAAATAGTGGTTCTCAATCTGTGGTCACGACCTCTTGGGGATGTAGATAACCTTTCACTGGATCACATATCAGATATCCATCCTGTCAGATAACTTACATTATGATTCACAACAGTAACAAAGTTACAGATAGGAAGTAGCAACAAAAATAATTTTATGTGTGGGGACACCACAACAGGGAGAACTGAAAGACCAGCGGGGTGGGGAAGACCCCCACTCAAATCTCGAGACAACGCAACCCCCAAAAACTCACGAGAAACCGGTCTTGATGTAATGAACAAGAGGTGTATTTAAGGAACCAGAGCTCTGGGGACGACACGTACCTCACACAGGAGACAGAGGAGTTGACCCCGAGCCCAATTAGGGGAAGGGATTTATAGGGAAAATAACATAGGCAGTTGGCAATAGTCACACAAAGCAAAGCAATTTTACTATTTGTTTACATTGGCGCACATGATCTAGCTTGGGCTCAGTCCAACTCCCGGCCACCCTGCCTCTGGGGCGAGCTGACCCCAACTCTTTTTCCTCAGGACTGGTAAGTCAGGCCTTATTGAGGCCAGTGGTCTATGGCCGGACTACTTCCCCATAACATGTGATATTATTCTTTTGTGAGGTGCACTGGCCCTCACAGCAGGGACAGTGGGGGATAGTTTAAAAATCTTTATTCTTTCAGAACTATATAAAAGGGTTTCAGCATTAGGCAGAACCACTGTAATAACTTAGCCATTGAGATGGCTTAGTTGGTAAAGTGCTTACCATACAAGCATAAGGACCTGAATGTGACTGACTGTCCAGTACCCATGCTAAAAGCTGTGCATGATGGTGCCTGACCTGGGACAGAGTACACCCTGAGAGTGAGCTCACAGAAATAACTTTGTCGTTGCATAGATTCCTGGCAAGTTTGCAGAGATTGAATGTCACCATTACACGAGCCAAGTACAGCCTCTTTATCCTTGGACATTTGAGGACTCTGATGGTAGGTACACTCTGCGGGGGGTGGGGCTACAGGGAGTTTTAAATTTATCTGTTGTTGGCTGTTGTTTGTTTTTTCATCAAAATGGAAATGATTTCATGGTTACAATAGAAATTGTTAGGTCCTTCAGCAGCTTAGCTGTGAGCCTTCGTGTATGTACAAACTGTTCTTTCTTAGCTCAAAGCTCAAGTGTGTACATTAGGATTTCAAGGTGGCCCGTCTAAAACCTGTTGTGTATCAGCGACAAGACCAAGAGGGTGTGTAAATCTACATAGGACGTGCTAGGACAGAGTTTACCAAACAGTGGCGTGGGTGTGAGTGGCTTCTCCAGAGAGTACAGGCACATGTGAGACTGCCTTCTATGGGCACATGGGTTGCAAGGAGAGGTCTGCCCCAGAGCTGTTCTGCCGCAGGGGTTCTTGGGATGAAGCATAGCGTTCTGTATTTTCGGTGGATAGATGGTGTGAGTGAAGCCGGTGGCAGGCAGCAGGGTAGCATGTGCTTGCTGCTCAGCTTGTCTGAGGCTTTCAGTGTGGTGGTGCTTTGAAGTTTGGCTGTGAGCCTTATCTTCTAACATCTTTTAACTCTCTTGCCAGCCCAATAACTTTTTGGTGTTTTAAGAAAGTGGTCCTCTGAGGAGAGGAGCTAACTCGCTTGTTTTTCTTCACTGTTTTGTTAATAGCAACCAAGGGCATTCAGATGTATCTCCTTCCTGTCTCACACTTACCTACACCTGTGGTTTAGCTTGTGCTGTTTGTGTACCCTTTAAAGGGAGCCATAAAAGCTGGTTTCATGTCTCTTTTTAAGTTGATAAGGAAAATTGAAATTTTATCATAAATACTGCTAAAAGATTGTTTCTAACATAAATGTTGATAGTTTAAAGTCATGGGGACTGGAGACATGACTCAGTGGTTGAAAACGTTTGCTGCCTTTGTAGAGGGCAGGAGTTTGGGTCTCAGCACCCATGTTGGATGACTCACAACTGCCTGTAACTTAAGTTCAAGGTCCCTGAAAGCAACTGCACTGACATAAACACAGAACACAGAAATAAATTATAAACCATTACCGATGGCCTGGGGACATAGCAGGTGTAAGGGCCTGAGTCTGTCCCCAGCAGTGTGCATACAACTTAAGCAAGATTAGAGTAAGATAATAGAGAGGTTTGGGGCTGGAGAGGTGCTCAGGGGCTAAGAGCTCTCCCAATCTTCTCTCAGTAGATAGTCCTTTGAGAAGTTAATAAATGCTGTGGGTTTTCTTCAAGAACAGTCACGTATGGTCAGGATTTTGCCTTCTAAAACTAAGTGTTAACTGTTAAAATGTCAGCCATGCCCAGGGCCTGGTGGCAATCTAGATCCGCAGGATGGATGCTTATTACAGTAGCTGCTAGAGGAGTGCGGCCATTGTGCACGTGTGGGGTTGATGCATCTGAGGGGCTGTAGTTTTAATTTTCATTTCAATTAACAAATTTAAAATAGATAGCCCAGTAGGGCTAGATCTGCAGGAGGCATCTTCCTGTGCTGCAAGGATGGCAGGGGTAGGAGTGGGGTTTCCTTACAGCTGTCACCAGCCCTGGCTTTTATTATGCCGCCTTAGGGCTGGTCGTTTGAACGCCTCCTCTCACTCTTGTCTTCTGAGTGGTGAAGTTTTGAGAGTCTGTTTTATCAGACTATATTTATTCCTTCAGAAACAGAAGTTGGACACCCATGCTTTTCCAGCAAAATGAGTGTTTCTGTAGGGTGTGATTGTTTCTCTTCTGTGTTTCAGGAAAATCAACATTGGTATGAACTGATTCAGGATGCTCAGAAGCGTGGGGCCATTATTAAGACCTGTGACCCAAACTATAGACATGACGCCATGAAGATCCTGAAACTGAAGCCTGTGCTGCAGAGGAGTCTGACCCATCCCCCAGCCACTGCTCCGGAGGCACCCAGACCTCAGGGTGGCTTGCCCAGCAACAGACTGGACAGTGGACTTGCCACAACATCTTTTGCTCCTTCTTTATATCACACACCCTCTGATACTGTCACTTCAAAGGAACCTGAAAGGCCACTTCTTCAAGACCGACTTCGAGATCCACGACTACTCAGGAGATTGGATGCTGAAGCCAAGGGGACATTCCTGAGGGATCCACAGCCCGAGAGCCCCCAGCTCCCTGGGGTAGTCCATCTCCTGGGAGAGTCTGGCTGTCCTGTGCTTTTCCAGGACCTAGGTTTTGTTGTGCCACCATCCACTGCCATCGTTGCTCCTCTGGGCAGCCACAGGTCGCCTATACAGGCTGAGCCACGACCTGCTCACCCTGCTGCTGCCGCCTCCACAAGTAAGAGGAAGTACAGTGACCCAGATGCTGGGCTCAGCCACAGAAGAGAGCCTAGGGCCTTTGCTGGAGAGCAGGGGAGGCACGGCTCTGTGACTCATCATGCGCTGAGAAGCACTGACTTGGACAGGAGGAGGCTGGATGATAGCAGTGCCAAGAGGAGACGGTTTCTATAGTAGCGCCTGGGGACGGGACTGTCACCACAGGCCAACTAGTAGCACCTTACATATAAACTGGGTTTTGTTTTTGTTTCCCTTGAAGAGTCTCTGTTAGAGGAAGGAATACCTTCTGATGCTTGGTCTGTTTGTTGGTCTTGTGTTCAGTGCTTACTTCTTGCCAGTTGTATACACGTGGAGAGGGCATTTGTATGCCTGAAATCTTGTTCTTGAGGTCAGAATTCAAAATGTTGGGAGCTTTCGTTCTGGAGAAAAGGTCAGATCAGAGTGAGTACTGTAAAGGTTAAACTATGAATCTATATAGCAAATGGAAAATTCTTTTAAAATGTAAACTGGTAGACCACATTTCCTTCCTCAGCCTAAAATATTGGTCATTTTCCAACAGAACAAACTTCATGTTTAAAGAGAGAGAGAGGAGGACTGGTCCTTCAACCACTGTGTAGTAGACAAGTTTAACAACCTCAGTACTGGGAGTTAGCCAGCTTTGAACCAGTGGCCAGTGTCTTGAGCTAGGGTTTCTTAGGCCTTTAGAAACCAGCATATTAGTTAGGGGTTGTTGTGCTCATTGGTGCATTTTTGAGACAAGACAGCTCAGCACAGGGCATTACTGTGACAAGTTCATTTACCTGTACTGGTGTATGACTTAGTTTTCTGGCTGAATTTCTTTCCCTTCTCCAAACGGAAGAACAGTTTTTTGAACTGCCATCCATGTTTCCAATGTTTTGTGAGGTTGGTGTAACTGGCGAATTGTAGACATGCTTATGTACCAAAGGGAGGGTTTGTGTGGCTTGTTGGCCTGGCCTGGAAGAGTCCAGTTAGGATGTTTGTGAAGACTTGAGAGTTGCCAGGAAAATGAAAAAGGATGCATTTGAAGGGATTTCCATGGGAGCCACACAGGAGCAAAGCAGATAGCTTATCTTCAGGCAGGAGGGAAACGGTGAGAAAGGAGAGCAGCCATGTGGGCTGTAGGACCATCCAGTAGATGAAAGTGCAATCTGTTGGCTCACTGAGGCACTAGCCTGTGTCAGAGCTGCTGAGCTTGTGAGAGGAGAGCAGAGGGGGCTGGAGGTCAGTCAGAGTCAGGGCAAGGGACGGCTGCTTAACCAGTCTGCATGTAGAAGAGCAGTGGGAGTGGGGTTTCTCGTGACTGCTGTACACACCGCTGCTTTGGGGCAAGAAGACAGCCTTAAAAATAATCATTTGCTACTTGGAGGGGTTTTTGTCATCTGTTTTTTTGTTTTTTTTGTTTGGTTGGGTTTTTTTTTTGTTTTTTTTGGTTTTTTTTTTTTTTTTTGGTTTTTTTTTCAGAGCTGGGGACCGAACCCAGGGCCTTGCGCTTCCTAGGCAAGCGCTCTACCACTGAGCTAAATCCCCAACCCCTTGTCATCTGTTTTTAAACAAGAGTTTTTGTTAGAAATTCTGCTGAATTCTGCATTTTGCCAAGTTTCAACACTTGAATTTCCTGATCTCTCTCCACTGGTGCCCAGACATGAACCCCAATATCTGCTGAGCACTTTTGAAACTGGGGAGTAGGTACCTTTTCAAGCGCTTCAGCCTCCTGGCTGTACCCAGCTAGGTGGGAAGGAAATCCTACTCTGGCTAGGGTAGGGAGTTCAGTAAGCTCCTGCATTGGCAGGAGACCTCACTGTCACTTGAACTTGTCTTTCCTAGTGTGTGGGGTGTGCTCAGTTTAGCAGAGACTTGTAACCACCTAAAGGCAAAAGTATGCTTCTGAGGGGGGCGTAAGAAAACAGCAATAGCCAGGACATTTCCCACTTGACGCTAAAGAAACGCCTTTGTAAAAAGAAGTTTTCCCAAACATGTAGTTGGCCGCTATCTGCCAAGTATGCTGTGGACATTGTGTGTTCGTCTACTGGCTCCCGGCTGGCCACAGCAGAATGTTGGGATTCGTATTGCGCCTGCCTACTTTGTGAGTGTAAGGGTTGCTGGCATTAGACTCTGGCCAGGGGATCCTCTCTTCCAGCAAGCAAACCTTAGACCTTTTCTCAGCAGAATGTAGTTGCGTAACATTAGATTTGAATTCTTAATTATTCCAGTTGGTAAAGGTATTTGGAGAAAAGTGTTTGCTGCGTCCAGTGGCCTTTTCCTAACAGTGCTGTCAGAAATGGTGAACCCTGACAAGATGAAAAGTTCACTTTGTCCTTGCTGTGGTTAAAAGAACATGCCCCGACCACTTTGAAATGTTACTTCAAGGCGAATGTATCATACCTGTCTTACTTTGCTTCTCTCTTGATTTACCACAGTTTGTTCAGTTACGTTTTCATGAATTACCAGGAGTAAATTTGAACAAACACATGTGAATAACTTCCTGTAAATGTGTTTTATAACAAGAGTGTGCTAAACTATTTTCTAAAATTACTTGTGCACTTTGGGGATTTTTCTGTAGCTTGTGTTTTGTATGCTCTGGATTCATAACTGGACTTTGGCAAATAGTAAACCTGTTATCTTTGTTAAAACCTAAAATTTAAGAGAAAATGGAGAAATAAAAACAAACAGGAAAACTGGCCTGGGTTAGAAGTACTTTGTGCTGCTAGGTTAGAGCTGGACGAGTTGCCTGCTGACCCTTTCCCCTGCCAGCTCTGTTTTCATCGCCCTCCTTGCCCGGTCCCTTTAGAATCTGGGTAAGGTTATACCCAGTCCCCGTTGGCACATGGACATACTGCAGATTCCAGCAAGTTCGTTAGTCTGGGGCTGGAGGTAGAGAACACAAATGAGCAGTGACTTGGGACAGGCACTCCTGGGAATGCCAGTGGAGGCATGGCCCATCCATGTCTAAGTTGGGTAATTGCTAGTGGTCACAGATAACTGAGAACACACGCAGTGGCTTACAGAATGAAGCACTTAAAGGGCACTTAATCTGCTTTCCACATCTTGCTATACCCAGTGTGCACTTGGAAATCACAGGGAAGACGGAGGCTGATAATAAATTTGCCCAATGGGCTGAGCACTGTGCCATGGTCACTTCATCTGGAATTTGTTAGCACAGTAGCTGTCAGTGATTAAAGTGACCAGGCATCCCTCTCTGTACCAATCCACAATTGCATGCAGTCCCTCCACTCCCTGGGTTTCACTATTCATTGAGGAATAAATAATTCAGGGGGCAGCATAAGATTTAGCTCGAACGTCAGAGAATTTAGTGTTGCAAGCACCACAGAGGCAGTTTTCTGCACACAAGGGACCTGAGTTATCACCCGCTGCTGCTGTAGGATGTGAGTGGAGTTCTCCAATGGCATCTGAAGCCATGGAGTACCGGAACACGGCTGCCTTTCTGTTACAAGTGGGAACCTTTGGCCTTGAAGTCAGCAAAGGACCTTTTAAAAGGTGGTGTTTCTGGCCCACCCCATGATTTCTGATCTAACAGATTAGGGCACAGCTCTTGAAGATTGAGCTCTCGGGTGTTTCTATAGCAGAGCCTTGGGGTCTACCTCCTGTGGAGTCAGCAGGAATAAGGGTCCCATAGGGGTCAGTACATCATCTAAGATTCTGGATGTAGCCCTCCAAGAAAAGTAAATGGGACACCGGTTGCTGTTGAGAGGGGAGGTGCAGCAGGGCAGTGCAGCAGGGCCAAGGGAGGAAACTAAAATGGCCCAACCCATCCTCCCACCAGAGCCCATTCATTAGTTACAAGGAGCCCACATTTCAAAACTGATTTTCCTGAGGGTTTGCTCTTGGGTTTGGACACTCTGGGCTTGGAGATATGTATAAGACCATGGAGACAGGTTTCCACCACTTCCAAAGCTGTGTGTGCACTTGTTCTAGATAGTCATGACATTCACTCGACATTTTTTTTTTAAACAGGCTTCTCTGTAGTCCTGGAATTCCCTCTGTAGACCAGGTTGGCCCTCTGTAGATCTGCCTACCTCTGCCTCCTGAGTGCTGGGGATTGAACCCAGGACCTGGCACATACTAGGCCAGCAATCCATCACACCCCCAGAGATTTCCCTCCCCTTTTAAAGACAGGGTCTCCCTACATGGCCTAGAACTCTCTCTGTGTGTAGATCAGGCTGAACTCAGAGGTCCACCTGCCTCTGCCTCCTGAGTACTGGGATTTAAGGCATCACCACGACATCTGGTTAACTATCTCTTTGTACTTCTTCATGATACTTATTAAGACTTTTTTTTTTTTTTTTTGGTTCTTTTTTTCGGAGCTGGGGATCGAACCCAGGGCCTTGCGCTTCCTAGGTAAGCGCTCTACCACTGAGCTAAATCCCCAGCCCCCCAAGACTTTTTTTTAACATTTATTTATTTATTATGTATACATCATACAGCTTTCTGCCTGCGTGTATGCTCCTGCAGGCCAGAAGAGGGTACCAGACCTGATTATAGATGGTTGTAAGCCATCATGTGGTTGCTGGGAATTGAACTCAGGACCTTTGGAAGAGCAGACAGTGCTCTTAACCTCTGAGCCATCTCTCCAGCCCAAGACTTTTTTTATATATATACTTTTAAATTGTGTGTATCCGTGTGCATCTGGGGGACAAGCATGTGCAGGTACATGCGGACTTCAGAGGCAGCAGATAAAGACATCCTTGGAGCTGGAGTTACAAGCAGTTTGTAAGCTGTCAGACAAGGGTGCAGGGACCTCGTGCAGGCTCTCTGCATGAACTGGAAGGGGTCCTAACTGCTGACCCTTTATAATGGAAATGAAGAGCTCACACCAGTTATCTGTCCACCTCACCAGCCAGATGTTTGGTTTGTGTACACCTGTGGCCATGAAAAACCTTGTACCGTAAGGAGTTTGGGTGTAGAGAAGATTTCAGCACCCCTAGCCTGGAGGATGCAGGTCTCTGCCTGTGGCCTGGTGACTGCCAGGTGCTGCAGCCATCCGGTTAACACCAGTGCAGCCTAAGGCTGCTCTGTCTCTCCCTAGGCTCCTCCCAACGCCTGCAGGGCTAGGCTTCTGCCGAGAGTGCACACCCACCACGTCTGGGGAGTGGGGCTCACATTCTCTGATCATTTTTCTCCTGTACTCTTCGTTGTTTTTGCTTTTAGAAGCAGTGTTTCCGGTGTGAATCACGCATCCTGTCCATTTCCTGTGTTCTGTATTGCTTTGTGCTTTGTGCCTTTTCATACATATCTTTGGTTATATCGGAGGATTTGCTTCTCTTCCTCCTCCTCCCCTCCCCCTCCTCTTCTTCCTTCTCTCCTTTCTCCTCCTCCTCCTCCTTTCCAGTTTTTGGAGACAGGCTTCTCTGTAGCCCTGGAATTCCCTCTATAGACCAGGCTGGCCCTCTGTAGATCTACCTGCCTCTGCCTCCTGAGTGCTGGGATTAAAGGTGAGTACCACCACTGCCCCCGGCAAAGGATTTGTCTTAATGTCATTTACTCTATCCATCTAAAAGGCTGAAAAACCATTTCTCACTTGGAAATTCAAACCTTCTTTTCAGAGTTATGTGAATATGGGGCTGGGGGCAGTGGTCATGTCCACATGTGTGTGCTCATAGAGATCTGAATCCCTTGGAGTTGTCGTGAGCTGCCATGTGGGTGCTTGGAATCAAACCCAGGTTCTCGGCAGGAGCAACAAGTGCTCTCAGCCATCGGACCACTTCCTTAGCCCTTAAATTGCATGTTCTGTATCTTGTGTGTGCAGGCACACACACCACAGTACTTACTGCCTGCGGAGGTCAGAGGACAATTTGTAGGAGTTGTTTCTGTTCTCACGTGTAGCTCCTGAGATTGAACTGAGGCAGTCAATCATTACTCCTGACCTTTAGTGACTCACAGGAACTGGGCTCCTTTGTGGCACTTGTATGATCTCTTAGTACAGGTACATGGTGTGCAGTGACCACGTCAGGATGAGAGGCACATTCATCCCTTGAGATGCCTGGTTCTTAGAACTCTTTCCTGCTCCCTTCCAGCTCTTTTGAAGTATTCAACTAGTAATTGTCAATGCTGGATGCTTATCATGCTGTGCAGTATGGAGAGCTTCCTCCTGTCCCCCTGGGGCTGTGCCAGTGCCTGCCCTCCCATCACCCTTCCCATGCCACAGTAAAAATCTCTGAGTATTGCTGTACAGTCTTAAGAAAAAATACCCCATGTTGGATAAGAGTTCATGAGACTCCTCTGACCTTGCTGGTCCAGGGCCCCAGCATCCAGCCTCTGGGCTTTTTGTCTGCTAGCTGTGGAATCCAACTTTACTCTCCAATGCTAGGATTAAAGGCCTGTGCCTCTTATGTCTGGCATGATCTTAACTAGGCTTATGGATATGGGCCTCCATCTGTGACCTCATTCCTCTCCTGGATGCACAGGGGTCCTGGAAGCTGGTCTCCCACCCTCAGGGGATCAAAGGCATTTCCCAGACAAAGCTACCCCCAAGTCTGCGATCCCAGCATGACGACCTGGCCTTCTCTAGAAGCCCCATCACCCATTCCTAGACCAGACCTATCCACTGCCACCCGGTTCTAGGGTTCAGCCAGGCCCTGGGACCCCTTTAGAGCCAGCCCTGCCTGGCCCTCATATCCTTCCTCCAGCCCCTCTATACCTCTTTGGGAATTTTTGGGCCTAGCAGAACCTTGAAGGGGTGGGGATAGGGGTGCTGCTGATCAGGGAGGGTCAGCAGAGGCAGGTGGGCTGTGCAATCAGCCAGAGGGCTTCCCTTGGCTTGGGAAGTCTAGGACAGCCACGTGACAATCTGTGCCTTCCAGAAAAGCCCCTGGGAGTTCCTGTCCCATGACCTCCATTTCCTGGATTCCCAATGTCCCATCCACACCTCTCTCTCCAGTCCGCCTAATGTCCCCTGCCTAGTCCCAAGCTCCAAAGTACCCAACATGTGCAGGAGAGCAAACAGAAGAAGCAAGCCTCACGTCTGTAATCCTTACACTCAAGGCTGGGGAAGGAGGTTTGCTATGGGTCCAGGGCAGCCATGAAGAAGTAAGCAGAAGGGCTCCTGCCCTGACGTTCTAGCTGCTACACGCAGGGCAGTCCAGGAGCAAGGGCATCCCTTGGACACAGTGGGCAGAGGCCTGCAGAGCCTTTCGGGTCCTGGTTGGTATGAATGCTGGGCAGCTGCCTGTTGTGGTTTGCCCTGAAGTTATCTGTATTTTGATGCTAATTCCACTGCCCCAAGGACAGCTGCCTAGTCAGTACTCAGAACTCAGGTGACTTTACCAGAACCACCTCTCCGTTGAATTTGTAAAGTACAGGTGAGGCAGGTACAGGATAGAAGGAGGCCTGTCATTGGAGGAGAAGGAAGGATGGGTGGGAGATAAGTTTGAAGGAAGAGGAGGAGACTAGGAGAGAAAGGAGGAGACAGGAGAAAGGAGAGGGTGAAAAGCCATGGCAGGTGATGTTAATATTCTGCTCTGTGTATTTACAGGTTGTTATCAATGTTCCTAGGGATGGATGGTACCGGGCTTTGTATATTTAAGTGGGCAATTATATCTTATCAATTGGATCTAAGATTATTGTGTTGTGTGTTCTTTTATGTGAAGGTTTGAGTGTAGGAAAGTGTGCGGCTGGGATGTGTTTCCACCCAGATATCTAGCCAATATCTTGGGACACCGCCGCGCGGACCTAGCGGGGTAAAAGACAATAATTACATTTTTTATTTTTATATTTTTACAACAACAGCTGCCTAACTTTGGGAAGGACTAGGGCAGGTGGAAGGGCTGGGACTCATTAGCCTCCAAGTGCCAGGTCCAGCATTGTGGTGAAAGGGACGGGGTGACACGGTTCCTGCCCCTGTAGTATCCATCGCCAGGCTGTGGATCCCCGAGTCTGCTGATGGTTGCTGTTGCCCTGAAGCTGATCTGCTGTCTCATGTGTTTCAACGTCAATCTCTCTTTCTGGGGAATATATTTTCCCCATTACTTGGCGCTAATCCCTCCATAATAAATGAAACAGATGTGGTTCTCAGGAATGAGGAATGGTGGTGGTCATGAGGCTGTGTGGGATGAGGAACAGGCCTCCCTTCTGCTTGGCCTTTGGGGCCATGGGAAAGGACCTAGACAACATAACCACAGCGGCCATAAAAACCTGTGTGGTGGGGCTGGAGAGATGGCTCAGTGGTTAAGAGCACTGACTGCTCTTCCAGAGGTCCTGAGTCCAATTCCCAGCAACCACATGGTGGCTCACAACCATCTGTAATGGGATCCGATTCCCTCTTCTGGTGTATCTGAAGACAGCTACAGTGTACTTATGTATAATAAATGAATAAATAAATCTTAAAAAAAAAACCTGTGTGGTCCTTTGTAAAAACCGCTCATTATGTGACTTGGCCTTAAACTTGGAATTATATGAGGAGACACATGTACCCTCCGGTCCAAAGGCTGCTGTATTAATTAGCCAGGGTGAACTTGGGGACATCAAGGACAGAGAAGAAAAGGCATAGATAGAAAAAGGAGGATTTATTAAAAGGAAAGATGGATGGGTTTATCCTGTAGGAGGAAGGGGTGCATATGATCTCAAAACAGTATTAGAAGGGGTTGGGGATTTAGCTCAGCGGTAGAGCACTTGCCTAGCAAGCACAAGGCCCTGGGTTTGGTCCCCAGCTCCGGGGGAAAAAAAAAAAAACCAGTATTAGGAGAGTGTGGATTAATGGAAAAGGACACTGGCCTGGGGAATTAGCTTTCATGGAGAGGTGGTCAGTTTTGGACATGAGGCCATGGAATTTCTAGGATAAGGAAATGAAGACTAAAGAATTAAAAGATGAGACTGGACGGATGGCTCAGTGGCTAAGAGCACTGACTGCTCTTCCAGAGGTCCTGAGTTCAATTCCCAGCAACCACATGGTGGCTCACAACCATCTGTAATGGGATCCAATGCCCTCTGCTGGTGTGTCTGAAGACAGTGCACTCACGTACATGAAATAAAATCTTTTTTAAAAAAGATGGATGTAGAAGCCTCTGAAAAGCTCTCCTCGCTCTCCTTGCTGCTTGAAGGGCTGGAGAGAACAGTGCCCAGAGATCGGCGAGAGCTAGCTGCCTTACTGGCATAGATTCTAAACGTTTCCTAAGGAACAATCCTAACCTCAGTGGTCTGTTCACATGAAAACAGCCATTGTAACGACTGCTGTCTGCCCTACCAGGAGATCGCAAGAGCTGTGCCCAGCTGCCCGTGAAGAGCACGCTGTGGTCAAACAATAAGGAAATGTACTTTTGCTTTGTGTTTGGTTTTTATTTCAAAGAATCGGGGGTTGTGGGTAATGATCTGGGATTTTAGAATTTATGTAACCATGGATTTTTTTTTTTAAGAAAATGATTAACAATAATCAAAAGATCTGATTAATGTAATTTTAGTAAATAAAAGACTGGGTTCAGTTTCTCTGACCAGATGGAGCAGAGAGAGAGAGAGAGAGAGGGAGAGAGAGAGAGAGAGAGGGAGACGGAGACAGAGACAGAGACAGAGACAGAGACAGAGAGAGAGCCCACCACTGACTTAATCAGCACTGCTCCCACTCATCCCTTTCTCAGGACCCTCCTCATGCTGAAACTGGACCTTGGCATCCAAGGACGCTTGTGCATTATGGCTGTGAGCCCGGCATACTCGTGTATGAGAGAAAAGAGGGAGAAAGAGAGCAGGGGTGAGGTTGTGTCACATGACAGGTATGGAGGTGACAGGGCAGGGGTAACCAATCCATAAGCCAGCAGACATTGGCTGACGACTGGCTTTAGGCCAGACATGTTCTTAACGCCACCAGTGTGAACTCACTGACTCAGAGATATCTCTGGGAGAGCAGTACTCTTGCCGTGTCCCTTTTCACAGATGAGAAGACAAGACACTGAGTGACACTGAGTGATACCCAGTGACTCAAATGCAGGTGGCAAGCCCTAGGCCCTTGCCCTGGGCTGCCATCTTCTCTGGCTTCCCTATTTTGGTTAGCCATGTAAGCACTGGTCAGCTAAGGAAAGTGCCCATCTCCGCTTCTGGCTGTGTCACCAGGGTCATCCGCTTGTCCTAATAGGTTGGAAACCACCTGGCAGCCTGTAGGGCTCCTGCCTCTTCAGGACAGCAAGGTCTCCTTTGCCACCAGAGTCATGTGGTGGTGGTGGTGGGGTGGGTGGACACGGATATGGCCAGACCCTGTCCTCACAGAGAAACATAGCAATTCCCTGTGGAGGTCTGAAGTCCTGCCAACAGCTGAGGCTGCGAGGAAGGAGGCAAAGGGTCAGGAGTCAGGCAAAAGCTGTGCTAACCTTTCTTTTAAGCCTTTATGAGGCTGTAAAAGCAGCCCAGTTAAGAAGGAGGGTAGCGATACCCACCATAGGCGCAGTACTTGGAAGGGTAGATCCTGGAGTTTGACAGACATTCTGACCAGTTGATTGGTAAGCCCCAGATTCAATAAGACCGTGTCTCAAAAAACAAAGTCTCAGTGGGTAAAGCACTTGTCACAGAGGGGTAAAGACCTGAATTTGGATCTCCGGAATATACACAGAAGCTAGCCAGAGTGGGTGCCTTTGTAATCCCAGCATCCTGTGGGATTGGAAGGAAAGACGAGGTTAATTCCCATAGGCGTGCTTGTTATAAAAAATACTAGAAATGTCCATCAGAAATATTGACAGTTATTAGCTCTGAGTAGAGACTCGTGGGTAATTTTAACACAAAAATGACTATCTGGGTGAAGTTGACACACGTTTGTCATCCTGGCACAAAGGAGGCCGAGGAGGCAGGAGGATCAGGAGTCCTCTGCCAGCCTGGGCTGCATAGCAAGACCTCAAAGTATACATAGGTTTTGTTAGCTTTCTCGTGCTTTCCAACTTCCCTATACATTGCAATGTGTACTTCCAACAGGAAAAATGAGTTGGTTAAGCTTTTCTCTTCTGGGCCCATCCTTTCACAATCCCCACCTAGAATGAGCTAGGATGGGCTAGGTGCCTCACTCTGGGGAGGCTAGCTGGATCCTCCCGCACACCCCATTTCTCCCAGACCTTTAAGAGATGCAAGTTGTTCCCCAGATGCCCATAAATGCCTCATAACTGAGAAACATGTTTGGAGGCAAGATTGCCAACGCAGCAGTCCTGTTTATTTAGGGGGCAGGGCCAACGCAGCCTTTGTGCAGAGGGAGCATCCCCTGGCTCCCAGCAGTCAATGGGATGAAGCCAGGCTCCCCAGGGATCCCCCACTCAGAGTAGAAGAGGGAGGTGGGCAGAGAGGAGACAGAGGCCTGCAGAGGCACGCAAGGTTTAGGGATGAATCTCACCCATCCATGCTTTCAGGCAAGTCCCTTCCTTCCTCCTACCCTCTACTTGCCCCTCTGTGAAATGAGCCATCCCTTCCTTCTAACACAGTGATTCTCAAACTAGGGCAAGTACACCTCAGCCTGGGCGTTTGTGAGATGCCTATGGATGTCAACACTTGGGGTAGGGGCCCTGGCATCACTGGAGCCCTGGTGCAAAAACCTGGCCCTGGGGTAAGGGCAGGGCTAACATCCTGACACCCAAATGGTGGCTCAGGTGGGTGCTGCTATGAGCTTAGCTGGGTCAAGAGTGCCTCCCCCTCTGCCTGTTCCTTGGGGAACCAGGCATCAAAAGCTGAGCTGTGACTCTGGCTTGGGTGACTTTGCTTTCTCCTTTGCTCCATGGTCTGGAAGATGTTAAGAGTTTCCCAATGGCTGCTGGCAACGTTCCCCTCCACCCTGACCTCCAGTTGAGGTCAGGGCCTGAGCAGTCTGTAGGGACTGGGGATGCCATTCTGATTTACAGTGAGCTATAACAGCCTTTTGCTCTGGAGATGACTGGCTACCCCTAGAGATGCTGACACAGCAAGGCCAGCTGAGAGGTCAGGAAGGACAGAGTGGGTCCCCCTCTCCTCCCAGGCTCCTCCAGTGTCCTAGGACACTACCGGTGACGTAAAGGGGTAAGTGTATGTGGTGGCCTCTTGCAGGAAGGAGACTCTGCCCCACTGTTACCATAGCCCCTTAACAGACCCAGCGGCCTCCTTCTGCACCACAACACCCTTGCTCAAGACAAGAGCCTTGCCAGGAGAGCTTGTCTGCTTCACAGCCCCACCCAACCCATGAGTCAGGCCACAGCTGAGCCCTTCCTACTCCCAGGCCCATTTCCCCTCTCTCCATTATTAGAGTCTCCCTGAGACCTTTGTTAATCCGTGCACACGTCCTTGTTCCTCTACGTCCGGGCAGGGGCTTCTGTCACTGTGGTTCTAACTGCTGCAGGATCCTCCTCCACACCCCAGCCTCCCAGCCATCTGCAGGAAGAGGGCTGGCATCAGCTCACCCTCTGCGTCCCTACTGAGCAGGCCCACCCTGCTCTGGGGAGCGATGTCTCAGGCTTGGGTGTTGATTTTGTGTAGTAAACTGGGTTTTTTGGTTTCTCTCTGAACTCAGTGGATGTTTGGATGTCAAGCCTGGAGAGTCAGAGATTTAGGGAGCAGCCATTTTGCCTGAAACAGAGATCTTGGTTCTCACAGCCTCACATAAAGTCAAGTTTCAGAAGTTTGGGTTGCAGCCTGCCTGGGTCTTCACAGAGGCAATGTCTGCTTCTGCTCCACCATCCTACGGGTCATTCCACTCATGCTCAGCCTGCTGGCTCCTGCCTCCACCCTTTGGACTGAGTACCAGGGAGAGAGGCAGAAGAGGGACTGGAGCCAGTGTGACCAGGGTCGGGGGAAGGGCTTTTAGGGACTTTCTGGAAGTCCCTTCTGTCATTTCTGCTTATTTCTTATGCATGTTGGGGTTCATGTATGGGGTCAGGGACCTGACAGAAGCCGCCCTTGGAGTTTGGAACTGACTCCTGAAACCTAAGGCAGGGGATCAGAGTGGAGAGTGGCCTGAGGGGCAGTATCTGGTCTCAGTCGATCAACGTTCCGTCTTCTGTCCTCCTCCCAATTCCCAGACACGGCAGCTCTGTGTAATGCTGGCTGTCCTGGTTGTGTAGACCAGGCTGGCTGAAACTCACAGAGATCCGCTTGTCTCTGCTTCCTGAGTTCTGGAGTTAAAGGTGTGTGCCATCATGCCCAGCCTGTGTTCAGCAGAATCTTAGCTTTGCCTCGGAGACTTGATCAAAGGCCTGAGGATAGCCCAGGCTAGAAAGAGCAGTTGGCAGATAGCCTACAAGGAGGTGACTCTTGTGGAAGCAGAGGGCAATTAGGAACCTGGACAAGGAGGCGGGGGATGCTTGGAGATGGAAGGAAGGAAACTGGACCTCCTGCAGGGTGAGCAGAGGATACTGAGCTGCAGACACTGGGCCGGCTTCAGTGACCTGTTGGGTCCTCACATACCAAAGCGCCTAAGCCAGCAGGTGTAGTGCCCACCTCGGGACACACTGGGCAGGCAGGCAGCAGCCGGGAGTTCTATGTAACTCCCATTGGTCCTGAGTCAACACATTTATCCCAGACGGCCACAGAAGCGGGTTACAAGTCAGCATGGGGTTTAGCAAAATTCTAAGAGTTCTCCCCGAGTTCTTCCTGGGGCTTCCACAGCAGAGACCCTGGATTTGGAGGAGCTGTAGGAAAGGGGTAGGGCACCTCTGTTTCTAGAACCACCTACCAGATGCTGGCTAGCATCTTGGCTGAAGGTAAAATTGGGGGAGGGTACAGTGAGAGGACAGACTTCGAAGAGTGGCCCCAATAGGGAGTCTTTCAAGCTTTTTTGTGGGCTCCTTTTTTTATGCAAACCTTTGGAATGTCTATCAACACAGGAAGCAAGCAGGCAGAGGCAGCTGTGAAGTTGCTTTACTGTGGGCTTGTACACCATCAGCCACCCTTGGTGACCAGCTCCCACCCGAGTCCCTCCTCACAGGGACAGTGGATACAAACAAAATAGTTCTCTAGAAAACAAGGTTTCCACCCCTTCCCGCCCTTTGTCCTACCCCTCCCCCAGACAGTGAGTACCTCTGTCTCTAGGCCTCCTTGGGGGCCTGGGGTCTGGTGAGTGAAAAAAAAAAAAAGAAAGAAAGAAAGATACAAAAGAGAATCAAGTCAGTGACTAGAGTTGTAGGCAACTGGAGTTCCAGGTCCGCTGGCTGGTGGTGGCAGCCAGGAACAGGCGCTGGGGTGTGCACAAGAGTTCTGTGTGTGTGTGTGTGTGTGTGTGTGTGTGTGTGTGTGTGTGTGTGTGTGTGTGTTGTGTGTTGTGTATGGCAGGACTTGCGGGTGTTGGGATGAGCAGCGTTTCTTCCCAGTCCCTGTCTCACCACCAGCAAAAGAAAGGAGGAAGAGAAGGGGGGAGGGGTAGGAGGAGCAAGTAAAGGAGGAGAGGAAGGAGGAGGAGGAGAAGGAGGAGGAGGAGGAGGTGGAGGAGGAGGAGGAGGAGGAGGAGGAGGAGGAGGAGGAGGAGGAGAAGAAGAAAAAAAGAAGAAGAAGAAGAAGAAGAAGAAGAAGAAGAAGAAGAAGAAGAAGAAGAAGAAGAAGAAGAAGAAGAAGAAGAAGAAGAAGAAGAAGAAGAAGAAGAAGAAGAAGAAGAAGAAAGAGCAAAGAAAGAAACATGGGAAAATGGAAAAATGAGAAAAAAATAGAGACATTAGGTCATAAAAAAACTCAAAGTCGCAGTCCGCCGAGCCAGGGCTCCACAGCGCCCCCTGTGGCCGGCGAGGGCAGTGCCGGGCGGGGCTGGTGAGAGCGGGCGGAGCAGGGAGGGCAGGAGGACTCTGCGAGTAGCACCTGGGAGCAGCTCGGCCGCACCCGTATCGCCGCCGGGCCCGGGACCCCCGGACCCCTAAAACGGGCTCAGCAGGTCAGACGGGCGGCCAGCCCGAGCAGCAGCAGGCATCCGAGCAGGGTGTCGGGGCGCGGGACGGTGCCTGGCGCGCGGTCACAGTCCGGGCCAGCGTCGTCGGCGAGGTCACAGCGGGGCTGCTCGCAGCGAATGCCGGCGTAGCCAGGCGGGCAGGCGCAGCGCTGGTTCTGCTGGCAGGTGCCGCCGTTCTGGCAGAGCAGCTGGTCGTCGTCGCACACATTGGCTGCGGACAGGAGGGGACAGTTGAGGCAGCTGTAGGGATGAACTGAGTTTCTGCAATAGGGGGCTGGGACACTCCCTCGGTGTGGGGGGGCGGTACTTAGGACGCACACCGTGGGAAACAACCCTGCAAGGTGGGACCTGGCCCCTACCTGTCTCCCGCCAGTGACCCCCTTCTCTCTCCCGTTCCTCCCCCGCAGTGGCGCGGCTCTGCAGAAGTACTTGCTGTCTGTCCCCAGAGTTTTGCATACTCTGCTGCAGGTACCTGGATCGCTCTGACAACCTATGTTCCTCGTATCTCCCCAAGCCTTCATTTCTTGAGCGCACACTCCAGAGCTCTCAGCCAACTTTAGTCATCTCCCCTTCAATCCTTAGCTCTCCTCCTTCCTGGCTCGCACTTGCCACGGACTCCGTCACTGGAGACCGGGCAATGCCCACTCGAGCTCACCACCCCCAACACACTTTGAACCCCTGCCCATGGTTGCATCAGACCCTTCTCACGGCAGTCACGTGTTCAAAGCCCATACCCCAGGCAGCAGCAGGCCCACGTAGGCCCCTCCCATCATGCTGAACCACGCCCCCAGTCTAAAGCCTCTGCCTTCAGGGGCTGGTCTACTCACGGTAGCATCCTTGGCGCCAGTAGTGTGTAGGAAGGCAGTCGTCGCACTTGGGCCCCACTGCGCCCTCCCTGCACTCGCAGAAGCCTGTCTCGTTGCAACGATCGTGCACAGAGCCGATCTGGTTACAGTTACATTCTGGGGGGAAACAAGAGGGCACGTGTAGCCAGAGTGGCCTGTGAACACCTACAAATGGGTCCTGCCCCAGGCCCAACTTCTATAACCCGCCTTTATATCCTTCTCAGCTGGGTCTCTTGCACTCCCTGACGAAGCTCCCCACAAGGCTGGTCTGTACTTGGGACTGCTGGAGCATTCACATAGCGAGAAAAGGCTCTAGAGTTTTTCCTCTCCTGGCCTCCAACATTTTTTCTAGTTCCACTGTGAGGGCTGAGCCGGCCCCATCCCTTTCTGGACAGCTGAAGGGGGCTACCAGTTCCAAACTATGAGTGTGACAGGTGTCTCATCAGGAGACTTCAGTGTGGAGTGTGTGTGTGTGTGTGTGTGTGTGTACACGTGCACACGCACGAATGAGTGTGCATGTGTCCTTGGCCCCCCAGTCCTTGAAGCCCAGTCCTTGACCTGAGATGGAGGCACAGACAGACAAGAAAGGGCACTTCTAATCAGATCCATTGGCTCTACCCTGTCCCTGCAGCTGGCCCTGTGTGACACTGGCAACACAATTCTGCTTGATCACTTTAGAGTTGATGGAATTATCTGAAGGCCTCAGCCATGATCCGGAGTGACAGCTCTAGCTTTGCAACTGATCCGTGGGGGATGGGGGTGTGGTGGGGGGATGGGCTGACTGATGGCTAAGACCTGAGACCTGTCTGGCACCTGCTGCAAGCAGGTCGGAAGATGGACAGTCCTGACTGCCGTTCTATATTACTGGGTACCAGTTGGGGGCTATGGGTTTGGTTTTTAGGGTCTGTCTACTGTCCAGGCCCAAGGAGTGCCAAGAGGCTTCTCTACAGAAAGGCAAATGTGGACCAGAACACTGAAGAAAGAGTGGGTGCCTATGACAGCAGGCAGTTTCACAGCTTTAGATGGCTGGCTCTAAACTCTCTTTGAAGGACGGTTTCAACAACAGAGGAGAGATAGAAACTGCTCACCTAGTAGTCTACTGCCCAGCTTTCTCTGGGGCTAGAGAGGGCAAGGGACTGGGCAACTTCGCAGAGCAAGTCTTCTGCTCCAACTAGCACCTATGCTTCCAGTGCCAACACAGTTGGGGGGTCACTAGTAGTGGATCTGCCCCCTAGAGATGCTCAGATGAAGGGGGCCTTACCATGGGGTGTCCGCACCTCCAAAACTGATTCTGCTGGGTTTGAGGCCCACCCCGCACCTGGTGCTTACCGATGCAGACGTTCTCGTCATCCAGCTCGGCAGAGCCGTTGCGATAGTAACCCAGGCGGCAGTGCTGACAGTGCTGGCCTCGAGTGTTGTGTTTGCAGCTGACACAGGTCACCACGTTCAGGAAGTCAATGTAGCTGCAGCGGTTGGAGTGCCCGTAGCACTCACAGTCTGGACCAGCCGAGTAGGAGAAACAGCAGTGGTCAGGGAGCATTGGGGGAGTTGGGGGAACAGGGATACAGAGAAGGACATAGCCAAGGATATACAGGGAGGGTGACAGGAAGCATCTTTGGAGGGGGATCTGGAAGGGGTTTCAGGTCAGGGACACTTCTGTAGCATGTGGATAGAGCTCGCCCTGCAACCTTTGAGTCCCCAGGAGGCCTGTGGGAAGATAGTCAGGGAAGCCGGGGAATGCTAAAGTCTGACTGGGTCTTAGGGCAAGGTGCTGTGTGAAGGATGCCCACATGCTGGGGCTGATTAGGAGGGCAGGGTCATGCTGTAGGCTGCATTCACGGAAGGGCAGTGCAAAGGTTCCATGCTTGCTCTAGTCCCCTCAGGGCCTATGGATGGAGGAGTCACACATGGATGTGGACATGATGTGGACATGATGAAATGGGACAAAGAACCTTCCTCCCATGCTGCTTTGGAAGAGGAAAGCTGGCTACTGTCTCTGCAAGTCACTGGCCTGAATGTCCCACGAGTTTGACTGGCATTGAATTGCTAGTTTCGGCGAGACTCAGGGCACCAATCTCCTGGCTTCCTCTGGCCTCAGCCCAGCTTCTGAATCTCACCGTTCAGTTTATACCAAGGAAAACCACCTCTGAGCCATTGTGGGAGCTTTTACTCTTTCTATCCCACAAATGATTTTGGTTTTGTTGTTTTAAGACAAACCCAAGGAGGTTTCAGGTAGCTCAGGCTGACCTTGGACTCAAGAGTTAGCCAAGAATGACCTTGAACTTCTGGTCTTCCAATCTCCGCCTCCTGGAATTATAGTCATGCAAGTCCACACCCAGTTAATGCTGTGCTGAGACTCTAGTGCAGACTTCCTTCCTGTGTGCTAGGCAAGCACTTTACCAACCACACCACATATTCAACCTGCCACTCGAGGTTCTCAGGCTGACCTTCCAAACAACTCTATCAACTCCATGACTGCCTAGGCCAAGGATCCTAGGATCTGGAGTAGCAGAGGTCAATGTGGAGGGCCACTTTTCCTTCAGCAGGATGGGCCATCAAGGGACTCCGTAGCCCCATGCCATTGGACATGAAAGCTGGCCACCCTTGGAGCAACTATCCCTAGAAGGCTTCAGCTCCCTTTCTTGTGATGAGCAGGGTGGTGCTGACCTGGTCTCCATATTGTCAATGCACAAGAGAGCCTGAAGAAATCTTTGTGACACATCTAAGAGAAGCTGGTAGAGCCACTCATGGCTCTACTTGACCTGACTCTTTCTTTACCTTGGCCTTCCAAAGATGCCAGGAAGCATCCTCCAAATCCTCCCAAAGAGCCTTGCCAGTGACCTGGGTGTCCCAGATTCCATTCCAACCAAGACAAGCCCCTGGGCCACACCTCCCAGGGGAGCCAGGACAGGCTATTTGTGGCAGCTGCTTCTCCTGCCATGTGCCTGCCCACTGTGCCTGAGTTGCCTTCTGACTCATCCCAGCTTTTAGCTCCCTTGGGGCTGGAGAGACTCGGCTTAACCTTGACCCAGCTATTCTGGGAGGCTTTTCTGAGTTGGTTCCTACTAGCTAGGTCTGCCCTGCACCGTCTTTCTCCAGGGACCTGGGGAGGAGGTGGGAGGCCTGACTCAGGCCGTCTTCTTACCTTGAAACTCTTCAATGGGTATCACCTGAGGAGATCTGGGCTTGAGCTGGAAAAGTGTAGAGTCCTTGGCTTGGGAAGGGATGGCGACAGGGATAGTCACAGCTTAGAGAGATAAGAAATGGGTTCTTATACCTGCCATGGTCCAGCCACCAGGGAAGCTATCACCAAGGGAGAAGCTAAATCAAGGCTTCGGAGTGCCTTGGGTCAGTCCCAGGCAACCCTGTTACCTGTTCACATTTAAGTAGGGAGAGACTACATGGTGTAGAGTGTGGGTCTTCTCAGAGTCCCAGGCTGAAGCATCTTGTAGCCATGACAGTGGGTAGCTACTTACTGTCTCTGGTTCCCCGAGGACACCTACACATCTTCTGGAGCAACCCCCAACTACCTTCTCCTGCTCTTAACACCCTCTACTTGCTGACACTTTTGTCATTTGCTGACACTGAGAGACATGTGGCTGTTTGAAAGCAAATGGCACCGCACTTCTGCCCTTTCTCTCTGTCTCCCAATCTCCCCTGGTCAAATCTCCAGTCTAAACCTGGCATTAAAGACTGTATCTTGGGACTGGAGAGGTGGATGGTTCAGTGCTTAAGAGTGCTTGTTGTTCTTAGGACGTGGATTCAGCACCGTGTGTTAGCTCATAACTGACTGTAACTCCAGTTCCGGTGTTCTGACCTCCATAGGCACCGGGCACAAACGTAGTGCACATACACACATGAGAGCAAAACACACACATAAAATAAGTATGTTAAATATTTTTAAGACTGCATCTTCTTCCCCTCAGAGGACATCTTTCTGCTCTAGCTAGGGTGGGTCCTTTGCTGTCCTTGAAAGTGTCATTAAGCCAAGAATGCAGCAGCAGTATCCTTCCCTGCCTGGAATCCCACCAGGGCCCGGGTCCATTCTTGAAGGTAAGCACAACATTATCACAGAGAACACAGGCTCTGTACTTCCCCCTAGGACTCTGTGGCTTTTTAGTGGGCCAGGGCAGGAGATGACTCGTGTATTCATCTCTAGAGAGGACGTGTTGATTGAGGAACCTCTAGGATGCTAAAAGAACGTCTGACCCCACTAGTTGTGCAAACATTTGCCAGTAGAGGGCGCTCAAAGCCCGGCTCACTGCTCATTCTTTCAATGGGGAGGGTAATGGAGGGGAACTTTTGATGTTGAATGGGGTGGGGCAAGGATAATAGGACAGAGAACAGGTCAACTAGGAACAACTTAGGGCAACCTTCCTTTCAGAGGAGTCAAGCTAGCCCAGGTATATCCACATCCATCTATGGCTACAGGCGAGCCCCCTGTCCTGGGTGTTTCCCCACAGTTCGAGAACAATTAATTCTCTTGACCTAGTCCCGGGGGCTTCTATATGGCTCATACCCTCACTGACAAGGGTTTTGTTAGGTTGACAAGTCTTTGCCTCAGGCTTCCTCTGCCACCTTCATTTACTCACAGCCACACCTATTTTGAGTCCATCTGACCCTCTCTGGGCTTCACCAGCTGCCTAGGTATCCCACATGTGACCCACATATTGAGGAGGGAGAAGAGAGGTTCCGGAATGAGGAACGTCCTTCCATACCCTCTGAAGCTCTCGGAAAAGGGTTAGAGATGTTACGTACTGGCTTCCAGTAGAGGCAAAGTTGGGAGTAAGGGTAAGGGTTCTTCGTCTCAGTGCTTTCACTCTAACTTCTGCCCCCTCCCTTTCAGTCCTCCCCCACCCTGCTACCCTTACTACAGGGGGAAGGTCTAAAATGGAGCTCCTGGGGTCTCAGGCCTGCCATAGGTCCTGCCCCCATACCTTCTGCACTGGAAGACACCTGGGGCCAGAAGGAGCTGTCCCCAAGGGGTGCCACAGTAGTTGGTTTGGTCTGACCTTGGGAGGAAGAAGAGAAGAAATCAAGTCATTCGAGGGATGATGTCCCTACCCTTCAGAGGCTCCTGTAAGAGGCAGCACCACAGGCTCTGTCTACCAGGGTCCAAACTCACTACAGAGGCAGCATCTACACTATTGAAGCTGCAGAGGACGTGCGCACACTGATGAGAGGAGGCCCCCATGCCTGTGGCTCTGTGGGCTTTGAATAGTTCTTCCTTCACCGGGCACTGCTTTCGAAAACCCTTCCCTCCTTGGATGGTTTCTGTTCCAGTTAAACAGCCAGAACAGGTCCTGTGTGTGAAGACACATTCCAATGCTGTGCTGGGGGATGATGTCCTGGCCAGGGTGATAGACACACTGAGAAAAGTTCTAGAAGGTTCCCCAGAGTGTCCTCGGATGTCTAATTAATTCTCCTTTCTGATCACTGCCCTTCCACCTCCTGATCCTTGGCTTGAGACACCAACTGCCCCATCCCCAACATTCAGTTCCCAGAGCAAGGAGCACAGGCAGTATTCGCTTTGTCAAATTCAAAGGACAGAACTGGGAGAAGATTGTGGGGGTGGGGGGTCAGGGGAAGTTGATGTCTTCCCCTCTGGAAAGGGATTATTTGTGGTGGTTGATGGAGAAAGAAAAAGAAATTCTACTAGGTAAAAAAATGGCGGGAGATTCCCAGCTGGGAGCCTGAAGCCTTTGGACATCAAATTGACATTAATACAGTATTCAGTGAAGAGACAAGACCGCAGGACCCAAATTGGCAAGGGCTTAATTAGAGCCCTGGTAAAACCACCCCGAAGGCATCTTGCTTCTGAGCTTGGATTCCCCCACCCCCTTGAGGAGGCTGGGACGGATTTGGCTCTCTAGCCTGGCTTTCAGGAGAGCACTGCCTTCCAGACAGCATCTGGGGCTGGGGTTTCAGGGCCCAGCTGGGCTATAGCTAAAGAGGCCTGAGAACCCGGTGGAAGGCGCTGGGTCCAGGAAGAGAAAACTTGTGGCTGCGTTTTGCTAGGACATGCTCAGGTGTCCTGTGTTGTGTGCCAAGACTAGACAGAAGGTCTTTTGGAACCAAGAACCCATGCTAGCTGGGTTTTAATGGTGGGATCACCTCTAAGCACCTGAGACTTCAGGGCAGTATCTCTGAATGGCAGAGGGGACAGGGAGTGAATGGAGTGAGTCAGCCCTGTGCTCCTGCTTGGATTGTGGATTTCCTGGGACCGTGGGAAGCTCTTTCTCCCTCTCCCTCTCCCTCTCCCTCTCCCTCTCCCTCTCCCTCTCCCTCTCCCTCTCCCTCTCCCTCTCCCTCTCCCTCTCCCTCTCCCTCTCCCTCTCTCCTCTCCTGTCTTTTCTCTGTCTTTAAAAAAAAACAGCTTTATCGAGGTATAATTTGCATACCATAGATGCAGCAACTTCTTCCTAAGCCTTCGTCCTCTCCTCCAGTGAGACTAGCAAGATAACACTGTCCGGCCAGACACCTGCATGCAACTGGGACCCATACCAAGGGTATGCCAAGTGTCCCGGGGACTCTGGGCACAGGCCACACAAGAGCTAAGGATGACCTAGATGCGGAAGATGCAGGCTGCTGGCTGTTACCTTGAAGCCACTTCCTCCCCTCAATGCTCAGCCATCCAGCACGGGGCTCAGAATTGCAGATCTGACAGTCATTGAAAGTTTGCTGTTTTTGCCTGGAAGATGGGCATACCTCCTGCTCACTAGCAAAGTTCTGGAATCAGCCACTTCTGTAACCCAGGGGGAGTTTCAGAACTCAGGCCCCACCTCTGGAGAGAGCTCACTGGCCCCCCTCTGCCTTCTCTGCCCCACAACATTTACACGAAGGCAGCTTCCAGGTAGGTTCAAGGTTTCTCAGTACCTGACAGTCAGGGCCTGTCTCCCACCTAGGAGGACCACTGCTCAGTGTCAGGTGGAAGCCCCCACCCCTTTCTGCTTATTTCTGCCCCCCCCCACCATCACAGGTTCAGTAAAGTCCAAAGGTCTCTGAAGGAGGCCCAGGATGCTAAGCTTCAATGCCCAGATTCCTCCACCTCAAAGGGACCCCAGACAACAAAGGTTTCCCCTAAAAGTCTTTATCTCCTGATTCAGCTCCCTACACAATTCCCCACAGAGAGGTTCAGGGAGAGCCCCTGTGGTGTGGTCCTGGGAAGGTGATTTTCTCAAGGCTGTCTGTTGACCTGAGAGGCTACCCTGTGAAGCAGACAGAGATAGGACAGTGTGGGGTTTGACCTCTTCCTCAACTGCTTGAGGAATCTCTATCAGATGTTGCCCACCATGGGGCAAGGGGTGTCTGGTCAGGGACAATGAATGAAAGAGAAGAAAGGTCAGGACTATCCAAGGAATAAGGAGTTTCAGCCAGGTCTCCCCTGAAAGGGTTGGGGAGGGATGGGCTGCTGGAGCCAGGAGAAAGCTACTTGGCCACCATCTTGCTGGTACCCTCTGGCAGGAAGAATCGTTTCAGATTCCCAGCATCTGCAGTGGACCAGACCTGGTAAGACTTTCCCAGGTGAGTCCAGAGGGCCACATCAGGAACCTATACCACTTGCATGCACAAATCCTGCTTCAGGAGGGCAAAGAGTCAGCCAAGTCTGTAGGCCTGTGTGTATATGCACATGTAGATCTTCTGTAAGGCAGGAATTTGGCCTGGGCCTGTCTCACGATCTCTATGAATCCAGCCCTGTTTCCCCCCTGGCCAGCACCTGGACAGAGGACCCAGTAGGTGAACCAACTGGGGACAGATCCTGAGCCAGCTCCATGGACACACAACAAACCATGTCTGAGTGACAAAGAACTGTCTCTGGCTGAATATCTGGGTGGACTTGCTGCCATGGGCACCCTCCTACAAGGTCCCTGTACCCTCCGCTACACTGGCCTCTGGGCCTTTCTTTACAATGCTTGGCGGGACAAACAAGACAATTCTGGGAGTGTCAGGGGTTGCCTTGGCTAGGACTCCTGATGGAATGGCTTCCTGACACAGCCTGGGGACCCCCTCAGTCAGTGCTTTCATGGGGCTAGATGCTAGCAGTTTCTACTCTAAGAGGCAGGCGCCTGGTCTCCCCAGGTGAGGAAGGCAAGAAGGGAAGGGGCGGGCATCCCTGGTGTACTGTCATACCTACCTGTGGGGTGCGGGGTGCTTGGGGCTGTAGGGACTTGGATGGTAGATGTGGAGGGAATAGAAGTGACTGGGCCCCTCCTTGTGGCCTCAGTGGCCATAGGGGCTTTGGGAGCAGGGATTTTTCTGGACCTGCTGGTACCTGGCAAGACATGGAGAAAGTAAGAAAGGGTGGGTGGGGCATCTTGAGACTCCTTCCCTTACTCTGATGTCGGGGCCAGTGTCGCTTAGAGTCCAGTTTCCTTCTGCCCGCTAGCATCCCAGGCTGTTTGAGACAAGGCAGTGGGGCAGGGTGTGTCCCCACAGAAACATGATGAAGTCCTCAGAAGCATCCTTAAGGCTCAGGGTCTGCCACAGTTTGACACTGACAAGCCCTTTCCTGCTGACTCTTGGGAGTAGTAGAAGATGCTTTGGGGCAGGGGCTATGTTTGCAATGCTAAATGAGATGCTGCCATGCACAGCCACCTGGCCCCACTACATGCTTGGGAGGACCATGTGGATGGGAGTCAACAGGCACCTACATCAGAGCCCCTCACCATCCTTGGGATTTCTACGACACCTGCACTCTTGCAGATGCCCCTCCCCAGCCTGACATACCCTAGACATACAAAGAAGGGTTGGCATCAGACTTGCCCCCTCCAGCCTGTGGCAGAGCAAACTGGCTTCAGAGGCTGCCTGGAGAGGTACCAAATGGTCAAACTCAGGGGACAGGCATTGCTCTAGTAAAGAAGGCCCCTATTTCTGGCTGTGCAAAAAAGACAGAACAGAGTGTGAGGAGACAGGGGGGTCTGTCCACTCAGGAGACAGGGGGGTCTGTCCACTCAGGAGACAGGGGGGTCTGTCCACTCAGGAGACAGGGGGGGTCTGTCCACTCAGGGGTCAGGGAACTAAATCACACAAAAGCCCGGTTCCTCTTTCAAAGCAGCATAAGAAAGTTCCTAGGAAACCTGAGATGAGCAGGAGAGGCAGATGGGTGTGCTTAGGTACAATAGGTTACATGGAAGAGAGATAGAGAGGTAGCCCCGACAGATAGCAGCCCGTTCATGCCCGAGCTCCAGGCCCGGCTGCAGAGTCTTGTACAGAGCAAGGTACTTACTGCCAAAGGCGGAGCCTGCGGCTGCACCTACAGGGGCACAAGAGGGTTACAGAGTTAGACACAAGGAGTGGGGAGCCAAGAGGTGTCCTCCAGCCCCACTAAGGAAGGAGGGCCCAAGACTGTCCAGTCACAGGGGCAACTTCGATGGGACCATACCTATGGGGACTCCCGGCACTGACTGCCTGAAGGCTGCTTTTAGTCCATTTTGCAGACGGGAGGGACACAATAAACTGTTTCTTTCCCAGGACCCTGTGACAAGTCTTCCCTCCTGTTTAGCCTCAACCCTCAGGCTCCCTAGGGCAGTATAATGTCCCTCATGGACAGTTATCAGCGGGGAATTGGAGGTGTGGCCTGCTGGGAGACATGGTGGTGGGAGAGGCTGAATCCAAGTCTCTCTAGGTATTCTGTGCCTCTGTTGGAGAGGAAGCCCGGGTTATGGTTTGACAAAGGATGTCACCATCTCAGAGTAGAACTGTCACAGTCACGGAAGGAAGGAGTCAGTCATGACTTCACTCTAGGGGGCTCTGAGAAAGTCTTTACCCTAGGAGGGGACAGTGGGCTGGTTGGGTGACATGACTTTCCTGACATCTACTCTGGTTTTACACAGCTCGGCAGGTACCGTATGCGTGTGATATGTACAAGACTTTGGGAGTGTGGGAGCTGAGAGCAAGGGCTCATAGATGCTGGGAGTGGGGCATAGAGGCAAGACTCTCTCAGAGTCTGCCCCTGAGGGAGAGGTCCAGTTCCAAGAGACGGGGCTTAGAGGGATGGGGAGACACGGAGGCAGAAGGTATGGTGATCTCACAGGGGCCTTGTACTTGGGGGACTGACAACTTAGGGTTTCATCCCCAAGGCTCTGGGGTAGTGGGCACCTAGGAGGGGGTGCCCCAGTGATTATGAAGCAGAGGTCCCTGAGTGGAGGTAGGTAGAGGGAAATGGGGGTGAGGTGGGGGCAGGCTCTCTCAGCAGAAAGGAGACAAGACACACAAAAGCAACTCGGGTCTGTTTGTCCGCTGCTTAGGCAGGGCATGGGGACAGTGCCCTAGGTGTTCTGCAGGTCGGAGTCCTGGTCCGTGATGGTGGAGGTGACAGTCAGTCAGGGGCTGAGGCAGGAACCAGGCAGAAGTGCTGGGGGTTGGTTCTGGCCTTAGGACGGAAGGAGGGGAGACAAGCTCACCAGCGAGAGACAACCACAAGGACTAAAGGAAGGTTCAGGGTACAAAGAGATGTGGAGAGTAACCCAGGATAAGGGAGCTAGACAGGGGGCAGGCCAGCAGTCCGCCAAGCCCCTTCTGTGCCTTTGAAGACCCTTGAGTGCCTCGAGGTGCCTGGCAAGTCACCTCTTCAAAGGCTTGTCACACTGCCGGCTGTAGCCCACGCGCACTAGGCCTGTCACCGTCTGCCTTGCTGCAGCTTTTAGCTTTGATCAGTCTAAAGCCACATGAATCTTTTAGGGGTGAGGGAGGGTGCCAGATGGGACAGTTGGCTTAGGAGCTACGTGAGCCCTGGCTTTGTCACAGGGTCCTATGCTGTCTGGGACCAGCCATAGAACCAGGAGGGCACTGGGTTGTCTGGGCTTCCGGATGCTCATCTGGAGGGCGGGTTAGTCATGACACTCCTGTGGTATTGTGAGGTCTCAGGGAAACGACATGTGGCATCTGGTGCAGCCTCAGCCTGGAACAGGTCATTTGGTGTGTTTCACATGCTAGCCTAGGCTCTCCTCTGCTCACAGCCTAGAGACTTGTGGGAGCTGTGATTTAGTGCAGCATGTTCTGGTTCCGAGGAGGTGGGGGTTCTCAAAGGGTGCTCATGATGCAGACATGTGTGGACAAAACATGGCGTCCTTCGATGGCTGAGCAAGGGAGAACGAGACTGGGCTGGGAGCAGGGGCTCAGACCAAGAGTCTCAAAGGACACATCTACAAAATGTGACAGTTACACTGAGTGCTGGCAGCTGGGCTGGGGACACAGTACCAGATGTGCCATGTGGCATACATCCCATAAGACTCATCATTAGGGTCCATTCACTGTACCCCCTGTTCTGCATCTCCATGGGGTTCGTGCCCTGATCTCAGAACGAAGAAGGGTGGCAGACGAGATACTGAGAAAGGTTGACCTGCCTCTAACTAGGACTGAAAATAAAGCCCAGAAGACATGGAGGAGGGATGCTTCCTCCCCTCCTCTGTGTGTGCGTGTGTGCGTGTGTGGTGTGCACACAATGCACATGTGAGCCACCGCGCTGGGTCACTGAACAAGGACTGCAGCTGGGCAGGTTACGTACGTACAGGCATTGGGAGAGCCGTGGGGCAAGGGCAGGTAGGAGCCAGCTCGCCAGGCGCGCGTGCGGAAGTTCTTCTTGCACTTGCCACAGTCAGGACCTGTGGTGTTGTGTTCACACTCACACTGCAGGCTGCCCTCACGCACAGTGCACAGGTTGGCATGCAGGTTGCACTTGCACCTGAGGAGACCAGAGGACGGGGTTGAGGGGGAGGTCAGGCCCTCTTGTGAAGGCAAGGGTTCTGGAGCAGGAGTAGGCAGGTCTGTGCTGTCCTGAGAGAGACCCTGGAGGCCAGTGCACACTCAGACTCTCCTCTGTGCAGAGTCCAGACTCCCTCTCTCATGGTTTGGAGACCCTTCCCAGCCATGGGAGCTCTGGACCCCTGAGGTTGACTCTGACTGCTGTCTACCTGAATTCTTAGACGTCTGCTCTTGGGTCAGGAGAGATTCCCTCATCCCAGACGTTTCAGCAACCTGACCACCTTAATTCCTTCTTATTTTTATTTTTTATTTTAAGAGAAATCTCACAAAAGTCCAGGCTGGCCTTGAATTAGCTACATAGCCAAGGATGACCTGAACTTCTGATCTTCCCACATCTACTTCCCAAGTGCTGGAGAAAGTCGTGTGTGTGTGTGTGTGTGTGTGTGTGTGTGTGTGCTGGAGATTGAACCAAAGGCTAGGTGCACACTACGTAAACACTTGACAACTAAGCCACATCCTCACACCTACCTTACCTCTTAACTAAGGTGGGCAGACAGGTGACAGACAGGTCGTGAACCGTGCCCCAGCATGTCCTGTACATACAGAGTCCTGGCCGAAAGCTGCAGACCCAGGCACTTGAGGGTGACAGAGAAAACCCCAGCTTCCCAGCCCTGTCAGTTCACCCACACATGTATTATTCACCGTTTATTCAAATATTCATAGGCACCTCGTCATTGTGCAAACTGCTAAATAAAGGGAAAGAATAAGTGTGGATTCCACCTGACCTCCACAAGCTCTACCTTAGGGTAACCTAAAGTTGATGAGGGCACATTCTTTTTCAAAGAAGCATTTCATGATAGAATTGGGGACCCCTAAGAATCGAGGGCTCCAGACATTGAGCCATGACAGCCCAGAAGATCAGTGATGACACAACCAGAGCAGGGACTTTCTAGAAGATCGCTCACATTGGCATGGAACTTGAATTAAACCAAATCTGGGCCAGCAATGCAGAGGACACAGAGCAAACTGACTACCACCCAGTGGGATGCAGCCCATACGGTGCTAGCGGGCACCTGGGTGCTCATAAGTGGATGCCAGAGAGTGCCGGTTGCTATGAAGGGAGGGGACCCCAGTGAACCTCAAAGATGTGTCAACCTAGGGCCAAATGTGCACCTGGCTGGGCCTTGGTGGAAACACACTCAAGTGAATGCCAGTTGTACCATGGCAATTGGCACTAAGGGTGTTTATGACATCAATGCAGTCAGCTGTCACAATGCTGTTGCAAACCAGCC
Source organism: Rattus norvegicus (assembly GCF_021556685.1). Lineage (NCBI taxonomy): Eukaryota > Metazoa > Chordata > Mammalia > Rodentia > Muridae > Rattus > Rattus norvegicus. The sequence continues at coordinate 11,408,993 of NC_141536.1, forward strand.
CTTAGAGTCTGTCTTTTAGAGAAATCCAGAAATATTTGTAAATGCAGTTATGGGACAGATGAGAGTGGCCTTTTGTTAGACAGAGCCATACAGCAAAGACACTAAGGAAAAGAGGACCCCAGATGGTGACTGGAACAGGAGGTGCTCTTTGTGTGTGTGTGTGTGTGTGTGTGTGTGTGTGTGTGTGTGTGTGTGTGTGAATGTGAAGTTCTTAGCAGCCCAAAGTTAAAAAGAGAGACCTGGACACAGTGGTCCATACCTGGAAAACCTGGTACTCAGGAGGCTGAGAGGAGGAACTCAAGTTCCAGGTTGGCCAGGGCTATAGAAAGTCCTTGTCCAGAAGACTAAGCCAAACTCACAAAATTAGTGGGGAGTTGGGGCAGGGAGCTGCTGTGTGCGACGTGAGTGTGCCTTATTCTGAAATGGGCAGACTCCCAAGTTATATTGTCAATATTTGCAAAAAGCAAATTGCGACTGGTATGCTGAATGGAATCTTATTTTTATTAAAATATGCAAGGAAAATATTTATAGGGCACCAGTAATGTAGCAGGCTTTGAGCTGGGGGTTTAATGAATTAGGTAAGTCTAATGGTTGTCAAGGAAGATGGGCAGAGCTCTGCTCTGATGGAGCTCCAGGGAGAACTTCTCCGAACCTAGGACAGTCTAGAAGCAGGGACCCTTCTAGAAAGATCAAGAGCCTGAGGAGGTTCCTGGGATGCAGAGGAGGCTCAGATGGTGGCAGCTAGTAGCATCCTGCTGGGATACAATTGGCTGGTTGACATTTTACGACAGTGTGGCTCCTCTGGGCACATGGATGTGTCTGGGGACAAGGCCCAGGCAGGGCACCAGCAGCTATCTTGGATCCCTGCAATACCTGGTGAACAACATCATTCCAAAAAGACTACTGCTGGGATCTGGGGAGTAGCCAGCCACGCTCCAGGTTCTATCCCCAGCATGGGGTTGGGAAAGTTGTCTACTGAATTCTTTTCCCTCCCCACAGCTCCCCTGCCAACCTGGGCTGGATGATGTCTGTGTCCCCCAACCCACTCCTTCTATCCTCCCAGAAGGCCCATGGCTGCTTGTCTCCTCACGCCCACACCGTGCATAGCTAACACCTCTTGTCACCCTTCATCATGTCTTGTCTCTGCCTCTCTCTTCCTGTGCCTGTGTCCCCCACTAGAAGCAGTCTCGGCAGGGGACCCCTTTTGGGGCAGGGATATGAGAGGCAAACCCCACCAAATATCCCCCATTGCTGGACTGCCCAGGCTGTCTGCCTTCCGTGGCTTCCTTCATGTTATCCTGACACGCGAGGGATTTAAGAGGCCCCCACTCATGGTCTCTCGTCCTTCAATCTTTGACTTTATGATGGAGCAGAAGCATACCTAGGTTCTGTTTACACTCTCATACAGAACAAAATCAATTACACCAGCTGCCCCATGGTTTGTTATAGATAAGCCACCAAGTGTGGCAATTCTACATAGCCACAGGCTAACCGGAGGGAATGTTGGGAATGCGCTTAAGGTGGGCTGTGATGCTTGATAGATGAGGATCCATCGTAAATTAAAGTGCTGTATGTCCAAGAGATGGAATATTACTCAGTCATAAATGCACATGCCAAGGAATACTTCCAGCTGCAAGGAACATTTTGAATGTGGGGGCAAAAAGTCACATTTCCTGAAAATTCTCATTCCACTCTCCCGCATCAGCTTCCTCAGAGATGAAGACATGGACTCAGAATTCAACTTCTGAAGTCACAAGGCTCACACAGAATAGAGCATGGAGCATGACAAAGTAGATACCAGAGTGGACACAGTGAAGCCCTCAGTTCTATAGCCCAGTGGGAAGCTCATGCCTGTAACAGCACTGAGTCAGCATTGCCACAAGTTTGTGGCCAACCTGGGCTATGAAGTGAGTTTCAGGTCAGCCTGAGCTACATTGTGAGACCCTGTCCCACCCCCAAATTACACACACACACACACACACACACACACACACACACACACACACACACACACTCCAGTACCCCAAACCCTAAAATAAAGGCAAGTGGTGGAGAGATGGACAGGATTACAAATGATTTCTACTTTTTTCTATGACAGTTTTTTTCCCTGACATAGTCTTGTGTATCCCAGGCCTTCAACTCTTTAAACATGTCCCTGAATTTTTTTATCCTCCTGCCTCTACCTCCCTCCACCTCTGGAGTGCTGGGATCACGGGGTAGCACCAGCACCCGATGGTGCAGTGTGAGGAATGGAACCTGTGCTTCATGAGTAACAGGTGAGCTCTACACTCACTGAATCACATCCTGGCTTTTAGGCTCCCTAGGTCCACACTGACACACTCTTTGGCAGAGCAGAGGATTTGGGGGTGGTATAGGAATGCTTTTCCAAATGATCTTACAACATGAGTTACACGTGACACATTGATCCAACCCCTTCCAAGGTCTAGACTGGTTTGTATCATAGGAGTGGGGATTGTCTTGAATGTTAATGGATGCAGAAGGCTCCATCTATAGTGGACAGCACCATTCGATGGCCAGGTGGTCCTGAGCTATATAAGGGAGCTAGCTAAGTATAAGCCTGCGTGAGCCAGCCAGCATCCTCCTCCACGGTTTCTGCTGTACTCCTGTGGCTGTGCCTGAGTCCTGGCTGGAGGTAATGTTGTGTGAAATAACAAGGCCTTCACTTCAAGCTTGGACTCTCTTAATGATGAACTGTGACCTGGAAGTGCAAGCCAAATAAATCATCCTCCCCAAGTGGCTTTGGGTCTCAGTGCTTTATCACAGCCACAGAGAGGAAACCAGGACAAGACACCGTGACAGTAATGTTAACTGTCAACTTGACAGGATCTAGAATCACCTGGGGGCTCTGGGGATGCCTGTGGGGTTGATCTTGATTGCATTAATTGAAATGGGAGGACCTGCCCACTGTGGGTGGTGTCATTCACTGGCTGGGATCCTGGAGAAAGGGAGCTGAGCTGCTTCCTGACTGGATGTCATGTGACCAGCTGCCTTGACTTCCTTGCCATCATGTACTGTCCTCTTGACCTGTGGATCAGGGTCAACCTTCCTTTCTTTAAGTTGCTCTTGTCAATGTGTTGTCACAGCAGCAGGGAAAACCACACAGACAGATGTCATTACACACACTGTCCTGCAGCTGGCTTGGCCCTGTGTGCTCGCACTGCAGCTCTGAGCTATAGGGTAGAGTGCAAAGAAGCCAGCTCACCCCTCCAAAGGCACAGAGGTGGATGGTAGGCACTAGCTGGCATTGTACGTTCTTCTTGGGAACACTGGGCCCCAGGAAATCCATGTAAAGGAAGGTCCCATGCTTGAGCCTCTTTGCTCGAACATGCAACGGGGCTCTGACACCCCCAAACAACCCAGCTCACAGTGCACACTAGTGCACCAGAGTCTCCTACAAGCCCTCCAGGAAAGAAATCTGACTTTGACAGAAACTTGTTTGCAAAGTGTGTGTGACCTCCAAAGCTTTCTTTTCTTTTTTTAATTCTTGTGAATTTTTATTTAACACCCTGCTGAGCTAGCTGGAGAGGAACACCCAGTTGTAGAAAGCCAGGAGTATATTCTACACCTCTGGCCTGAGGAGGGGATATTTTTAGACATCAGCTACGTAAAGAAAAGATTGCCATCAACTTTAGGTGATGATAACATTGACCTTGGCTTATTAAAAATGCATAAGAGATCAGCTGGATCTGAGGAGCAGATTGTGTTCATGCTAACAGGAAGGCTGGCTGTTAGAGCCCAGTGGCCTGGGTGGCACAGGAGGGAGTTGTCTAGGGCCAAGCAGCCGGTCCCTCCCTGACCTTGGCTCTGCTCAGGCCCCGCCCTGGCAGCCCCAAGTCTTCCCTATCTTCTGCCAGAACATAGACGGCATCTTGGTCTTTGCATTGCCATGAAGGACTGGAGAGCCTTGACTGGGGTAAGGGGGGCTACCCAAGGACTAGTGGCCCAGAGCATTCTTATTCTCTTGACTTTGCAAGTGCTTCTGGATGACTTTGTCTCTTGGAGTGGGGGTGCAGTGGGGGAACTTCACTGGCTCCTCTCCTCCATTTTCTGTGATGGTTTGTATATGTTTGGCCCAGGGAGTGGCCCTACTAGGAGGTGTATAATTATTGGAGTAGGTGTGGCCGTGTGGGAGGAAGTGTGTCACTGTGGGTATGAGTTTTAAGACCCTTGTCCTAACCACATGGGAGCCAGTCTTCTCCTAGTTTTGTCCCTTTTCCAAAGCTAACATTTTGAGGCCAAGGTGGCAAGTTGAACAACAATGTCACTTCCTCAATGAGGCATCTGGCAGCCACGTTTCCTCTTAGTCTGCTATGCCTCTCAACCACATTCCCTAAATCACTACATTCAGAGTTGCTTCCTATGTTTGGGTGTATGAGGCAACTCAGGGAGATAATGCATGAGGTTGAAGGTTAAAGGTAGCCCTCCTTGCTCTTGCTCTTGCTAGGATACACATGCAAGAGAAATTGATGTTACTCTTGAATTCTTGTACCCCAAAGCTGGGTTCCACACATACCTAGACACATTAGAGGCAGCATAGATAGAGAATAGAGTATTATTATGCCATAAAAGGAAGGAAATGCTGGTTCATACTGCACCTGGATGAACCTTGAAAACAAGATGCTAAGCAAAATAAGCCAGATACAATGTATAAGTCAGTTGCCACTAACTGTCCAGAGAGACCACCCTGTGCAGACAGAGGGCAAACTAGTGGGAGTTGGCTGGACTGAGGGGAGAGAGGGTCTGTGGGGCAGCAGTATTTCCTCCTAGGTGGTGACGATGTCCTAAAATTGTCACATTGTGACTTCTAGGTCAGCCTGGGCCACAGTTACATAGTGAGTTTCAGTCCAGCCAAGGCTATGTAGAGAGACCTTGGTGTGTGTGTGTGTGTGTGTGTGTGTGTGTGTGTGTGTGTGTGTGTGTGTGTGTGTGTGTGTGTTTCTTTTCTTTTCTTTTCTTTTCTTTTCTTTTCTTTTCTTTTCTTTTTTGTTCTTTGTTTTTTTCTTCCAGACAGGGGTTCTCTTTGTAGACCTTGACTGTCCTGGAATTTGTTATGTAGACCAGGCTGGCTTTGAACTCAGAGATCAGCCTGCCTCTGCCTCCTGAGGCCTGGGATCAAAGGCATGCGCCATCACTGCCTGGCTGAGTGTTCTTTTTGATGGTCTCATATAACCCAGGCTAGCCTCAAGTAGCTGAGGTTGAAAACTTTAAAATTTCATATATTTATTTTGCGTGTGCAAATGCTACAGAATATATGTGGAGGTCTTAGAGCATGTGTGGAGGTCAGAGGACAGCTTTCAAAAGTCAGTTTCCTCCTTTCACCACGTGCAACCCAGGATCAAACTCACACTCTTAGGCTTGGTGGCTACATGGCCAGCTCTCTATGAATTTTCTACTTTTTTCTGATTTATTTACTTATTTACTTATTTATTTACTTAAGTACACTGCAGTTGTCTTCAGACACTCTAGAAGGAGAGCATCAGATCTCATTACAGATGGTTGTGAGCCACCATGTGGTTGCTGGGATTTGAACTCAGGACCTCTGGAAGAGCAGTCAGTGCTCTTAACTGCTGAGCCATTTCTCCAGCTCCCAAACCTGTTTTTCTCTTTTTTCCCTAGACCTCTATGACTCTTAGGGGGCACTGAAGCCCACTTTAAGTGGGTGCATGTACAGTAGGTGAACTCCGTCCAGCAGAGCTCCGGTCAGTGAATGGACAGTGTGCATGTGGTTGGGTCAGGGGAGTGACAGTGGCCCCAGAGTAGGCTCACTGGCAGTGTCTGTTCCACCAGAGCCTTGTTCTCTCCAGCCTTCAAAAGTTCTGGCAAAGACAGCTGGCCCTGAAGCTCCCACTTTGCATGAGAACCATTCTATAAGCTCTTGCAACCTACCCCCACCCAAATATGCAGATGGGGAAACTGAGGCCTGGAAAGGCCACAGAGGCTCTGAGGGCTCACCTAGGGTAGGCCAAAGGTGGTACCAGGCTGGAGTTCAAACATCAGTCAGACTCGCAGCTGCTCTCCGTGGCTAATCTCCCAGCACTCTAGAGCCAAGGTAGACATAGGGAGGCGGCACAACAGTGGGCAGGGCTTCTGAGCACAGGTACACATGTGCTCAGTCCATCTGAGTCTCCATTTGCTCATCCATATGATGGGAACACAAATCCCCTTTATGTTTGGGTTGTCAGGAGACCAGAAACACTGACCACTCATGAGGGAACAAATGAAAGAGTGATGGATGGACAGAGAGCAGGTGTCTGTCCTGTGGTACACACACACATTGAAATCACTATATGACACAAAGCCCCCTGCACACAGTAGGTACCCACGCGTTGGGGCTAGTTTCTTTCTCTTCCTTCAACAGCACCTGGGAACTGGTGGCCGTGATCCTTGGGTCCTACCGGCCACTTACTGTTATGGCCATAGGAAAGAATGCTGGTCTTTACTCTGCCTCAGTTTCCTAACCTGTTAGGCTCTGCAGGAGGCAGTGCAGGAGAGTGATACCGGCATTGGGGACAAGGAGGCAAGACAATCAGAACTTCACCCTCTTCACATATAGAGTCAGAGGCCAGCCTGATCTTCACAAGACCCTGCCTCAAAAGAAGACGGGGGGGATTGAAGTAAGGAAAAATAAATAAGCAAGCATGTGTGTAACTCCAAGCCTTGCTACCCACCAGCACCTGCATTATTAACCAAATCTCGAGAATACTCACAAGGCCCCACTTCTCTGTCTCCTGTGTGGGAAGGCAGGAACTCCATAGGTCAAGGCCATCACTCAGGTCTCTGGGGGGCAGCAGAGGGCTGTGGAAGAGTTGTGAGGCCTGGCCTCTCTGAGCAGGACCTCCAGGCAGGGCCTATGTCCAGACCCTATGGGTGGCCCTGGGCCCCTGACAACACTCTTGGTTCAGATGCCTCTCCTTCATGGAGGAATTGTTTCTCCCAAGGGTCTCTTCACTAGTTTTGACCTTGAAAATCAGTTCACCAGAAAACTCTGGCCCAGGCTGCCTTCCCTTACTACTAAGTTCTTCTCAGCTCAGCCATCAGAATAAATTATTTAATCATAAAAGAAGGGGACAGTGTGGGGTGGGCCAGCCCACACTGCCAGGGGCAGGTGGATACACCATTTCCATCCTCACCGCTGGGATGGCAGGGGGAGGAGGGCCACTCTCTCAATGCTGACTCAGCAGCTACCTTCCTTCTAGCCCAGACCTTGGGGTTGATTTGCTGTGTGACCTTGAAGAGTTATTTCTCTGGGTCTCAGTTATGAAAGGAGTGGTTGGATCAGACCTTGGATTTTCAGTCTTGTCATTAAATTTTCCTAAGTGCCTAACACACTGCCTGGCTACCCAGGAAGCTCTTGAATTCTGTGGGGGAGTGAGGAGGATGGAGGAGAGAGGGAGGGAAGAAGGAGGGAGGAGAAACAGAGAAAGGAAAGAGGAAGGAAGGAGTGGGGAAGGAGGGTGAGAGGAGAGGGAAGAGGGTGGGAGTAGAGAGGGAGGAGGGTGGGAATGGAGAGGGAGGAGGGTAGGAATGGAGAGGAGGGTGGGAGTGAGGGAGGAGGGTGCAGTGGAGAGGGAGGAGGGTGGGAGGAGAGAAAAGAGAGGCCCCAGTGCTGTGCAAGCATGGTGGCCAGTGTCTGGGTAGCCAGTGGCCTGTGGACCTGGCAGCAGGCACTTACTATGGGAGGAGATAGCAAGTCTATGCAGAGGGCTGGGCTCAGAAAAGTAACACTTGCTATGGTTGACAGCCAACAAGCACAAAGGCCAGTGGGGTGAGAAAACTGTACTTTCCAGCCATTCCTGGTGGCCCCAAGGGACAGTCCCATGTCTCAGTGGCTAGCAGACTTCAGAGCAAATGTGACTGCTTGAGGTCTCTAGGGTCCCCTACAGGGTGGAGGGTATAGCTTCTAACCTCTTGAAATCACTTCCACAGGGTGTCCCAAGCCTCTGTGGATGACACACAGTGAATAAAGACACGGTTGTTGGCTGGGAGCTGGGAGGCATACCTGTTCTTCTCACTGTCTGAGAGGCAAGAGGCTGGCTTCAGTCAAAGGTTTGAAGCCAGCCTCAGCAACATGGAATGATTCTGTGTTAAAAGCAACAACAAAAATACAGGACCCCAGGTTGGATTGAATTTCATGTAAATAATGAATGCTTTTTGTTTGCATAATTCCATGCCGTGAGACTAAGCATTATTTTCTGTTCCTCTAAAGCTTGAACCTGAGATGTCCTGTATTTCACCTGCCACCCTTGGTTACCATGTGGCCAAGACATGCCCTCTGCTCTGGCCCGTGGGGTGCACCCACTCACCTGCCTAATTTAGCCCTCATGTCTCCCAGACTGCAGAGTCTCTGTGGTCTTGCCTACCTCAGCCTTTTTCTGGAGCTGACAGGTCCCGAGTCAGCCCCTGGAGAACATAACATTTCCAAGACAGGGCCAGATTCACCTCCCAGGGAAAGCACACACCAAACAAGCCTAACTCTCAGGACACGTGGCAGGCCCAGCTGGGTGTCTGACAGCCACATGGAGGATCGCAGGGGCTCTGGCCTGTGCCAGGCCTGAGCGTGCCCTGCCCAGCAGGGAGGGGCGGGTGATGCCCAGGAGTTACCAGGAGGGGCACCATCTGGGCCCCAGCCTGGCACCAGTGTGCCACAGAAATCGTGAGCCGGCCCTTCTCTCCTCTGGGCAAGAGAAGCGGGTGTTGGAGCAACTCCCAGACGGGAGCTGGGAAATGTAGGTCAGCTTCCTAGCCAGTGAGTGATGTCACCTGCTCCTTGGGGCAAAGAGGAAGTTGCAGGGAGTTTGGGTGAGCATGGAACAAGGGGTGTTGGAGATAGGCAGGACGGGACCCAGATCTGGCTCCCCACAAAGACTGAGCCCCAAGGGATGCACATTTACATCTCCAAAAATGGGGTGACCATGTGGGAAGCAGGGGAGAGCCCATCCTGTCTCCTTATAAAGCAACTCACTACAGAAAGGTCCCCCAAACCTGTTCTCTCCCTCAAACGGCCACCTGTTGTCACCCAGGAGTCCAGCCAAGGCCACGGTTACGGGTTCTGACCCTTAAAGTTGGAAGCAAAGCTAGTTCTTTAAGACAGCAGTGCCGGGGTTGGGGATTTAGCTCAGCGGTAGAGCACTTGCCTAGCAAGCGCAAGGCCCTGGGTTCGGTCCCCAGCTCCGGAAAAAAAAAAAAAAAAGACAGCAGTGCCTTCCCCCCCCTCACCGAGAGGAGCATCCTCTTCTATTTGGGAAAAAACTGATGAGCCTTTGGTTATCACAGGGCAGGCTCCAACTCTACGTTGGCTGGCCAGGTGCCAGCTCTGAGTGACAAAGGAGTCATCAGGGCATTTCTTCCTGAGGTCTACAGGGAACAGGAGGTACAGCTGGGTGGAGGGTGGGGTAGGCCTCAAGGTCTATGTTAATTCCCACCTCTGTCCCTTTTGAGCTCAGGATAATGAGACAGGTGACCTGTGGCCTTGGGCCATTGGTGGGTGGGAAGTCTGAATCTTTGGTGGGCTCTGTGATACTGGGGACAGGCCATCTGCACTAAAAGCAAGAGAAAAGTCAAGAAAGAAGCTGAAGGACCCAAGTGTCCAGAGGGCATAACACATCTGTGACCATGACCGTGGGGAGCTGAAAGAAACCTGCTAAGGGGCCGCACAGAAGTCTCAGGGCTGGGGGACCTGAAACTGGAACCAAAAAGAACACTGCCAATCAAGACCTGAGTGCCCGTGGAGGAGGGGATGTTACACTGCAGGATGAGGGGCCACCGTGAGCAGACTGGCTGGATGATGCCAAGGTAATGGGGACAGATGCAGGCTGCAGCTCCTCCTGGAGTTGATGGCCGGCAATTGAGTTAATTGGCTAAATCAAATCTGGGCTTCTGTGCAAGCCCTTTTCTATTAAGTGCCCCGACATACATCACCTGTGCAGGCCCACTGATAAATCCCGTTATCCATTAGGAAGCCAGATGAAGCCTCCCATACTCAGATGACAGTCCCTGCAGCTGCTGGTGACTCCTTCCCTGGAGCCCAGCACAGTCTGTACCAATGTAAGCTAACCTTCGGGTTCTCAAATAGTGAACCCGCCTTGGGCCACATCCCTCTGAGATGCCCTAACTACCTCCACACCTCTGTGTTTTGCCTTCCCCTCAAAGATCTCAAGGTTTCCTTCCCAGGAGTCTGGGAACCCCCTTTCTCAGCTCCCTCCCACTAACTCTTTCAAGCCCATGGAAGCTGTCCTGAGGTGGCTTGTTACCTGTCCCCTCCTCGACCACCTTCCACCACCACCTTCCACCACCAGACTGGGTCATAGCTGCAATAGGGCTTGACCTCACGTGCTCTCTGAATCTTCCTCTGCCTTTCACTAAGATCAGAGACCTGGCCAGGCCTGCTCACAGCCCCACCTCACCTCTCCTCAGACTAAAACCACTGTTCCCTTTAGCTTCAGGGACCACAGCCACCCAGCTCTGCGTGTACTGGTCCCCTCTTGTGCTCCCTCACCACATCTCAGCTATCGTCACTGAGTTCTTGAGTCCTTAGTGCCTTCTGCGCTGTCTTAAACAAGGCCTTTGCACCTGCTGCTCTTGCTGGGAGAGGCTCCCCTCCCCCATTTAGCCTCCAATAGCCACTTAGAAGTCACCCCCTGACTATCTAGGTCCAGCTCTCAGTTGGTCCCAGCGTTATCCTGTGTCTTCGTTGGTTCAGTTCCCATGTGTGACTTTGATTGGTCCCAACACTCTTTCTTTTATGGTGTCTGCACCACCCGCAGCCCCTGCTCATAACCAGCAGGTTGTAGGTGACAATATAGGTTAGATCATTACCCTACTACCCCACAGATATGTGACGTCCATGGACATGTGGCCATCTTAACTAATTAAGATGTTGCCATCCTGGATAGGGTTAGCCCTATGCTCAGAATCTCTATGACAGGACAGAGGGAAAAGCCAGGCAAGACTCAGAGAGAGGCGAGGTGGGAGGAGGCAACTGCAATGGCATGAAGACTGCCAAGGCTGCCCCAGGCTTCAGAGAAGCTGGCACCTCAGTTGGAAAGGTAAGATGGAAACGCTCTTCTTGTGGTGTCAAGGTCCCGGGGTGTGGCACTTTGACACAGGGATGGATGCCAATATAGTACCTGAGAACCTGCCAGTTACTTAACAAGGGGTAAGAAAGATCAGAGGGGAACCCCTGAAACAAGGGACCAGGGAGTTGGCAGTTACAAGATACACAGCCCAAGAGACCCATCCTGTGAGACTCCCGGACGTCCTGATATCCCCGTCAAAAGCCAGGTTTCCAGTTCTCCCCTACAGAGGGTGGGTCCACCCCATCCAATGCATGAACAGAACCCACCAACCAGAGGGCCTCAGGGCCTACAGGTCCTGTACATATGACTCAGCCTGGATCTGCTACCCAACTCTCATACACACTCAGGAGGGTGTGAGAGAGACAGTTAAAGATAAAGGACTGTGCCTGTTGAGTGTTGTCAACATGACAGAATTGAGGATCACCCATGAAGCAAGACTCTAGGGACCTGTGGACAATTACCAAGACTAGCAAGAGCTTCGAGGATGCCTGGGAGGGATTATCGTGAATGGGAGAAGACCCAGCTCATTGTAGGCAGGACCTCTCTTGGCAGGGATTCTGGACTACACAAGCAGCATGCCTTCATCTTTCTCTGCTTCCTGACTATGGTGTCATGTGACTGTGCTTCTGCTGACTTCCCACTGTGATGGACTGTATTCCTGACCTACGAGCTAAAATAAATCCCTTCTCTTTCACATTACTTTTATCAGGGTCTTTTATCGCACCACACGCATACCAAATTCGTAAGTAAGTAAGTAAGTAAGTAAGTAAGTAAGTAAGTAAGTAAGTAAGTAAATGACAATGTAAAGCAGAAGCCAGATTGTTTGTCCAGAGATTGACCAGAGGTTTGGGGGTCAAGGCCTTTTAATGTGAGTTCCATGTGGGCCCTTTCCTGAGCAGACCTCACACACAAACTCTAAGAACACACTTTTCGGAGTCTTCAGGTGTTTCGCCCTCCTATGAGCCCACAAATCCAGGAAGAAAACCTTTTGGCTTCCTGCAACCCAGGACTCCTTCCAGTTGCCCACGATAGCTGGTTCTGACTCATACTCCTTCAGGGACAAGCTCATGGCCCCTGTCTCCATTCCACAGAGGTGGGAAGGAGGACAGATAGGCTAGTTCTCTTGTTCTAACTGGTCATACCAGACACTAGAATTTTACCTGGACAATACAATATGGAAGCCAGTTATCCATCTACTCACCCACCCATATAACTGCATACATAGCTATGTATACACCCACCTACCTCTCTCTATCCATCTACTTGCCCACTCATCTATCTACTTACCTACCTGTCCATCCATATGTCCATTTACCCATCCATCCATGTCTCTTTTTACCCATTTATCATCTATCCACCATCTATCTGTCCACTTGCCCATCCATCTACCCATCTGTCCACCTTTCCATCTATCCATCCATCTAACACCTACCCATCCATCTGTTTTTCCATCCATCCATACATCCATCCATCTGTTCTCCCATCCATCTATCCATCCATCTGTCCTCCCACATATCCATCCATCTGTCCTCCCATCCATCCATCTGTCCTCCCATCCATCCTTCCATCTGTCTCCCATCCATCCATCCATCCATCCATCCATCCACCCATTCACACAGCCATCCATCCATCCACCCATCCATCCATCCATCCATCCATCCATCCATCCATCCATCCACCTACCATCCATCCATCTGTCCACCATCAATACATCTATCAATCCATCTACCTATCCATTTTCATTTTTGTGTTGTTCTAAGAATAGAATCCAGGTCATAGGCAAGCGCTCCATTACTGAGCTGTGATTTCAGCCTACACACACACACACACACACACACACACACACACACACACACTGAGAGAGAGAGAGAGAGAGAGAGAGACCCACTACAGAGCCCAGGTTGGCCTTAAACTCAGAATCCTTCTTCCTTTCCCCCTAACGCGGGGCTGTAAAGCTGCTCCACCACACACTGATTTCTCCTCTTATACAACTGAGTAATATTCCATCACATGTCTAGACTGCCTGGCATTTATCTATTTTCCAAAAGACCCTTGGGCTGTTTGCATCACTGGCTTTGGTGAGCCTGATGATGTAACACGGTGTATAGATACCTGTTTTAAGTTCTTCTTGGTGGATCAGAAGGAGAACCACTGGCCCACATGTTAATTCTGCATTCAACGTTTTCGGGTGTCACCATACTGTTCTCAGCAGAGCTGGGGCATTACCATTCTCACCAGCCATGCAGATTGCTCTAAGTCTTCACCAACACTTAGGGCTGTTTTTTTCCCCCTACCACAGCCCTCTGATGGTATATGCAGCATTTCTTTGTATTTCTTACTTTTTTTTTTTAAATACAAAGTCTCTCTACATAGCCTTGGCTGTTCTGGAACTCGCTATGTATCCCACACTAGCCTGGAATTCAGAGACCGACCTGCTATGCCTCCTGACTAAAGGCGTGTACTATTACACCCAGTCCCATCCATATCTTAATTCCTAGGCCTCAGTTTCCCATTTATGTAATGGGGACATGGATCTTCCTGGGGCGGGGCTCAATGAAGTGTCGGGGGGGGGGTCACTAGCCTTGGAGACTTGCTCTGTAAGTGATGGTCACTATTGATGAAGGTCATCTCCATCCTCCACAGCCTCTTGGGATTCTCTTCCCATCCATGTTTGCAGTGGGGAGTCAAGGGGGACAGAGGCATAGGGTGAGTGGAAAAGTGCCTTCCCTCCCTGCCCCCCACACTGCCTGCCCCAGCAGAGGTTTGCTTCTCTCTGACACTGCTATTCTTGTCCTGTGACTGCATCTCCAGTTACTGGCGATCAATAGGCACAGGAGGTTTATGAAAAAGACAGGGAGGCAAGAGAGGGGGCGGGGTCAAGGGAGAAGACCGGGGTGGGCGTGGCCCAGAGCCCACAGAGAGAGCTGCCCATAGGCTCAGTGAGGATTCTGGGGTCAAGCAGGTCCCCTCCTTCTAAGGGTTTTGACCCCCTTCAGGGCAAAAGAGGACAGAACCCAGCCAACACCTGGCACTATGATAGCTGAGTAGGGAGCCCACTCCCATTCTGTCCCTGGTATAAGAGGGTGCAGTGTGGCAGTTTTCCTGGAGCCCGTAAGAGATTTCTGGGTAGAAAAAAATCTGTCTCCAGGGTAAGACCTGGTAGTGGGAATTGGGTGGCCCCCTACTTCCCTTTGACTCCCAGACTTGGTGCATAGCAGCCCTCAGTGTGTCAGCCCAGCCATCTGTTCACAGCTGTAAGGTGGCCCAGGGGCTGTCAGTGCTGGTCTGCAGGGAATCCATAGACTTTGAGAGGCAACACTGGTATCTTAAAAAGCAAGAGATTTCACACAGGTGCCTGCCGTGTGCCTTTTCTCTCTTTTGCTGCTGGGTTGCAAGGGACTGGCTGCATTTCTCACAAGCTTCTCTCTTCCCTACTGCTTCTGAAGACACTGCCCCTCTCTCCCAGTGCTCCTGAGCCTTGGAAGCCATTTGGACTTGCACACCCTGCTAGCCCAAAGGCACACTTCCTCTTGCTTTTTCTAGGTGCCAAGACCCGGGCTGGGTGTTGCCAAGACATCTTCCCCAGCAGCTCTGTCTTTGCCCCTGGCTCCTTTGTCCCCTGCCACCTGAGGAACAAAAGGGGACACATTCTAACACCATCAGCAACTCACACACTGGGGAGATTAGGCCTATGGCTCCATATTGCAGATGAGGAAACTGAGACTCAGGCAAGTTTCCATTTGGCAGCTCATTTCCTGGAGACTCCCCTCTCCCCAGCTCACTGGAGGGGCTGTGCAAGAACCTCTCTGTACCTGCCAGATGAAAGTCAATTTGTGGTGGGTCTTACTGTATAAAACACACCTGGAAATTCAGGGTGAGGCTTGGACCGCTGGGACAGGCTGTGTGTCCCTGCTCCGCATGAGTCTGGGTGATCTCCTCTTTCCTCCAGTGCAGTATTTGGCCCGCATTCCCTGCAGTTTCAAGCCAGCCTCTCCTGCCCAGACTCTGTACCTGAGCTCCCCCACACGCAGGAGAAAATAGCTCCCACCTCCTTCCAGCCTTCCAGGAATGGGCCCCTGGAGACAGGGCAGCAGGGAGGCAGAACCCCAGGGTGCTGGTTGATGGATTCACTTTAGCTACCCGTGCAACCCTTCCGTTGCAGCTCTGGCACACCTTGTGTGCCCATTCTTCTTCCCTGACACCACACCAGGTGCCTCTGCCTCCTGATCCCACCCTCGCAGCCATCTGGGCTCTCCTTGGAGATACAATTGCTGATTCGGGCAAAGCATGGGACCACCAGAGAAACAAAGAACTCTAGACTTGGGAGAGGAGGTGGGGACATTGTCTTGTGGTGCGTACTGCTTCAGCACTGAGGGATGAAGTCAGAGCTAGGATGCGAACCCAGGAGACCCAGGGGTCAGGGCCTCATTAGAGAAAGCCATCTGAGGCTTGCTTGACCTTGGACTAGTCTAGACTGGGATCCTGACTGGCTGACATTTAGCTCAGCTGAGAAAACAGGAGGCAGAGAGTACAGGGTGAGCACCATGGGCCAAGATCAAGTGCAGCTTGCTGGATGCTCCAACCTTAACACCAACTTGCAGGTTATTTATTGTTATTTTGTTGCAGGCCGGGGAAGGAAGGCAGGTGCTGCAGGGTGAGAAAACCATAGAGCTTGAGACCACTGGAAACTTCAGATGCTCCCTCTGTTGGCTCACACATTTGCCTCATACCATCTAACTAGACCTAATTAATCAATAACCAAGTTGCTGATTTCCTGCCAACCAAGCCACCTGAAGAGTACTCATTCTTCCCGTGAATTGATTGCCACACTCTTGCCACCATGACAGAGGATCCCTATGCCCACAAAGGCTGCATGCCAAAAGAGTGCAGGGGCTGCCTGCCACCTCACCTCCCTGCCACCCTGCCATGGAGACAGCGGCTCCCAATGGTCCCAGTCTTGTCACACAGATGGAAAGGAGAGGTCTAGAGGGGGTGTAGAGGTGTGGGGCTTGAACCAGGTTACAAGAGACATGGCTGCTACCCTGCTGGGGCTCTAGGTATATTCTGGTCCTCACTGGCTTCATCACAGGAGGGAGCATGCAGCCCTCTAAGGCAGAGTCTTGGATATACTGGACATGAGGGTCCCTTGTAGCAGTGGACAAAGAAAGCAGGCTAGGGTCTTGAGGGGCCTGGGGACATGGCTGCTACATCAATGCTAAAATGTGTGGGCCTGTGCTTCCTATTACAATATCTTTGATCTGTTCATTGACAGCTTGACAACCTCTAGAATCACCTGTGTGAATTAGCTTTTTGTTTTGTTTTTTAAGACAAGGTCTCTCTATGTCTAGACCTCTCTGTATAGACGAGGCTGGACTCAGACTCATGGATACCCACCTGCCTCTCCCTCCTGAGTACTGGGATTAAAGTGCCACCGTGAGCACCTGTGGGGATTATCTTGTTCATGTCAATTGGGATGTCACTGTGAGTGACAGCGACTCCTTAACTGGGATCCTGGACAGTGTAAGTGGAGACACGGGGCTGAGGGACAGCCTGCACTCATTGCTGTCTGCAATGAGTCCCTAACTGGGACATGATATACAGACAGCACTGGTTCTCAGCCTGTGACTTGCAATCCTTTTGGGGGTCAAATAACCCTTTCACAGGGGTCACTCACCCAAGACTATTGGAAAACACAGATATTTACATTACGAGTCATAACAGTAGCTAAAATACAGCCATGAAGTAGCAAAGAAAATACATTTATGGTTGGGGGTCACCACGATGTGAGGAACTGTATTTTAGGGTCACAACATTAGGAAGGGTGAGAACCACTGATCCCCTTTATTCTTTCCGCCATGGTGAACTATACTTTGAACCAAAGTAAACCCTTTCTTCCTTAAGGTGCTTCTGTCAGAGTTTTGGGTTTTTTTTGTTTTTTGTTTTTTGTTTTTTTTCTTTTTTGGTTCTTTTTTTCGGAGCTGGGGACCGAACCCAGGGCCTTGCGCTTCCTAGGTAAGCGCTCTACCACTGAGCTAAATCCCCAGCCCCTCTGTCAGAGTTTTTAAAATTTTTTTTTAGGTTTACTTATTTTTATGCATAGAATTTCTTTGCCTGTCTGTATGTATGTGTTCACAGAGGTCAGAAGAGGGCTCAGATCCCCTAGAACTGGAGTCATGGGTGGTGGTCGTGAGTCACTGTGTGAATGCTCAGAACCAAACCTGAGTCCTCGGCAGGAGCAACGGGCGTTCTTAACCGCTGAGCCAGCTCTCCGCCCGCTCCCTTCAGGGGATTTTATCACAGTAATGGGTGGAGGGGGGATGCTATCTCTCAGTGGCTTCCAGAACATGCCAGATTTGAAATGCCCCGTCCCAAGTAGGTAAGACCTGTAAATCACAGGCAGCCACTGACCAATGTGCACCTGCCTCTGTCTTCCTGCCAGTTTTGAACCTGACTCTACTTCCTGACTGATTCACCTCTATCTTCATCCCTGGAATCCACATACAGTATCAACAAGAAGGACATGCACACACAGCCTCAATAGAGTGGCATCCACCCCACCCCACTTCACCCCACCCCACCCCACCTCACCCCACCTCACCCCACCTCATTCCAGCACACCCCATCCCACCCCACCCTACCTCACCCCACCACACCCTACTTCACCCCATCCCACCCCACCTCACCCCAGCACACCCCACCCCACCTCACCCCACCCCACCCCACTGGGCCATCCCACTCCAAGCAGAGGGAAGGAACTGGCTCAAGGCTTTCCTCACTCCACACCCCTTCTTCCCAATCCTGGTCAAATATGAAAGTACATGTTTCGAATACTGTGTGTTTTACAAAAGTAGGGTGTGGGGAAGGCTACGGGGGGGGGGGTAGAAATGCTGCAAATACAGTCTCTGTGTATACATTGTATACATTGTATGCAAATACAGTCTCTGTGTATACATTGTATACATTGTATACAAATACAGTCTCTGTGTATACATTTCTCAAAAAAAAAAAAAAAAAAAAGCGGGGTTGGGGATTTAGCTCAGTGGTAGAGCGCTTGCCTAAGAAGCACAAGGCCCTGGGTTCGGTCCCCAGCTCCGAAAAAAAGAACCAAAAAAAAAAAAAAAAAAAAAGCTCAAAACAATAGCAAAAGAAAAACCACCTAATCAGACACATGGGGCAATTAATGGCTCCCCCCCCATGTCAGTGCTACACCCTAGGCAGCACAGAGCCTGGAATGGAGAGACATACAAAAGCCCCTCAACACCCCCAGGCTTCACACTGCCCTCTGCCAGCCTGCTCTGGCCCTCTGGGGCCATCCCCTGGGCTAGCATTCGCTTTGTTCAATACCTTTTTTAAAAAGCATTTATTGCATGCTGAGCACCGCCGTGAGCTCTGCCAAGTCTGACTCATCTGAGCACCCTGAGGTCCACAGGTGGCTTGGGAATGAGGACCTCTTGCAAAGCCTGCATGGTGTCTATTAACGAACAAAGTTCCCCGGATGGTGCAGAACCTCTACCCTCTCACACGTTTACCACCTGCACAGGCTCCCCCAATAGCGAAGCTTGGGGATCTTGACTGCACGGGCAGTCCTTGGCTGTAGCACCAGGTAACATCTGGACCAGGTGTCTTCTTGAAGCCAGGTGGCATCCTGAGAACAAGGTGACACCTAGGTACCAGGTTCACATGAACATTCCAGGAATCAGGCGACAATCCTGCCGTCAGGAGACATTCAGGTACCGGGTGACATCCCAGGAAAGAGGTGATCTCTAGGCACCCAGGTGACCTCCCAGATATCAGATAACACCCTCAAGAACCAGGTGACATCCAGGTAACAGGTGACATGTCTAGAACCAGGTGACAGCTCAAATATCATACAATATCCCTCAAAAACCAGATACTCCCGGAGACATCCAGGTACCAAGTGACAACATTCCAGAAAACAGATGACATCCCACCTGACATCCCAGTGGCTCTGGGCCTTACCTGCCGATGACTTCGATATTGGAGATGGCGTAGAAATACTTGTAGAGGTTCTCTCGCTGCACGTAGGTGCCACCCAGCGCAGGACGCAGCAGGCGCATGCGCAGGTCAGTGAAGGTGAAGAACTCCTTGAGGCCCTTGGCGCTCTCCATCCTCGTGTACAGGTTGTCCATGTTACGCAGGTCAGGGCCGGCAAAGATGGCGAAGCGGTCCCTTACCTCAAAGCGCACATGCTTCTCTTTCTTGGACCCTGCCCAGCGTGAGTATTCCTCGGTGCAGAGCACCCGGTGGGCGCTGGAGGGTGACATGTCTCGGGCGCGGCGGGCAGACATGCCGAAGGCCTCCATGCAGTCTTCTGCATAGAACTGGTAGGGCTGCCAGGTGCGGCCATTGTCCAGAGACTTCTCGAGGACCATGACCGTGGGCCGGCCATACTCGAAAGTCATCACCACATCGTCTGTCAACTCCACGCTCTTGTTCCATGAGAGGGTGATGTTGGCTTCCAGTGGACTGGGGTAGCGACTCCACGTGACGCTTTGCCAGTAGGTGGCCAGTCCCTCATCTTCCCTGTCAAACATAAGCCGGGGTGGGTGGGCCAGGTCAGGGTTGGAGGCATCACACTCGTTACTGCACAGGTAAGGGTTCTCCTGCAAGGGAAGGGAGTCTGTCAGGAAGTCCATCCTGGTCAATGGAAAGGGTCTGTCATGTGCTTGCTCTGTGCCTGAGCTAGCCACCTGCTAGCCACCACCAAGCCCTGGATGCAGGCGTGGAAAATGGCTGTCCCACACAGACAGCAGATGCATGATAATAAGATATTGGGTGGGGGTCAAAGGCATTCTGCACTTTCTACTGCGTGCTCTCTAAGCCTTTAACTATTCTAGGTGGTAGACCTATTAATTAACAAACAACAGACCTTGCCACTGACAGCCTCACAGTGCCTCAGTTCACACGGCCACTTTGATGAATATTTCAGGTGTCTGTGCAGAGACAAAGTAGCTTGGATCTGAGTTAAAAACCTCTCACTCTCTAATGAGCCATGAGGCCCCCGAGGGGGTAGACACATTGCCACCATCCCCTGGCCACTGCAGCCAGCAACACTGCAGTCAGCCACTGGCCACGGGCTTTGATCCTCCACAGACCAGGGCTGCTGCCCAGGCAGCCTAGGGCTGCTCTGTGGGCACCTGGCCACAGCTAGCCCAGGGGTTCACTAAGGCAGGGCCCACAAAGCCCTGACCCACCAAAATAACTCTGTCCTTCATGCCCTGTGGTGCCAGTGTCCACCCCACCTGCCTGTCCCTGAGGATGGGTGAGGCTTGAAACCTTATAAGGAGTTTCTCACCAGTGTAGCTCCTAATTGCTGAGTGGGAAACTGAGGCCCAGGGAAGGCAAGATGAACCAGGTCTTCTCAGAGGATTTGGAGGTATTTCTGAAAGAAGAAAGCCCTCTCTGCACCCCTCTCTTTTCTCATCCTCCCTCTTCCCCGCTCTCCTCTCTGCCTGTTTTCCTCCCTATCACCCAGCTTCTTTCCTTCCCCCAGCCCTACACTGCCTCAGTGTCTGGCAAACTTACAAATCATAGTGACAAAGGAGAAGCTTTTGTGACTTTCACTGGTGACTCGTCTCACGCCTACTCCTGAATGGAAGACTCTGACTGACCTCTACAGACTCCATGACAAGCAGAGGCCAAGCCCAGAGACCAGGAGAAGGCAACAGACTGTGGCTGGCTGACCAGGAGGTCACCCCTCCACCTTCTGCTCCAGGTAGTGTGAGGGAAACACGGAACCCAAGCACTCCTGCTTGTGCACTGGGATGGCAGACAAAGTTCGTGCGTTAATGAGGGAGCTGGAGGGCAGCTTGACTCAGGCTGGATTCTCTCTCACTCACTTTGTTCTTTTGCTCTGAGCCTCATCTGAGACTCAATGGAGTCCCTTCAAATTCATACGTTAATGCCTAACCCTAAGAGACCTCTAAAGGTTATGTTTTGAGACAGTCTTTACAGAGTTGAAGGAGGCCCTCAGGTGATCCTTCTCCTTATTCAGGGAAAAACCCCTGAATAAGGACAGAAAAAGGACACACATGGAAATGCCAGGAGCGCAGGAGTGCTCTCTCTCTCTCTCTCTCTCTCTCTCTCTCTCTCTCTCTCTCTCACACACACACACACACACACACACACCCCACAGAGGAAGGTCATGAGACACAGAGGTGGCTACATCACCTCACGGAGCGAAGCTGCAGGAGGCAGTGCACCTCCAGCATCCTGGTCTTAACCCAGTGGACGACAATAAATGTCTACTGGAAATGTCAGTTCCTGGTAGGCTCATCCTAGTGAGCCAAGTGGGCGGGGCAGCAGCTCAGAGAGGTGTTGCCCACCCTGGGTTTTCCAGGGTGTCCTTAGAGACACCTCTTCCACAAACTCGTTTCTTTTACCCACCTCACTTACCTCTGAAAACCATGTCCTGTCATAGGCTACCTGGCCTCCTGGTAATTGTATTAATGTCTGCCCATCATATATTGACTGTCAATATTCCTGTGTCAACACACACACACACACACACACACACACACACACACACACACACACACCCCACCTCAGCAGCTGTGAGTCACCATGTATGACCTTTTGATGGATCCTTTTCCAGCCCCCTGCCTTACCTACCCAGCCTCCCACTGTCCTCAGCTGTCCCACCTGGGTAGGGACAGGGCTGGCTGGAGCTCCCCTGGAGGTCTCCCTAGAGTGGCATGAAGAGCAAGCCAGGGCCTGAACCAATGAATGTTCAGAAGGGAGCTGACTCAGTGAGGACACAGCCCATGCCTCCTTGGTGAGGCAGGACTCAGATCTTGGGGTGGCTGTGAGGTGTGTGAAGAAGCTGGGGGGACTATGCTGGCCATGGCTTGGGAGCATTTGCTGTGCTTGTAGCTGGCAAAGCCTTCTCTGCAGCCGCCATGAGGCTGGTAAACACACAGGCTCATTCATTAGTGGCTCACCATCTGCTTCCCAGGGGCTGGGGTGAGGCTGGCAGGGCCTTGCAGGTTGGGCAGCAAGGATCTTGAATCAGGCTGGGGTCCCCAGCCCCTGGCAGAGCCCCTATATCAGTATAGTATAGTGGCTTTGCCAGCCTTCCGGGTCTCTAGCATCCAAGACTACAGAGCAGATTACCTGTTAATGAAAACAGCCAGACAAGGACAGCCAACGCTTTGGACACACTTCTACCTTGCAGAAGGGAACTCAGGCTAAGCATTGATGCTTTCAAAACTAGCACTTGTTCTCTGACCATTTAATGGTCAGCACCCCAAAACAGAACAAATGCACACACCTCTTATTATTAAAGCCTTAGGTTCTTGGAGCATGGTTCAGTCAGCAGAGTGCTTGCTGTAGAGACACTAGTTTGAGCCTCAAAAGCCAGGTGAACTTGCCAGCTGTGGCACTGGGTGAGCTAGCCTGGGCAATTCTGGAGGCTGGTCCTGGTGCCGGACAGCTGCAGGCAGTGGAGAAGTTTGGGAGAGCTGTGGGCTGACCAAGGCTATCTCCCAGGCCCTAATCCAGGGCTGTGAGCTGTCCCACGCAACAACTATCCCATCTATGAGCTGCTGGAGTGTGTGAAGGGGTCAGTCCTGCAGATGCAAAGCTGCAGGATCTTCATGACACAGGGTGACAATAGGACGTCCATCCAAGGGGACCTTGTGAGGTTCCAGTATTGATTATACAGCAGAAGCCGGAGGCCTTGAACCGGGCCAATGACTCATTGCAATGAACATTTGCAAGTAAAGATGTGTGCACTGTGTGGCACACTGTGACACATCGAAGCTTCCATGGTGAGATGTTTTTGTTTGTTGGGGAGGGACAGTGAGATGAGTGGGATTGGGGTGTATGATGTAAAGTTCACCAGGAATCAATAAAAAGTAAAAAAAGAAAAAAGGCGCTAGGTGAGAGACCCACTTAAAACTCTAATACTGTGGTGGCTAAGGCAGAAATATGCACAGGGATCGGCAGCCAGCCTGCTGAGCTTGACTGGCCACTTCTAGGCCAATGAGGCACCTTATTTCAAAACCAAGGTGTGTATAGTGCCTAAGGTTGACCTCTGCCTCCATTCATATATTCACACAAAAACATGCACACACTACATACACAAAAAGCCTTGGCGGCCCCCCTCCCCTGGTTGCAGTCACCCACCATGTACATTTCCCATATAATTTCTAGGGGCCCCCTCTGGACCAAGGGTTCGAACTACTTGTTTAAGTCTGGGGCCATAAAGGAAACTGCTTCTATGGTCTAAAAGCACTACTCAGCTCAGCTCGACCTTCTTTCTAGAGGCTCTGTGACCTTGAGAAAGCCATGTGACTTTTCTGAGCCTCTATTCTCTTGTCCTGTGTCTGTTAGATATGGCATGAGAAACTGGGGAGATGTCACCATCCAGCAGTGACAGTTGTACACAGCCGATTTGTGCGTGTCAGCTGGAGTGGGAAGGTGGAGTCTGGGAGATGTTGAGAACCCAGGGACTCCATGACGCATACCACCTTGAACACAGACTGCTTCAGTGACAGCTAGCCCAGAGGAGCACAGTAGTGGGCCAGGGGCAGACGCTGTTGCTATGGTCACTATGTACCGGCCCAATGTCACTCCCCTGGATATGACGGGACTGACCTTGGAGAATCAGGATCTCTGCAGTGTTCCTCTTTCCACACACCCAAGCAAGTCACCTGGAGGGTAGGCAGTGCAGCAGCCCTGACCCAGCTGCACAGGCACCAGGGTGGGGTAGGGTGGCATGGCAGGTCTCTCTAAATGGGGCAGCCTGTGGAGAAACTGTTCTCTTTTGTCTCTTTAGTGATTTTGCTCCTCTGTTACTTTCAGGGCAGGAGTCAGAGGTTGGTACACGCACCGGGCAAGATCCAGGTCAAAAGCACCATGGGACAGGAAGTGAGCTGCCCAGTGGAGCAACCCTCATCTGGGAACGTCCAGCCATGTGAGTCTCTTCACAAGCCTCTTGGGTCATAAACAGTCCTTGTGTCACGGCTTCATCTTCTTGCTCACACAAGGATACAGCAGCACAAGAAGTGCAAGCCTGTAGAGCAGAGTTCAGGCTCCATAACCCACGTAGGCGTAAGGAGAGAGCAACTCCATGATGTTCTCCTCCAGCCTCACCTCAGATCATGCACTCACATACACAGTAATAGTAAATAGAACTTCAAGTTATTTTAACAACACACAGCCCCACTCTGTCCTAGTCTTTACGAAGGCTCATATGTCACACTTAACCTAAACTAAGCACATTTTTCTCTTTTTAATCTATGTTTTTCTTACTTCCTCCTTTCCTTCCTCCCCTCTGTCTTCCTGGTGCTGGGAACGGACCTAGGGACTTGTGTACACTGCCCAAGTGTTCTAACGCTGACCCACACTCCCAGTCTCCTGATCTTTCCCTTAAAGTTGTCTGTTTGTTTATGTGTTTTGACTACATATATGTCTGGGTACCATGCAGGTGCCTGCTGTCCATGGAAGCCATAGAAGGACACTGACACCCTAGAACTGGGGTTATAGATGCTGGGCTCTGCTGTGTGCTGCTGAGAATCAAACCTGAGTCTTCTGGAAAACCAGCCTGGAGTTGTCTCTTCAGCCTCTGGTTTTTGTATGGGTCTCATATGCAAACAGAGTGGGTGAGGGAAAGGCATTGTGGTCTAACTCATCTACACAAGGGACCCCAGGCCAGCCAGGCCTACACTGTGAGACCCTGACTTTATACCACAAGACGAGAGCCTGTGTAATGTATGCTCATGGATGTTGGATCTAGGCAAGATGTCCATTCTGGGGCCACCATGTATGTGCCTGTCCCAACCCAGCGGCACAATTACCCATTTGCTTCCCAAGGGTCAGAGTCTCCAATGCCCAATACCCAGCTCTAAGACGAGTTAGGAAAACTCCCATTTGTCCAAGAGGGAAAGGACATAGCCACCCCCAGCCCGTGCCACTCACCCCACACCCAGGAGGCAGACAGCCGTGTTTTTGCCACCGGGTGTGTGGGCGGGCCCTGAACAGTTCAGCAGCTGACAGATTCTTTTTGAACTTGGCTGCCGAGCTGTCAGCCTCAATGGGGGCTGAAGATACTTTCTGTGACCCAGGTGGGAGGCAGGAGACTCCCAAGGAGTAAGCCAGGGCATGGGGTGCTGAGATGAGGGGACACAATGCCAACTACTATTCTTACAAAGACTTGGGATTTAGGGGTGAAGTGAAGGTTGGGATGGTGGTGGAGAACCCAAAGGCAGTCAAACAAGCCTTTTCCTTCTCCTCGGACTTGGGGAGAAACTGTCCTGGCCTGGACAGTCTAGAAGGCAATAAGCACATTGACTTCCTAGGTGCCTTTTTCCCTAGCACCAGTGTTGTGCAAGCCTGGGCTGAGCCTGGCTCTGTCTATACTCAGTCTCCCTACTCAGGAACTGATAGAGCGGGGAGCAGATAGGTCAGCTGTGCGATCACTATCCTAGAATTTCAAATTCTTCATAGTCTTCACTCCCCTGGTGGCTTAGTAGGAAGGGAACAGAGCCATGTCCTCCTCCCCAGTGGCAGGGAGAAAGCCAAGTGCTGGGGGAATTCGCCCTAACAAATTATTTCCTATTTCTTGGTAAGAAAAGTTGCAGTGGCGATGAATTATTAACAAGACGGAAACGAAGATTGTGCTGCTGGTCCTAATTCGGATTGCCCTGTCTCCTTAGCTCCCTCCTCCCTCGCTGAGCTCCACCTCTGGCTAGCTCTCTGTATCCTTCTGTGGGTTCATTGATTTATCCCATCTTCTTCCTCTGCCCCAGCCGACAGCAAGGTCACCTGCTTCACTCACGAATCAGCAGAAACCCACTCAGAGGGACAACCGTCCAGGGACACTTATTCTGTGGGGACAATTCTCTCATGTTCTGTCAATTCTGCAGGCATGGAGGACAAACCATCTATGCTGGGGCTGATCCTCAACCCTTTATCCTAGCAGAGTGCCATCCAGAGTCTTAGTAATTGTCCTCTTCCCCCAGACCCAGCCTCAGTGACTGTGTTCAGGCCACCTTCCAAGCCTGTCCTGGCTTTAGCCCGAGTCAGCAAAAACACTTCATGGTCCTTCACTACGCAGGGAAGCTTTGGAGGAAGACAACGGGGGCCCTTTCATTTCAAACCTTCCCACCACTGTCCTCCTTCTAGGATCACCCAGCAATGGCTTTA
Source organism: Rattus norvegicus (assembly GCF_021556685.1). Lineage (NCBI taxonomy): Eukaryota > Metazoa > Chordata > Mammalia > Rodentia > Muridae > Rattus > Rattus norvegicus. Next base: position 11,435,257 of record NC_141536.1, read on the forward strand.
TGTAGGGCCACTGAACAACCAAGCAGAGACTCTCACCCTGTGCATGAGAGTTGTGTGCAGGCTGTGGGTTAAGCAGCAGTTGAGATGCCAGCCCCAAGACCTTCAGTCTGTTTGGGGTTCAACAGCCCTTCAGAGTACCTCAGGACACAGGGCTGTGCGTGTGGCTGAGACATCCAGGAGGTGCTGTATTGGCTCAAAGCAGAAAGCCAAATCCTGTTCAGACTCGCCCTGCCTGCAGGGACACAGCCCAGCACGGCTGGCTTTCTCCACCAACAGAGCAGCCACAGGGAGTGGGGGTGAGAGTTTTGCCAAGGCAGTGACTACATGAGGGTTAATCTCTCCAAGAACTCAAAATCATCTTTAAAAAAGAAAAAAAAAGGCTCCATTCTGCTTTGCCCTGGGCATATGTGAATTCTTCCCACAGCCAGACTTCCAGGAATGTTTGGGGTGGGAAACTCTTTCCCAGTTCTGAAGCGTGCCTGGCACCCAGCCGTGCGGCCCCCACATGCAATGAATGTGCTCCAGGCCCTCAATGTACCACCTACCAAGCAGACACATGTGAGCCCCGGCCTCGGAAGAGGATGGTTCTCTGTGCTAGCATACATCTAGGCACAGGGTGCTCACTACCACAAAAAGGCAGGCCTCTCTGATTGGAGTGCTCTGTTCGGAGACACGTAGGCATGTCTACCTTGTGCATGTTCCAGGACCCCTTTTGTGGTCCTATTTACTCTCATTATGACGTCAAAAATTTCCAGTTCGTTAGAGGAAGGTGAGAGAGGGGGCCTCATGAGACCAAACTTGGACCTCCTGACTTTTTCTAAGAGAGGGTCTCTCATATCCCAACTGGTCTCAAACACCCTATATAGTTCAGGTTGACCTTTGACTCCTGACCGTCTGGCCTCTACTTTGAGCACTAGGATGACAGGTGTGTGCCAGCATACCCAGTTCATGCAGTGCAGGGGATCAATCCCAGGGTTCATGTGCATCTTATGCAACCTGTCCAGCAATTGATACAAACTCAAATCCGAGCTCAGCAGGGCTCAAAGATTTCCCTCTAGCTCTTTTCCCACCTGTGGCATCTGCGCACCCCTTCTCTGAGCTCACACTCTGGGTGGCTCGCCCTCCTACCCACTTCGTTCTCTGTTAGGGGCTATGCTCAGCACCGGAGTGAATCAAGATATTTACTTTAAAAAAAATTTTTTAACAAGTAAATGAAAGAAAAGGAAAAGGGGTGGGAGGAGGAAAGAGAGGAAGAGGGAGGAAGGGGTAGGCTGGGAATAGGGCTTGGAGAAGAGGAAGCCACTGGTAAAGTGCATTATTGATCGGAGACTCAGAAAATGCTTAGAGGGTAGGAAAAGCATCCCGTTCTTTAAAAGCTTGTGCAGGGCATAAGTTAGACGCAGGCATCTTTCCCAGAGAGGACCTACTCTCTTCACATGAATATTTCATCACCAGGGGAAAAGGCAGACTGAGGATTCCAGCGCAGGGTGGGGTGAGGGCTGGGCAGCATGGCCCCTCCAGATAGCCCTGGGGCCTTTAGAGCCCCAGTCATTCCACTTGCTGGTGGCAGCTGCCCTGGGCTTGCTTGCCGAAGAGTAGGGCAATAGGGTTGGGGCCTGGGACAGACAGAGTCAAAGGCAAGGCACCCACAGGGGCAGCATACCTAATCACCACTAACTCACTGGTAACTCTGTCCCAGCCCCCCGTCCTGTTCCCGAAGGAGACACCACCAGTCTCTTAACTTCCTCTCCCCAGCCCATCCTCCACCTGACATCAGCCACCTCGTGTGAAGTGATGTAGTGGATGCCTTGCCCTCTTAAGCCTCAGCACCTGGGATATTCATGAGCCCAAGCCTTGGACCCTAGTCCTGCCCATTCTCTCCAACACAGCTCATCTCTCTCTCTCTTCTCTAGCCTCTCTCCAGTTTGCCTCTGCTTTCTTTTGGGGGATTGGGGAAGGTGCGTGTGTGTGTGTGTGTGTGTGTGTGTGTGTGTGTGTGTGTGTGTGTGTGTAGGTTGTAGAGCTTAGAAGACAACCTCAGTTATGACTCTCAGACAATGAGAGAGTCTCTCGTTGACCTTGAATTTTCCGAATAGTAGAGGACATCTGCCAGTGAGTCCTAAGTCTGGCCACTGAGCCTCAGGGATCCACCTATCTCTGCCTCCCCACAGCCAGGATCACTGGTGTGTGAGGAAGGACTCAGGTCCTCAGCTTCCTTGTCAAGTACTTTGCCAGCTGAGCCACCCCACCAGCTTCTCCACCTCTCTTCTCAGACTGGGGCACTTCTATCTCAGGGTGCCACCCAGTGGCAAGTATCTGAACGAGCATCCCTCAGCACTTCCCTGACCTCAGGACACCTCCCTGGCTCTGTCCCAGCTGCCTATTTGTACACTTGACCACAGTGTCACAGAATGACATCGTTGGTTAAGAGCAAGCTTCACGACCTGCTCAGGGGGCTCTGAGAAGACAGGACAGAGTGTGGCCCATGAAATGCACTCAGGGCTGCAGAGCGAGAGCCTCTTCAGTGGGTCCCCTCTCTGGGGACCTCAGCAGCCAGAAAAAAGTCTTAGGCATGACGGAGCATCCAAACAGATTGGAATGGCTGCTGCAGAGGGCCATGGTGATTTCCTACTTCTCTTTGGGGAGTTAAGAGATGTGGCAGAGCCACAAGGTGGGGTGCACCCAGGCAGCTGCAGGCTGTGGAGGTGAAGCCTTGGATCAGGGTTGGGCCAGAGGTACAGATTTATTCTTCTATGCATTTATCAGCCATTGTCAGCCACTCAAATGTCACTCTGCAGAAGCAGCTTCAGACATCAGACAAAAGGAAAGGCTATGTAGCAGTGTTCACGAGTCTTAAGTTCAGAAGTCCGGGGGTGTGTGACTAACCAACTAACCAAACAACCAGATAGCCAACCAACCAACAAACCAACTAACCAGCCAGCCAACCAGCTAATCAATCAACCAACAAACCAACTAACCAGCCAGCCAACTAGCTAATCAACCAACCAACTAAACAATAAACTAATTAGCCAATTAACCAAACAGCCAACTAGCTAACCAAGAAACAATTAACCAACTAGCCAACTAGTTGACCAACAAACCAATTAGCCAGCTAACCAACCAGCTAACCAATAGACCAATTAGTCACCCAACCAACTGAACAGCTGTGAGAGTTAATCTTCACCGTGGACTGAAGAGGATTTGAAATCCCCTAGGAGATACATGTCTGAGCATGTCTGCTTTCAGGAAGGTTTAACTGAAGAAGGAAACCCGTGTTCTTTACGGACCACGCCATGAGCGTTGGTCCCAGCTGCAGAGTGGACCAGTGACGTGAGCATTAGTGTTCCTCTCTCTGTGCTCCTGACCGTGGGGTGGAGTGAGCAGCCATTTCACACTCTCGCCACTATGAATCCCCAACCATGATGACTGTACCCCCAAAATGTGATCCCAAACATGTTTCTTTCATCAGCTATTTTTGCCACAGCAAAAAGAAAAGCAGCTAATACACCAGTCAAAGAAAGACCTATGCATGCAGCTGGATTTGGGACGCTGAGATGGTTGGTCAGAAGGATAGCACAGACGCTCTGCCCACCCCACAGTGGAAAGCCCGGGGATCCCCACACCCACCACACAGCACAAATCTTGGGGTTTTCCTTGGCAGTGGACAGCTTACGACTATCCAGGAAGTTCCAGGGTGCCCAGGGCAGGGCTACTGCCTCCAGACCTCAGATGGTGGGATGACTTCCCATCTTGAGGCGGGCGGTGGCATCAGTGGGACCTTCTGTCTCCTCACCATCCTGATTCCCATACCTTTCTCCAAGCCGAGAGGATCCTAAGTGCTCCGGAGTTCAGGTGAGCAGGCAGGCAGGAGTGCCAGTCAGACCCGGAACGTTCCCCGCCCCCGCCACTCCCTGCACCCTCTATTTTTAGGCCCATTACTGCCCACTGGTGGGTATAGTTTCACCACTCCATCCCCAGAAAGGCAGATCAGGTTCCTCTAAGCAAAGCCACCTCGCTTTTGCTGGAGCTGGTGCGTGGGAGCGCTCATGCTTCCAAATAGACGCAGAGCAAGCAAGTTATCAAATGAGTGGATTAGCAGGCTCCATCTCAGCTCAAAGAGCAGTGGGCGGGAACACACAGCATCACCCCTCCTCAGCCTCCTTCCTCCAGGGCGGATGGGGACTCTGCTCAACACACACACACACACACACACACACACACACACACACACACACACACACACACACAGAGAGAGAGAGAGAGAGAGAGAGAGAGAGAGAGAGAGAGAGAGAGAGAGAAAGAGAGAGAGAGAGATGACAGCTACCTCCGGCTCCCTTTCCTTCTGAGATAATCAGAGAGACTCCCATCAGTCTCCCATCAGTTGCGGAACCTGGGCAGACACAGGTCTACAGTTCAGCATGCTAGAAGCTGTGTGATCTTGGGCAAGTGACTTAACCTCTCTGACTTGGAGATTACTCATACTTAAAATAGGCTCATACTTAAAACTGCTCATATTTAAGATACTTAAAATATCCTACCATGTTCTTTGTGTGGATTCAGTTGAACTAGTTTATGTAAACACTAGACACTCAATAAATGTGTCTCTAATGGGATGGAGGGTGTGGAATCACAATGGCTAGATAGCAGGAAGACATACCCTGACTTCCCCGAGGTTAAAGCCCAGGCAAGCAGGATCCTCCTGAGTTGCATTGATGGGGTTGTGCACTGAGTTGTGCACTGGGGTCCACAGGAGGCTCTGGCTGTCCCACATGGGAAATGCCCACACAGTGTATAGCCTTGTGCTTATATGTGCACACACAAATGCTTGTACACATGCCCGGGTCCTGTTCCAGAAAGCCCTACAAGCTCTCAGACAGCTGTGGTTCTGTAAGTCAGGAGCTGAGACAGGAGTGGGTTTTGCCTTTGGTTCTCCTAGGTCATCTTTGGTTCATGGAGGAGGGTGCTCCTCTCTGTCCGCCAGTAAATAGGATGGAGGGAGTCAGGAGTGCAGGGGACCTCAGGGGTATCCACTCAGATCCCCTCTTTATTCTTCCTCTTTGGGGGAAAGTAAAAATGCTGCCCTCCTATTACAGAGGGCAGACCTGTCCCAAGGAGCTGGCCCAACATAGGATCAGCCACACAACTGTTAGTAAAGGACTGGGAGGCATTTTGCCTTCCCCCCAGCACCACTGACTCCCCTTCTTCCTGTCCTGCTGCTTGTGATCCCCCAGAGGGAGGGCACTCTGCAAGAGCCTGCAGCCTCCCCGGTAGATGCCTCTCCCAGCCTCCTATTCACCTTTGCCTGCAACCGTCAGAGTGCCTGGTGGCAGGGGTGTACAGGGTCTTGGTTAATTTCCACTTATTTCCCTGGGCAGTGATTCCAGTCAAGTGGACAGATGACTTGGCGGTGGGAGGGAGAGGCAATGGGGGCTGAGGAGGTCTGAAGCGTCCCCAGAGACATATGACAAACTACACTGAATCTTCCTTGCAGGAGGGGTGGTTCTACACACACACACACACACACACACACACACACACACACACACACACACACACACATCCCTGCCAGGGTTTAGATCTGGTTATCAAGTGGGGGTTCAATTTCAGCCCCTTCCTAGGAGCCAGGTCTCCTTACAGCTGCCCACTGTCACAGCAGCCATTCAGACCTATGCACGGAAGAAGGCTTGGGGGAGACAAGTGGGCAAGGTTCTGAGAAGGATCCTAGCTTTGGTTGTGCAACTTTGGCTAAGTGTCTCCACCTACCTAAATGTCCCTTCCCTCATCTGTGTGGCAATCTTATGGAGAGGGTGAAAAGATTTCATACATCAAGTATAAAAACAAGCACAATATGTATAGTGCCAGGGGAGATGGCCAGTACGTGACATGGAGGGCGCATTCCCAGAATCCTACTTCAAGGACCGTCAAAGGTGCTGACTTCAATGATCATATATATTCCCACCACCATCATATCCTGCCTCAGCCTGACCTTATACCCTCACGGTACTTCTACAGGAAAGCGATTACTGACAGAGCTAAGAGTGAGATCTCTGACTCCTGGTGTCTTCAAGATGGAGTTCAGAGAGGTAGCTCTGGTGATAGAAGTGATAGTTTGGGAAGGCTTGCCTAGGTGGGCCGGAAAGTGAGCACATTTAACCTGCTGACTGTGTAGGAGCAGCTCCAGCCCTCAGCTGCTACCGGTGCCCTCCAGCTTATGTCCCACATGTCCTACCATGTGTCACTGTGTGAGATCAAATCCAGGATGTGAATGATAGATGGAGGCCCAGGGTGGAGAGCCTTGTGCCTGCAGGGCTTGGACTCCATCAGGGACTAGTACTTGCTAGGGATGCGATACATCTCAGGGACTTGTGAACAGAGGGATACCAGCAGCCAGCAGCCAGCGGCCAGCCACTGGTTGGCTCCATTACAGTGTGCTTATAGAGAGTAGGGTTCCTCTGGCCTTGGACGATGTCCGATTGCTCTTAAGTCTGGAGGGAGTACATATTGACTTAGTATTTACTATACAGCAGACCCGAGGTGGGAACTTTCCTGACTGACTGGAAAAGGAGAGGAACTGGAGAAGGAGAGGAACGGGGGGGGACCTGGAGAGCTGATAGGGGTGGGGGTGGGACACAGCCATCCCACCCACCCCCTAATCCTTCACAGAGAGTCAACTAACATCTGGCCTAAAAGACACATCAGGAGAAACTGGCTGGAGAGTGCAGTGGTAAGCAGTGTGGCTCCCTGTTCTCAGGCCTTACAGAGGCACAGCAGGAGCCTGCTCCTTTCCACCACCCACTTTCTCCTGCCCTCTGCTTTTGAATCTTCCGGAATTTCCACCTCTGACCACTGCCCCTACAACTTCGTCATGCACTTTGACTGACGTGCCATCTTTTGCCTGTTGTCTCTGTGTTTATCTCATTTGCTCTGCTAGCTAATTCTAGAATGGAAACACCCCCTTTCTCTCTGCATTCCTTTGATGCTGGCCTCTTGCCTCACCTCATTCCTAGAAACTCAGAGTCTCAAAGCCCATGGAGTGGAGAGCCTGCATGGCTGTCTGTCCACCAAATGCCTGCCTCACCTAAAGGCATAGTAAATACTCAAAAAGAAGTTCTTAGATCTAGGGTAAGAACTGTGGACTGGCTGTGTTCATAGAGTGCTCACCTAGTATGCACAAAGCTGTGAGTTCGATCCCCAGCATGGCATAAACTGGATGTGGTGGGTCATGCCTACGCTTGTGAGGTGGAGGTGGGAGGGGAGGATCGGATGTCTAAGTTCAGCCTCGGCTGCATAGCAACTGCAAGGCCAAGTTTGGCTCTATGGGACCCTGCCTCAAAAGAAAAAAAAAAAGCAAATAAAAATATAAAAATCGGGATGTGGACAGAAAGGAAGCTGAGCTCAGAAAGGCGGTAGGCTCAGGCTCTCCAAGTCCTTGGTACTCTGACTAGGTATCTCTCCTAGATCCTTTTGTGTTCTCACTACTGGGAAGTTCTGTCGATCACCTCAGGGTGTCTGGACCCAATGCTTCCCACCAGAAACGTCAGAAGCACCGATGGCCTCCAGGACCTGTCATTCAGTGGCAGCACTGCTCCATCCTGTCCCATCTGTGGGCAGCAGGAGGCATCTCTGTGTAACAAGTTCCCTCCCAGGATCTTTTCTTGCCCTAAAAGGCCAAAGGCTGGTGCTGGCAACTCCAAGACATTGCAACTCAGTTAAGCAGAGAGTTGGGCACCCCCACAGCCATGAGGGGTATGGACAAGTGAGTTCTTTCAATTGCCCTAGATCCTGATCATAGCTCTGGGTCTTCCTCAAGGCTCAGCACTCATCCCTCCTCTTCCGGGAAGGCTTCCTGGGCCACGGCATCCCTTTGCCCATCCGTCCGTTTGTCCAGCAAACCATTCTTAGGCAGGAAAACAGGAGGGAGGCACTCTGTTGTTGTTGTTGTTGTTCTGTTTTTTTGAGACAGGGTCTCTGTATAGCCTTGGCTGTCCTGGAACTCACTCTGTAGACCAGGCTGGCCTTGACCTCATAGAGATCTGCCTGCCTCTGCCTCCTGAGTGCTGAGATTAAATGCATATGCATGCACTGCATGGTGGGAGGCACTCTTGTTAGGCACCCTATGAAGCAAGTCCCTGTGTCAGGCACTGAGCTAGTGACAGTGTCCTGGGTGTGGTCTCCTACTGGCCCCACTCTGAGGACTCAAAGTTACATCCTGTGTTGAAACTTAAATGGTGTGAGACTGCAAACTGTTGTATCTCTGGAGGATTCTTAGACAAGTTGGATGTTGACACATTCCAACATGGAAAATTCAAGATGATGGAGAGGAGCTACAGGCTAGCGGGCGGATGAGTTCTGACTGAGCACCTGCAGGCTTTGAGACCTGCTTCCTTATTCAGGAAGGGGATGAGGTGGGCAAGGCAGGCTGTTAGATGGAGAAACTGAAGTCTAGACAATTGTCTTTGGGTGTTTGTTTGTTGTTTTGCTTTTGAGAAAGGGTTTGACTTTATAATACTGGCTGATCTGGAATTGACCATGTAATAACCTGGTCTTGAACTCATTGAGATCCACCTGCTTCTGCCTTCTTGGTGCTGGGATTAACAGCACGTGCCACCAAGCCCAGCTTTCTTTCTTTCAGTTAAAAATTACGCTGGACAGTGGTGGTGCATGACTTAATCCCAGCATTTGGGAGGCAGAGGCAGGTGGTTCTCTGAGGATAGCCTGGTCTACAGAGTGAGTTCCAGACCACCCTGGTCCACAGAACAAGTTTTAGGACATTCAAGGGAACACAGAGAAATCCTGTCTTGAAAAATAAGCAAAAAAGTATTTTATGTGCATGGGTATTTTGTATTTTGTCTGCATGTATGTCTGGGTACCACATGTGTGCAGTGCCCTTGGAGGCCAGAAGAGAGCATCAGAAACTGGAGTTACAGATGGTTGCCAACCATGATGCAGGGGCTAAGAATCAACCCTGGGTCCTCTGCAAGCACAGCCAGTGCTCTTAACTGCTGAGCCATCTCTCCAGCCCCACCTCTGCCTGTTGAGATTGGATCTCCTTCGGCTCAGGCTAGCCTTGAACTTCCGACCCTCCTGCCATAGCACCTGCCAGCAACTGACCCTTGAGCTTTGTGGATGCTGCGCACGCCAGCAGCTGAGCCACATCCACTGCCCAGTATGGAGAGTTTGGATGGCTTATTCCAGACCATAGAGCCCAAAGAAGTAGTGCTAAGATGTGATTCCAGGTCTCTAGCTGTCACCAAAATAGGTCTGTGCCCTAGAAGCAGGCACTGTCTCACTCACGCAGACCCTAGTCTTGGTGCACTCCAACCCAAATGATCTCTGCCTGACCCACTACCTTTCTTTCGGGACTCCAAGTTTCCTCTCTCTCCCCTCTGTTTCCTGAGCAGTGAGCATCATTCCTCTTAAGCTGCAGAGATCCCAAGAAAACAGCAGGTCTCCTGAGCCTTCAGAATAAGCCTTCCCACCATAGGCCAGACCCTGCCTGTGTCTGCATGTGCTACAGTCTAGCTTAGCCTGTCTGGGGCAGGGCCTGGGAGTCTGTCTTTCAGGCAGATGAGGCTGGAGTCCAGGGTCCACACTATGGCAATAAGACTGCAAGAGGTCTGGACACACTCAGTCCCTCCTCCTTCACCCCTGTTGTCCTAAGTCTCGGGTTCTGTCCCCTGGCATAGAGAAAGGAATGAAGGTTGAAGGCAGGAGGCTCCAGGTTCCAGTTCACTTGCCTCATGCGGGGGAGGGGGAGTGTCTAGGAACCTTAGCTGCCCACCCTATGTAAAGTTAAGAGGGCCTTTTCTGCTGGATTCCTCCTCCTCTTCCTCCTCCTTTTCCTCCTCTTCTTCCTTTTCCTCCTCCTCCTCTTTCTCCTCCTCCTTTTCTTCCTCCTCCTCTTTCTCCTCCTCCTTTTCTTCCTCCTCCTCCCTCCCCTCCTGGGACTCCCTCTGTGACCCGCAGCTCTCATTGAAATTTCGCCCTTGCCCAAGAGCCCTCGTCTGAAAGCTCATCCCTATTCATCTTCCTTACGCGTTTAGAGCCAATAGGTTTTTATTTATTCATTTATCTTGTCTTTTATCCCCCTCCCCTTCCTCACCAGGCTGGAATTTACAATTCAGTTCTCTAGTGGCCTTGCTGAAGGACAGGAACCTGGGAGAGAAGGGGCTGCGCCCTGGCCCGTTTGTCCCGTCTTATGGTCTAGGGGTGTTCATGCTCTGTCTGCAGTGTGGGACAGGCAGGCCCAAATTCATCAGCAGGAGGATTGCCAGAGAGCAGGGGTGAGCTGGCCTTAGCTTAGAGAACTAAGAGGGCACTGGGTGGTCTGGCTGCCACGGGGTGCCCTCTGGTGGCCACACCTGCTCTGGCATAGAGTTCACCTTCCACCTGCTGCCTGTACACAAGCAGTGCAGACTGGGATGTGGTCAAGGCTGGAGTGAAGCAATATACTCCAGGGAAGCCACCGAGGGAGCAATAACAATGGTGACGTAAGATAATTACGGCCACTGCACATTAAAGCACTCGTGCTCGCTAGTGTTTGGCCCAGCTGTCTCCCTGCCAGCACCAGCAGTGGGACACCTACATTACCGTGCTTTATTGAAACAGGAAGAAAACCGAGGTTCAGAGAGGGAAGCCATGAACTCTGGTGGGTAGGCATGAGATGCGCTCTGGCCACAGACGAGTTTCTGGCTTGCTTGCTAAGCTCCTTGACCTTGGCATGACTTAGACGATATTTCTAATCTTTAGAAAGGGATTAGACTGGGGTGTACCTCGCAGGACCTTCTGAGGGCTGCCCTCCACCTGCCCCTGAGGCACTCTGTTCTCCCTAGTTTCAAACTTGTAATCACGGAACATTTGCAACCATCAGGCAAGTGGGAAAATGCTGAGGGGTTCTTCCTAGACTTCCCACCCATCCAGACCCCAGAGCTCAGCCAATATCAAGGTCAGAAACCAGGAGAGGGCCCCATATTTGCTTCTGGTGGTCATCTGTAGCTCCTACACCCTCGAGTAGAAGCTGTTTCTATGAATTGTTCCCAACCCTGGCAATGATTAATATTTAAAAGACAAATCATGTTGAGACTCCGCCTGAGAAATGGGTGGTGAAGGCAGTTCCCACAGGAGCTATGGACCCAGAACGGGGTTCTCTACAGCCTCAGCCCTAACTTTCATGGCCTTCGCCTGTCTTGAGCCAGCGTGTGGTCTTTCGATGCTCGACAATGTCCATACGTAATCCAATCTTGGCTCCTAGCCCCAGGCTGTCTTCTCTCTTTCTCCTTCCCTCACTCCCTCCCCTTCTCCAAGCTGGCCCAGGCCCAGCCACCACCCACAGTGACAGCCTCATCACCATTGACAAGCCCAAGTGGGGATCTACCTTCCTGAGCTAGCTGCACTGCACTGTGACTGAAGCCATCCCAAGGGACTGAGGCATTTCAGGCTGGGGACACCAGGTTGACTGTGCAATAAACCTAGCTTTCCCCAAGGACACTCAGAGGCAGCAGCCACCTGCAGGGTGACATCGGACCCCTCTTGCCTGCTGCTCTGGCTGCTCTGCCCAGCCTCTGCCAGGGACAGGCTGCTGCATCCGGCAGGCCAAGCCTAACTCAGCAGCGTCACCACTTTCTGCTGTGTGACCTTGGCCAAGGGCCTTTCCCACAGCCCCCTACCCCTTATCCATATGACCAGAAGGAGCAAACATCTGGGACACCTTCTCTGCGCCCAGTCTGACCTCGGACATGTATCCACAGAGCCATTGACTCCTTAATGTACTCTGTTACTGTACCCACCCTACAGTTGACAAGAGCACAACCCAGAGATGGTGACAGTGGTCTGAGACCTGTTTCAGCATTTCAGCCCATTTCAACATTCTGACTTTGTTTGAGGTATAATCAGCCTGGTGGAGCCCAGGGGGAAATCCAATAGAACAACACTGTTTGGGCTTTCAACCACACATCCCGAGCTCTTGTCAAAGGCTGCGATTCCCTTGTTAACATTGCCTAAGCATTGAAGCTCCTGATAGCTCTAAGATTCCTTCTTCTTGGGGCTCACGTGACAAGGCCTGAGCACTTGACTAGGGGGACAGCACCAGCCGAGATGCTGCACTATCTACACGGCCTGATCCCCACCACCACCATGCTTCCTCCTTCAACAACCCTCCCAAGCCTCCCAGAAATTGTCCTCCGCAAAATGCCTGGTTGCTGCCTGGTGGGGGCTGGGATCCTGATGCTACTTATGCACTGGACTGGACTGGGTGGGTTGGGATGGTGCACCACTGGGGCGGGGTGAGCCCATGCAGGTTGGAGGGTAACCTTGCAAATAGTACCCAGATCTCTGGTCTGAATGCTGACTTCCTGCATAGGAGGAGGGGCTGGCTTTGAGTCAAAGAACCATGACTGCTGTGCAAATCCTGGCAGGAAACCATGCCAGGGTCAGCTGGCCAAGACTGCTTCCACCCACAAAATGTCACTCAACCCCCAGGGTCCTCAGGGTAGCTTGGCTTTGGCATCTTTCCATAATGGGACTTGGAGGTGGTCTTGTATCAGGGCCTCTGCTTCTGCTTAGCCACCCCCCCACGTCTGTCCCTGTACCCCTCAATTCAGTGAAGCGGTAGAGAAGCGGTGGGATGACTTACATGGGAACAGAACCTTTCAGGGGGATCTCCACACGTGATACCCGAGGGCTCCACTTTGACCTTGACATAATCCTTCAAGCGCATCACCTTGGGCTGGCAAGCGTAGAACTCCCAGGTGGGGCCCTCATCTGTGGTCACCCAGGATTTGCAGATGTCATAGTCCCCAGAGACCAGCGGGAGGCAGTGCAGGAAGAGGGCCAGCAGGTGCAGCATGGCTGCGCAGTCCGAATGGGTGGGGCCCAGAGGGGCACTGGAGAGGTGGTGGGGTCAGGGGGCACTTGGGACCTCAGCATGGAAATGCCACATCTACCAGGCGATGGCGGCTGGGCTGTACCATTGATTCGACAGTGCAGGTCTGGTTTGCCAACGGGGGAGTTTGCGTTCTCCAAATGGCCGAGACAGAAAATCCAGAGCCAGCGTTTCTCAGGCTGCTGATGGGCAGATCAAAAAGTTGCCTGTAACTTGGCGTCCTCCTAACCTTGGTGTTACACCTCCCCTGGAGGTGAAGCTGATCAAATCGGGCAGACTCTCAAATTGTGACCGTGGATGGAAATGGGATAAGGAGGAAATCCGCAGGGATCCGGCATGGGGCTGGATCAGATTGCTTTTAATTTTTGTCCTTCCAATCAATCCAGGTCTTTAAAGGGCCCTTAATGTGCACTGTGCTCCGCGTGCCTGCATAACAGCCTTCGTGGAAACCAGTAACATGAAATCAGGACGTGTACACGTTAGCTGGAAACCAGTAACATGAAATCAGGACGTGTACACGTTAGCTGGAAACCAGTCCCCTCTTTGGGACTGGACTTGGTCTCTCAGACTAATAAAAAAGATTTCTTTTCATATGGGCTGAAAGTGACAATGACTGTGTGACTGGCCTATTAAAAGGCCACTAAAATGCTAACAGGAGAGGCCATTTGCCTCTGCTCTGACGGGGGCCAGCTGACCTTGGCTAGTAGCCATCGGCCACTTATTGTGAAATTCCAGAGACTTCAACTCTCACTTCATCCAGGTACCTGAGCTCTGGCTTGGCTTTCATCGTGAAGAGAGAAGAGAGAGAATGTGTTCATTAGCAGCAGCACCTGCAACAAATTAAAGGGGGGGGGCACTTAGAGACACAGAAGAACAAAAGCTGTCTGGCAAAATGTGTACAAAAAATAGGTTGCATTAGTGCGGTCTCCAGAGAAAGCTGGGCTATTTTTTTTCTTATTAATATCTGAGTTACTTGTTTAGAGATGGGCACGCTATTAAAAATGTGGTGCATCTCCTCATCATCTGTAGAGATGTTTGTTCAGTGGAAGTGGCCTTTCTCGAGGATCAGGAACTTTCTAAAACATCCCCAAGAGACAATGTTTAACAGTTGCTTTAACACACTAGGCTAGAGCAGTCAACATGTCCAAGTTGTTAACAGAGGCCTGAGCCTCCGACTGAGCAGACTATGCTCCTACTGCTACAGCCCAATAGGGAGGTCTCTGTGTGGGCCACCCACAATCCGCTCCCTGTCACCGGCACCGTGTTCAATGACTTAACAGTGAGAGGCTGGGATGCTGTAAGCTTCCACGGGGATGGAGTGTTTTGTCCTATTAGACTCTCTGACCAAGGCCAACAGTTTGCAATCATTTTAGGAGAGTAGCATCTATTTTAAGCCAGCAGTAATCATTTAAAAGCGAAAATAGATATAGCTAATAGGAGTACTGCGTCTAGAAACACATGACTCTCAGACTCTAGTGTATTCCCAGGCGGATGCTACAGGGGGGAATCAGAGTCCCGGCCAGATGAGATTCCCCACCAAAACCCCTGGCCAACCAGGGCAAAGGTTACTGCAATGGATGTAGAAAATAAGGAAGGAAGGAAGTAAATAAATAGATAAATAAATAAAGTCTGTGTTATTAATTATTCTGGTTATAATGCTCACAGATACTACATTTCAATTCCCAAACCTCACAAAAGGCCACCTGACTCTCACCTGAAGGAAACCCCTGTCAGCCATTGTATACCAAAAGTCCCAGAGGAGTTAATTGTGTTTATACAGAACACTGACACCCAGACACAGAACATTCCTGCCCTCAAATGACAAGTAGGAGGGTGAGACATTTTGGTCCAGCCTGGTGGCTGAGAGCTCCTTGCTCAGGGGTAAGCCCCCAGCCAGTGCTCTGCTGCAGGCTGCACTGGGCCTCATCCATCTAGGTTAAGACCGCCCCTGCCCCCTCTTGGGATGAAGGACTCCTAATATAGATGGATGAGAACTCAGTCAGACCACACTTCACACCTTTCCTCTGACTGCTTAAACAGAAACCTGCTCTAGACCCCGCCCCGGGCTCGCTTCTTGCTAGAAAACTCTCTGAAAGAACGTGACCAAGCGTCTATTTTTTTTTCCCAACCAGAGAAAATGTAGTAAAAATAAAGTAGCACGGGCTCCGGCAATGGTTTGGACGTTTCCAGCCAAGCTCTGAGCTGCCCAGAAAACAGCATGCCCCTAATTAATTCTTCCAGCAGCCGGCTCCCGACTGTTCACTAACAGGTAGGGCGCTCCTGACGGCTGGGGACGACCAGAGCGCCAGGCTGCGGCTCTCAAGGCGGGCCCAGCTGCCGGCTTCATCTGCAGGGCCAGCGGCTGCTCCTGGCTGGGACAGCGCTGGATTCCGGCCCGGGTGGGGAGGCAACCAGGCCCTGAGGCCGGAGCCCGGCGAGGAGCAAGCGGCGCAACTTGCAAATCTATTAATTGCTTTGCAATTTTGTTGGCTTAAGCACCACACATTCCCTAGAAAATGGGGGTGGGGAAAACAACAACAAAATCTGCCAGGGGAAAATGTGTTTACAACCCGTCAATCAGTTGGGCGTTGCTGGCATCGAGGGGGCACTGTGAGCTCGGCACTCGAAAATTACAGTAGATTTTTTGCCAAAAAGAAAATCAAGGGCGGGGGACTCAGGCAAGAGTCCGCGGAAAAAAACGAGGTGGATAGCAGGGAGCGAGGAGCCGGCAGGGGAGAAATTCCGAGTAAGAGGTTGCATCCTCGCGGATCGTTTTCTCCTTGGAAAATAAATCTTCACCTGATATTATTAAGAAACTGCAGCTCTCTGAAACAAATGGAATCAATGCGCTTTATTTTCTTTTAAGAGTCCTCAGGAACGGGGAGGGGGGGTCTGATAGCCTGGGTATTAAAACCCGAAAATTAGATTTTATCAAGATTTCTGAACTCGGATTTCTCTGTCTTATTGAATTAGCGCTTTTACGAGCTGGCCGGGCTGCCAACAGGCTCTTGCCGGAGTCTCGGGCTGTGCGCTCTCCTTGTGGGAAACTTGCCTCTGTGGGGCGCAGGGTCCCTGGGGGTGGGGGGGAATGGGGAGGGTGGGGGGCAGTCCACTAGAGGCTAATTCTTCTACCCAGGCTGGACAAAGGGTAGAAGGGTGTGTGAAACTTGCTTTGGAGGCGGTAGGAAGGATCCGGAAGGAAAGAGGAACCCCATGGCCGGCGGTTACCTTCCCTCCCACCCCCACCCCCTCCTGGGTTGCCCCACGCTCACCGCTGCCTTGGTGGACGTTCGGGCTCAGGAGTCCCGGTGTCCCCAGTTTTGGGAAGGGAGCTTTCTCCAGACTCTGGTTTCTCCCTGTCACCCTCACAGCGGCTGGGGAGGGCCCCAAAAAGTTGGGCTCTTGGGGGCGGGGCAGAATACCCAGCTCTGAGGACGTGTAGCTGAGGTTGCCGCGTGTAAGTCCCCGAGGACGGGCGGGGCTAGCCTGAGACCCGCAGACACCCAGGAGTCTGGCTGAGTCCGCGCTGAGCTTGGGGCGAGTAGACAGTGGCGTGCACCGCACACAGAACACACACCGCCACTGCATTTTGCCTCTCCGAAGTTCGGTGCAAACCACTGGCACAATTAATAATCACGCCTTTAATAAAGGCCAGGCCAGCATCCAGGCTGCCCCCTCATTTGACATCGCCTCCCTTAATTAAAAGACACCGAGCAAAGCTCTAGGGAATTATTTGCATTCTTTTTCCCGGCGCCCTGCTCCCGCGGAGACGCTGTCGCCGCCACCCCCAGCCCAGATCTGCAACTTACTCCAAAGCGGATGGACCGGAGATCCAGAGGTCCACTTCCCACCTTCCCGCTGCCTCTGCTCCCCCTGGAGTGCGACTCTCCACGGTGGTGGAGTCCCCTCTCCACCTGCCGACCCCCTCCACAGCACCGAAGGAAGTTTCTAACCGGCCTGGCCAAGAGTTCTCCTTGCGCCTTTAGAGCCCGGAGGCGACTAAATTAGGGAGGGGAGCGCTGGCGGAGAAGGGTTAATTTACTTTTCATAGACACGAGTAAGCAGCGTTATTGCAACGGCCCATCCCCTCTCCACACAGGCGCACAGGATAGAAAAAGACCAGCTGGGTGGCGGGGAGCCCAGAGAGAAGACTAGCTACTCTACTTCTTAAAGATGCTGCACCCGGCGCGCACACACACCCCTCTTCAGCGGCTCCAGTCCTCCTTAGTAGCAGTCGCCACCAGATAACTTTGCGTCCGAGCCTCGGCTGGTAGGCTCGGAGTGACTCCCCGGTCCGGGGAGAACTGGCACCGTCACTGAAGCCTTTTCAAAATGAAAGCACCCTGGCGAAACTGCGGCGCTTCCGTCCCCGCCCGCCGCCCGGGCGCTCCCCGCTCGCCTTACCCGGGCTCGGAGCAGCTTCCCGGAGCGAGCCCCCAGAGGCCGGAGACCGCCACCCTCTGGCGGGTGCTGGGTGGACGCAGGGGCCGCAGGGTTGAGAGCCAGGGACTCCTGCCCCGGGCCGCCGCTGCGGTGGTCACCGTCAGATCTGGGCTGGGGAACCCTCGGGCCGCCGGGGGGCCCGCTCGCAGCCGTCCCGGAGACACGGGCCAGGGAAGGGGGCCAACCGCGCCGCTCGCATCGCCCTCCCGGGCCGATTGGGAGGTCGCTGCTAACAAGTGCAAACTTTTGGGGCCCCCTGTGCAGCCAGGGGAGAACCTGCACGCGCGCCCCACTCAGCCCCGGGTCTGGGTGGGCTTCGCCGCGGCTGGTCCAGGCGCCTGAGCATCCCCCTAGCGCGGCGCCGGCCAGATGGCGGGGCGCCTCACCGCCCCCCTGCACTCCGCTCCAAGTTAATGCCGAGGCTAAATCCTCTTGCCATCACTCACGGTCACCATCGGGGCTTTTATCTCCCGGTCTGATCCGGGCTGCGTAACTTCCTCTGTGTGGCTTTAACACACCATCCCACCACGGAGCAACGGTCTTCTTAAAGGTGCAGGAAGGAAATACTGCGAAGCTCCGGGGACGAGCTCGGCCCGGGGAGGGGCGCGGCGAACAGGGTTGTCCCGGCGGGCCCGCGGCCAGGGTGGCCCCAGCAGGCGGCCGCCGGAGTGAGCCTGCTGTGGGGGGTCGCTGCCTACTCATCGCCTGTCGGCCCGAGGACCAACCGGTCCCTGAGCTTGGGGTGCATCCTCAGCGGACTCGGGTCAGGCACAGCGGAGCTGCATCTCCCTTCTTCCCAACTGTGGGGCCTGACTCCGTGCCAGCGCCCAGGGGTGTGGGGGCTGCCCCATCGGCACCAGGGAGGGGGCCAAGTGAGTCAGCCCCCACCCCCCACAGCCAGGGCTCTAGGCTGCTGGCTCCTTGGTTTCTGTCTCTTTCTTTCTGTGTGAAGCGCTGCCACCCAGAAGGCCCTGAGCAGTGGGTAAAGGGGTGGGTGGGTGGATTTGGGGAGCTGGGGAGGGGGAGCGCTCTGAGCGCACAACCAAAGCCTGAATACCAGCTGACACATCGCCGCCTCCAGCCTGATGGGCCCTGCTTTTGACGGAGAAGCCAAGCCAGCTCTGCAGGGAGCGCAGAGTAGGGGGGCAGGAGGGCCTTTGCTAAGGAGCTCTCTGCCTCCCTGGGGCAGGCCTGGGAGGACCACGTGGGAGGACTCCAGCAGAGGCCGGGCAGAGGCCACTGAGTTGACTGCGCTAGGGCAGCCCTGTGCTCTCTTCAGCCCCCTGGAGGCTTCCTGCTAGGCTGCGTTCGGGGCTGTAGGACTGCTTCCTGGTCTTTCCAGGGGCGCTTTGTGGGTCTTTTAGGGTGCTCCTAACCTCCTTTGGGTGGGTTCGCGCTGCAGTATTTACAAAGATGTTATTTGGATGCATCAAGAACAAAAGATCTGGAGGGGGAGGGGGAGGGAGGGGGAGGGAAGAGGGAGGGAGGGAGGGAGGGGGGGAGGGAGGGAGAGAGAGAGAGAGAGAGAGAGAGAGAGAGAGAGAGAGAGAGAGAGAGAGAGAGAGACTGGTCCAAGGTCACAGAGGGTGTCACAAGGTAGGCTCTTGTACCTCAGTACCCTACCCCATTGCCAGCGCTTACATTCTCTTTAACCCTTCCCTGCTCCCAACATTTAGGGGAGCCTAAATCTTAAAAGATGGTTGTTCTGTTGGTTATCACCTTTGGAATCTTGTGACAAAGCAAGCAGAAGAAGCAGAATTAAAGGTTGTCATCGGTAATAATGACGATGACACTAGCAAGCATTTATGGGACACCTTTCGTGTCAGGCAACATGCAAAGCGGCCTGTGGGCATTGGTCCCTAGTTCGTCCCCAATCTGTGTGACTTAACCCCTGTCAGCAAAACCCCAACTTGGAGCTTAGAGACCTTAAGAAACTTGGCCAAGGTCACACAACCAAGGAAGATTCTGGCTTGAGAGATGGATCTCGGGTTCTTAGTTGGGTGTTGCCCCACTGGCTTGCTGGATTATTCATGGTATGACACAAGTTCTCTCAGAGCCTCAGTTTCCTCATCTGTCGAGTATGAATGACAAGACCTTCCTTTTCTGAGTACCAACTTGAACATGTCCTCAGATTTCAAAGAGGGGCCACTCCACCAAGCTGTCCAGGAAAGCAGATGCAGGCCGATGCCCTTCCCCCAGCACACACGGGCTCCTATCCTGGCCTCAATGCCTCCAACTAGAGGAAACTCTCAGAAGGAAGGCCACAGAATCTTGGATTGTAAGCATCTGCACCTCAGGCAGCAGTGAAGGGCATACTGTGCGACTTCTGCCCAGGGTGAATGATGACCCTGTAGGCCTTTGGCCTGCTGTCTCCCCCACGTGGGGCCCTCAATCCCCAGCAGTACCCTGCTGTTATATCACACAGTGTCTGGATGCTGTCTGGGGTTCAGCCAACAAGGCGTGCAGGAGGATGCTTGTAGCTCTGGGTTCAGATGAATTGGGACCCTGGACTGGTCCTCCTAGTGAGTTTCAGGATGGCTCTTGTGACCCACACATGCAAAGATTCTGCCACTGAAATTACAGCTCCATGGCGATAAGATAATGGAGTTTCTTGGCTCCTCACCTAACGAGCTGTGTGCCTTTGGGGAGAACTCTTCCTTGCCCTTAGCCTCAGTTTCCCTGAGTGCGTGCAAAGAGGAGCGCAGCCCCTGCTTTTCCATCCTGAACTGGCTGCATTCCACAGAAGCCTCCAGGAAAAGGCATTCCTTTCAAAGAATAATAAAGCATCCAGGAATGAATAGGATTCCAGCCATGTAGGGACCAGGTGGCCCGGGCCCCCGTTCATTTCTAAAGTGCATTAAGGTGCTTTCTGACAAATGACCTTTCACTGGCAGAGAAAAGCAGCTGAGCACCAGGGGCAGAAAAGTGTTAATGAACACCCCCACCAGAATCATCGATGGCTCCCTCTCTCCAGCGGCTAATCATCTTCATTGGTGGGACTCCGGCCCTCACTGTGCTGTTGTAATTTGAATTGTGTGTGTGTGAAAATCTGTTACTGAAAAACATCCCAGAGCAGTGCAGCAACATGGCACCGGCCGGCTGGTCTTTATTGGTAAAAAGGGATGTGTGTCTAAGCATATATGTGTGTGCATATGCTCGCGTTACATACATAGAGAGAGACTGTACGAAGACTCTGGAGACATTTATCAAGCCATAAGCAGGGGAGACGGGAGTTGGGCAGGCTTTGTTGCACATATCTTCCCAGTGCCTTCCGAATCCTTTGCTATCGGGAGATAAACAAAAGGATCGAGGAGTAACAGGAAATTATAAAGTCACATGCAAAAATAAACTCCTAGCTCTGCAGTGAGAGGTGACAGATGAGGTCCCGCCCCCAGGGATCCCAGCACAGACAGGAGGGACAGATCGAGTGAACTCATACCACCTAAGGACCCTGAGCGTTCTGGCCACACCCACAGTAGCTGCATTCTCTGTGCCAGACCAAAATTTGGATTCTTGAGAAACCCTTTGTCCCTTTGACCTTGACCAGTCGAGATACAGAGTTGGTGACAGCTGCCTGGGACGGATCTAGGAGCATTTAGGGGTTTCGAGACATCCCAGGGTCTCTGATTTCTACAGCCTGGGTTGGTGCAAGAGATGAAGAACAGGACTCACTCCCAGGGCATTCCCCAAGGTGATGCCTCCAGGCAGCAGCAGCAACTGCAAGCTGCATCCAGCTCCTCCCTGCCGGTTCTCAGCTGTAATCTCTAGATCATACTCCCATTAATTATTATTACCGTATTAATCATACATGTGATTAATTCAGTAATGGTGATTCATAATTGATTGCATTTTATATGGCGCCTTTCATCCACACATCTCCCAAGATGTGCACAGCCTACAACACGACTCACCTAGAGCAGGACTTGTTCTTAGCTCGTCTGCATTTTGTTGAATAAACTTCTCTTCACAGAGGCAGGGGGCTAATCGTCTTTGGGCAGACTGGGCTTGCCAGCCCTATCTCCTTGCCCGTCTTTCTGAGCAATGGCATCTTGCCTTGCCTGGTGTTGGCTGTGTTCTGGGAGTCCTGTAGACTAGTTCTTTGGCAGACAAGTCCATAGGAGCCCCTGGATCTTGAACCAGACCAGCTTTCCTCTACAGAAAGCAATGCTACAAAGCGGCTCTGGGTCAGGGCTCTAGAGCTAGGCTCTCTGCTAATGAGCTGTGTAACTTTGAGCAAGCTGCTTCCTTCCTGCCTCCATTTGCCTGAATCACAGTGGCATTAATAGTAGCCCCTCTCTCTCTGGACAGCTCTACAGTGAAATTTGAATGAGACAAAACCACTTAAACACCTCGGAACTACTGCACCAGAACTTAAGCTTGTGGCAGATCTGTCTATAGACTTTTCTTTTTCTGGGCCTCAATTTTCTCAGCACTGAAATGGGATGATGAGGGTCAGAGAGATGGTCCAGGAGTTATGAGGTGAACCTGAGTTTGGTTTCCACCACGTATTTTAGGCAGCTCATAATCACCTACAATTCCAGGTCCAGGGAAATCCAATGCCCTCTTCTAGCCTCTGTACGTAACGGCACACCACACACACACACACACACACACACACACACACACACACACACACACACAGGAAAATAAAACCATAAAATGGGATGGTAGGTTCGCTTCAGGAGATTCTTCAGTGAGCACCAACAACAGTAGCAGCTGGGATTTTGAGGATTCAGAGTCAGGTACTCATGATCCTGTTTGCCGTTTTCTGGTTCTGTGACCTTGAGCCAAGGACACATCCTGCCCAGTCTTAGGCATCCAAAGACTTAAGCTTGGTGTAAGCATTTAATGAGCAAATACTTGAAACCTTTGGCTTCTAGAAGGTGAGTAGCAAGGACTGGCTCTGCCATTTTGCCCCCGGCAGATGCATGATACTTTGCCGGTGGTCTCCCATCTCCACCCTCTGCTGCCAGAAGAGAGGGGGTAGTATTCCCCCATTATTTAGAGGAAGGCACCAAGGTTAAAGACTCGGTCTTGGGTTGTTCAGTCTGGCCAGCGCCTCACGGGAATCCTGGGTTCACTGATATTTGGTCTTGGTTGTATGTTTATTATTCTAGGACTCTTGTTCAGGAACCTTCGAGGAAGCTCAAATGGCAGTCTCTAATCGCAAGCGAAGCATACAGGGACCTGGAGAGGCCTGGCACCTCCAGTAGAGCTCACACCAAAGGAGCCCTTGGTCAGCTCACAACAGGCTGTGAATGGATGCCCAGTTTCTTGCACTGGGTCTCTTTCCCCAGAGTGTCTGGTCAGGATTCCTGTAATGGGGAGGGGGTCAGAATGTCACTTTCCCAAACTCCAGGCAGCATGACAGTGTGGTAGAGAGAGGGGACTAGTGAAGCCCAGACTAGGAGGAAGAGCCCAAAGCCCCTGTGGAGAAGTTGCTGGATTCCTTCCAGAAGGATGAAGCCCAGGCATGCCCTGTCCCCTCCATCCGCACTCCATCCCAGGGCTCCTTGGCAGCAGCAGATCTTGCTTGTGAAGCCTCACTGGTGGGAACAGTGAAGCTCACTTCTGTGAGCCTGGAGTCGGGGAGTCACTGCGGTCCTGGGACAGGATGCACAGAGCCCCTCTACCAGAGAGCAGGTGACTGCCTGATCTCACCAGGTTGAACCTGGAAAGGTGTCTCTCTGCAGGTGATGCTGGGATCCTAGCTGAGTCCTTACTATGTACAGCATCTTGCTGGGCCCAAGAGATGACAGAACCATAGTGAGGCTAGTGAGACTATCCATGCTACCCACACATCATACAAAGGGTGACTAAGCCTGTGCCATGTGCCAGACAAATGTCAAGCTAGTGAGGTGGTCCGCACATATGCACATGTGCTCATCACACAAACACACGTACAAACGGACACACATGCATCCACATGCACATACACACATGCATACACACACACGCCAACACACATGCATATACATGTACACACACATGAGCGCACACATACACATGCGCACACATGCGCACACACATGCATCCAATGTACACACATACACACATACATGCATACACACGTACACACACACAAACACAGGCACCCACACAAGCACACTCATACACATACGCACACACGCATACACACACACACACACACACACACACACACACACACACACACACTGGAGTTACAGCAATCTCAGCCCATAAAGCTCATCCATCTCTTTTGTTTGAGGAATGCTTCTGCTGACCATCAACCTGGGGAACAGAAGCTGGCCTGGCCTCCATCTCTGCTGTCTTCCTGCCTCTTGGAAGGTGTGCAGGACTCTCTTGGGGCTGCCCAGTTGGTGGTTGTAGGGCTGTTTGCAGATGATGCATTGGGGAGACAGCACACCAGCCTGGAGGGGAAGAGTTGGAGGAAAACCACAGGAGGGAAACATTGGGCACACTCTGCTTCCCACCCACCCCAGCTCCGGCTCCATATCTATAGGAGAGTGGGTTTCCCTCCTGGAGCAGGTGATCTGGGTCAGGGTGGCACAGCAGATGTGCCCTTCCTCTCCGACGGGTGCTGATCACAAAATAATTGACCCAGTTATAGAAATACCAGCTCTGCACCTTGGCCCTCTCCTTCCTGCTCTGCTGGCAAGAGCCCACAGCCCCATTCTCCCCAGTCACTGGCATGGTTGGGAGAGCCCCGAGCAAGCATCCAGCACAGAGCACCCATGTGCAAGCATGGACGTCTTCTGTAGAGGAACTGCTTGAGGTGGGGCAAGCTGAGCAGCTGCTGAAGAAAGGAAGTGGCAGCTGCTGAAGAAACACCCAGAAAGGCATCCTCCAACAGTCTTCTTGGCCTCTCTCAGTCAGTCACACTACTTGTCCAAAGCAACAATTTCCTCATTAAATTGTCCACTCTGGGGGCTGGGGATTTAGCTCAGTGGTAGAGCGCTTACCTAGGAAGCGCAAGGCTCTGGGTTCGGTCCCCAGCTCCGAAAAAAAGAACCAAAAAAAAAAAAAAATTGTCCACTCTGAGACCGCCCCTGGCTCCTGCCTCCTTTTGCCCTGGGCCCATCTGAGAAAGAGGTCGAGATGGGAGGAACTTACCTGGGGGAGGTGGGTGCCATCCCTCTGAAAGCTCTACTGATTCATAGTGGATTTCTCACTTAGTGGTCCTTGGCTTAATGGGTGGGGACAATTCCTGAAGCCCCTGGTCTCTCTCACTCTGCTGGCTTTGGTGGCCATTACTTGTGATCTCTCACTGGTAACTCATACTGCCTCTGTTTCCATGGGGAAGGGGGTCCTCCCATTCTTGGAGTTCTTATTGCCTCTCCCCATGGCTGGGGCTCCTCACCGACCTTGTTTTTCTTTGGTTCCCACACACACCCTTGGGTCCCCTTCATTAAGGAAATCCAGGTGTAGAAGCTGGCAAAGAGCCCATTGCCATCTGACTAAACACATTGCTTTTGAAGTTGTCTGAAGGACACAGTTCCAGATATCTCCCTTCCCATCCCTATGGGAGCTTCTGAAGTTTTGTTAGTGCGGGAACAGGAAGCTCTGGGCTTACACCCCTTCACCTCATTCTTGTCCAATTGAGGTCATAAAAATCCATGACCATACTTACAGTAAGTCTGGGAGTTCTGGGGCCAGAATCTGATTGGAATCCCTGCACATACCCCCTGGGATTTCAGGCTGCCTGCTGCACCCCAGTTTCCTATGGCTGCTATGGGAACCACAACAACCCCCACTTGTCAGGAGGATCAAACCACGAACTCGCTGCTGTACTCCGAGGGCTCTCCTCCGGCACAGTCAAGTTGCATGCAGGCTGCAGGCTGACTTAGCTCTCAAGGGCACCCCCAGCCTGTCCAGCACAGTCTGTGGATTCTCTCTCACCTCAGAGGGGCAAAGCCTCCGCCTCTGGATTTGAATCTTCAGGCAACAAACTGAGACAGCACTGGAAGCCAGAAGCAGTTGGAGCAGTTTGGTGAAAAACAGGGTGGGGATTCCCGAGTAAGCTTGTCTATCCTCATGAACTCAGTGTTTCAGGCCAGCTTGAGTCCCTGTGATGCCAGAAGCCACACTCCCTGTCCTTCTGTCCCCATTCCAAATAACACACTGAGGACTGGCCCTGGAAGCAGTGCTCATAGTCATCCTTACATTATAGACTGAGAAACTGAGGTAAACACTTGCCCCAAGTCCTATACCGAGGTTTACCCCCAGGCCAGTGACCCCACAGTTGTTACCCTGGTCCCTCTCACTTCCCACAAACACCACACAGGCTCCAGAGTTCCCTGCTCCAATCTATACCCTGGAGTTGTTAGGCCCCTGGCTCCCTCTGAGGCCTTGGATCTTTGTGGTCAAGGGAGGGAGTGGGGCAGGGAGGCCTGGGGTCCTCCCGATTTAATGTTTCTGGATGTTCTGACACTTCCTGGGGCTAACCTGAACTGGCATCTGAGCCGGCTCAGAGTGGTTTTCTCATCAACAGAGTGACAGTTCCCCAAGGAGCAGAGAGGTGGCATCTGGAGCAGGCTGGTTGGAAGCCTGACATTAACACACAGGCAGAACAGCATAGGAGAGGCTGCAGTGATGAGAACAGTGAGGGAGGCCACCAGGGACACTGAGGTGCCAGGTAGGCCGGCCCAAAGGTCTGGTTGTGGCTTTGATTTCTTATTTCTTTTTAATTGTTTGTCAGAAAGGGTTCCAGAAATGTCTTTTGGGGCTCAACGGCCAAGCATGAGACTGCTACACGTCTATGAGGGCTCAGAAACCCGAAGGCGTGAGACTTGGACTCCTCAGTCAGGTGCCACAGGACCTTTTGCAGAAAGAATCCATTGTCACCAGCCATCCACACATAAGGCTGCAGCTTCCCTGGCGTCCCATACAAATAAATAAATATATAGAGTATTCCAATATTTCAGCACACTGAGGGCTGTATAACAGGCTCCGTGTTAGGGCGTCTCAAGACGCAAACCCATATCAGTTCCAAGAGCTCAGAGCTTCAGAGGCACAACCCTGTGTGGAGACACAGACAAGATTAGTGCCACGGGTGCAAAGGCTGCTGGGTAGCACCAGGAATCTGGTGGAGCCCCACTTCATAGCCTTGACAGAGCCAGCCTCCCAGACCAGCCAGGGCTATTAATACCCTGCTGAGTCAGGGGGCTCTTGAGTTTCAGCTTAAGATGCACAGAGAGCATGTTAGATATTCCTGACTCCTGACCTGCCCCGCCCCCTTTCCACCTGCCCTTTCCCCGCAGCATCTATGAAAAGTAGCAGGTGCTGATGGAGAGGGGAGGGGCCTTGGAAGACAGGAGGGGTGGGGGAGGGATAACCAGTCCCTCATCCCAGGAAGGAGACGGAGCTATGTGAAACAGGCTGTGACTGTCAAGGGCACTGCATTCGGTAGCTGCTGCTGGTGTGCAGCAAATACCTGCTTGGACTGTGACATGGGCCTTAAGGTGGAGAGTGGCTGCGAAGGACACTGCCCTGGAACTCTCGGATGGGCGGGGAGGCGTAGCTAGTCAGATGTGACTCTGGGGCAGGCTCTGGACAGGTTGGTTCTATGCGTCCCCATCCTGTCACACTGTGATGTGGAGTTCTGCTCCTTCTCCATGCACTGCTGGACAGCCGGCTTCGCTTGTTACGGGAAGGCTAGTCCGGGCCAGCTGAGCGTAGACGTGGGCCCAGCAACTATGCTGACAATTGGAATATTTAAGATCAAATTTCCATCTAGGTCTTCCTATTGTCAGACAACTCATTCCTCCTGGACAGTTGTCTGGACTATGAACTATCTCCAAGCATACACAGCGCCCACAACCCCAGCTCTGAAATAGACACGCTCGCTCTTCTCCCAGGACATGAGAAGGCAATGTGCGTGCCACTTGCTCTCATACGCGTGAGCAATGCCACACTCAGAACACTGCCAGCACGCCTGGTTTCTGAAGGGCTGAGGCCTGAACTTTGGGTTTTGTGCTAGCTAGACAAATGCTGTACAAACTAAACCACAGCCTCTGGCCCAAAGTCATCTAGCTAGTTAGAAATGGACCTCAGCCTGTCAACTCAGAAGCCTGCATATGTGGCCTGCCACACGTGTGACTTCTGGGATGTTTGTTTACCTACTATATCCTCTGGGGTGGGGGATTCAAACCCTGCTTTTCTTCAAGACTTTCTAAGCCAAGTCTCCACAGGAGCTCAGGAGAGCGCTTTGAGAACGAGGGTCTGGCAATCAGTACGCTGGGCTCTTTCTGGCTACTCTTTACTGGGATGCTATTTTCATCCACAGTGGGAAAATCTCCATTTCTTTCCCTCCCTGCCCAGGAGGGGCAGTGCGAGCACACATGGAAGGGGAAAGGGAGCCTGTGAGGTTGCCTTGCTGCTCACTAATGAAGGCGGGCCAGCTTTCCATGCAGACTGAAATGAAGCCGCTCTCAAAGGGAAGCCGAATTCGGATAAAGGCAAAGGCATCACAGTGGCTTCCCTTCCTGGTGATTCCTGCTCCCTGGACACAAGGCTGCGTCTCATGGCAACAGCATTCACACTTTGCTAAAATAAAAGCTCCCACCAGCTGGACCCCTCATTAAAGTGGAGCCCCCAGATTAGTATTTCCTCAGTGAGTGGCAGAGGGGTGCTGGCTGCCCTCCAAGACGACCCCACCTCCCGGGCACAGTAGTCCCCAGGTTGATTAAAGAGTGGCCAAGAGCCTGTTTGGCCATCCCATCTGGCTTTCTCCACTACAATGAATCAGAATGTTCAGGGCTGTGGGGACCTTCACCTGGAGAGAGCTGGGTTCAAATCCCCACTGCTGTTTAGTGGAAGCTCTTTTTAAGATGTGTCAGGTCTCCAGGACTCCCACTGAGGTGTAGATGAAGGCTATGCCATTGGCATATTACCCCGTGGCTTCTCCTGAATTATTTCCCTCCACCCTCCCCCTTCTCCTTTTTCTCTTTTGATGTAGCAGCGGCTCATGCATCCTAGGCTAGTATGCAACTCATGAGGTAGCCCAGGCTGGCCTTAAACTCAGGGCAATTCTCCTGCCTCAGACTCCTGAGTTCTGGGATTACAGGCATATGTACCACACTTGGTTTACTATACTATCCTTTAAAAAATTATATAATGTCTGCTAATAACTTCTTCCTCTTCCTCTTCCTCATCTTTCTTCTTTTCTCTTTTTGGAATTGATAGAGTCTTACTAGGTAGCTCAGGCTGGCTTTGAACTCACTATGTAGACCAGGCAGGCACTGAGTCCATATTCCTTCACCTCCTGAGTGCCGGGATTAAAGGTGTTCATAGCCACACCTGGCTTTCTTTTCATCTTCTTACTTATTAATTGATCTTGGCGTCCTTTCTGTGACCTGCCCTCTACAACTTTTAGCATTGTATGATTCTTGTTATCTTAGAGAGTACTTCTCCTATTTATGAAATACAGTCACTACAACAGCTTGAGAGGCACGCGACAGCTTCAGGCCTGAGCATCAAGAGCCCACCTGGTGTCATGAAGTGGCAGCAGCCATCTGTGTGTGAGGATGCCCTCGGATGCTCCTACAAGATCCCCCCAGTATGCATTTCCCAGGCCATGCCTCACTGTGTGAAGAGCTAGTCTGCACCAAAGAGGCTTACAGAGGCTCAACTCAGCAAAATACAGGCCTTAGATTGAGTCCTCAGAGGTCAAGAGGAAAAACAAAATTGTTGAAAAGATTAGTGTCGAGGGCCAGGAAGATGGCTCAGTGGACTAAGGTGCTTGCTGTCAAATCTGATGATGAAGTTTGATTTCCACACAGATTCACATGGTTGGAAGAGGAGAACTGATTCCCACAAGTTTCCTCTGACTCCACCACACAAAACAAATAATATAAATTGTTTTTTAAAATCAATATTGAGAAAATTAGCCAATGCGCACATATATCATAAATTATTAAATTTTCTGAAGCAAACTATGGTGGTTTGAAATGGTGGTCTGACTGAGAAATGTCTCTCATAGGCTCATGTATTGGTTGATGGCTGTGTTTGGGAAGGTGTTTTGTCATTGTAGCGGACACACAACAACACAGAGACCTGTAGTGTAGCTATTGAAACATTCCCTTCTGGAGAGAGGATGGAAGCTTATAAGACTCCAGAACTAGAGGAAACTTAAAGGGCTCAGGAAATTCCTGAAAATTACAGGATTCACAGGGACCTCCCACAGTTATAAAAGCAGTAACAAGTGGTGGGGAGTACTTGGAGGGAGCACCAGAGATGTGGCTTTGATGTGTCCTCACAAGTTGCAGTGGGCTTTTTCGCGAATGCAATTGTCTTTGACAGCTCCTGAAGGAAACTCCGTCAGCTTGCTGGTTTGCTAATCTAAAATTGGGTTGAAACTTTGCTGTCTTCAGTTCTCTATCAGGGATGAAGAGATGTTTGCTCACATCTGTTCAGGAAAATTCTCATAGCAACCCAGCATCAAAGGCTGTCCAAAGACAGCTTTGCCTGTTCTCAGGCAAGAAGTTCATGGTGAAGGGCCCTAAGGCCAGTGGCTTCTCCTCCAAGACCAGGCAAAACACCAGCCATGATAACAGAGAGCCTACCTGCAGAAAATGGGCAACTTGTTGACAGTTGGTGAATCTAGGGGACAGGTACCAAGGAGTTAACTTTACTCTTCCCAAGTAGGCTTGAATATTTTTTAAATTAAGAAGTAAAAACAACTAGATTTCATTTCAGAGAAATGGGCACTGCTACACAGAAACCTCACACAATAAGGAGTCATTACAGTGCATGTGGAATGAGAATTTTATCTTAATAGCTATTTTTATTTTTCACCCACATGTTTCAGCCCTGCTCTGTCATGGGCTCAGAGCTCTGCTCTGTGTTGGGTGGGGTAATGACTGTGCCCCTCACCCATGACCAGGGGACACTGAGCACTTGTCTTCTGAGCTCAGCTCCTGGCAGTGTCCTGGCACATGGAGATACTTACTAGAGGCCCCCAGGGTGAACACATGAAACAGACAGGAACGAAGTGCATCCAGTTCTGTAGGGGCCACCTAGAGGTCCAGGCACTGGCAGTGGGATGGGGCTTCTGGGAGGGATGGAGTCCCTGCCCCATCAACTTCTGAGCTCCAGGCTATTCATTATTTAGGGATAGTGACTGATCTGGCACAGGCCACTGGATATGTGGGCTTGGGCAGGGAGCAGACACTGAGCCCCAATAACACCTGCTGGTCTGTGCCACCAAGACACCTGTGTTAAGAACAGTAATCAGGTTAGGAGGACATGATTGGATAATTCAATTTTTATCCTTGGGGAATTGCCGTTTAATTAACAGGGACTGAAGGCAGATGTAGGTAGGAGAGGGGGGCAGGTTTGATCAGCTAGCAGCTGGCAGGACTGGGATACCCTTGCAAGGTGGGAGCCCTGAGATCTACCCTACTTCCACTGGAGGGGCAGGAGTGGGTCATGTGATACCAGCTGGTCACATGACACCAAATCAGAAGGAAATACTGTTCGCTTGAGGACATGAGATCCACTTGAATAAACTTCTGGCTTTCAAATTGTAAAGCTTCAACTGCATGTGCCTCATAATGAGCCCGCGACACCAGGAAGTTACCTGACTTGTCTCTGTTTCTTCTCCAAGATCACAGGTGAGAGGGGAACTCAGTCTGTAGAGTGAGAATTTCTTTCTAGTGGTGTGCTCTTGCACACATGCGCTGGTGCAGCTGAGCAGTGGAGGGGCAGGGACAGCTGTCTTTTATTTGGGACCAACCTGAATAAGTTATTCTTATGGCGCTATGGGGCATGTTGTCTATAAGACTTTCCCGAGGCCTAGACACATGCCCAGTGCCCCAGAAAACGCCTGTTGCATTTAAAGTTTTATTTTTAAAAAGTTTTAATTCACACATCTTGGACCCAACAACAAAAAATTCTTGGCAAATGCCTAACATCCATACTTCTTTTGTGAATATAAATTAAAACACGAACGAACAAACAAACAAACAAACAAACAAACAAACTGAAAAAAAAACACCCCCCAAGCAAATAAATGTACTTGCCCTGAGCATTTGCAGAGATAGTTGGAGGGCCACCTATTTGAGGGACAAGTAGCCCAATTAATCCTGAACCAGCATTTATGAGGCACCGCTGCATGAGAAGGCTCATGATGAGCAGCAGGGAGAAAGCCAGTTTCTCTCTCCATGGCAGGTTCAGATGGGCCAGGATGGCCACTGTCCTTCCAAGGATCTGGGAGCAGGTGTCCCTTCCCAAGCTTTAGATGTCACCAGGACAAGAAACAGAGAGAGTGAAGAGGGGGATAATGTTTGATTCCCCAAACAGAGTAAAATGGGCCATTCTGGAGCCTATCCCATCTCCCTGGCAATGCTGGGGAAGGAACCCAAGGGGACATGTCAGGGTTCAGGGAGGTCAGTTTAATTGGCGCTTTCCCAGACTGTAGCCAGTGTTCTCACTGCCACCAGGCGCCTGGCCCTGCAGGCCCTGCTACCCTGTGAATGGTGTCCTTTCAGTCCCCCATGGAGGCAGCTCCTTTGTGGCATCTGTGTTCTCTCTCAGCTGCCATCTTACTAGGAAAGCTGAGCCCTCTCCCCCAGGGTTCCACACTGTCCTGATCTTCCCAGAAACTGGGCTATAAAACAACAGGTCAAAGGGAGTTTGCCTGCTTCAAGGCTGGCATGGGAGGGAATGGTGCCTTCTGAGCTGCCTGACACTTGTGTACCCAGGAAACAATGCTCACAGGTCATGAACAAGCTAGCTGCACAAACTGTGGCCTGCTGCCCCTGAAGGTACAGTTTTGGGGAGGAGCCAAGCTTTAAGAGAGAGCTTAAAAGGACAGGATGAAACTATGGTATATAGCAAAGTACAGAACTAAACAGTCAGTGTGTGCGCACGGAATGTTCTTAAGGGTCATTAATATTGACGGTGTGGCTCTGGACTGGACGAATGGTGACACTCTCATTAATCATTTTTAATGGCAGCCCTGGTTCCATTTCACATGGCATTTCGTATCAACAAGTCTCCCAGGGGTATTCTGCTTCTGGGAATAGTAAATAGAGGTGGCTGTTCCCATCAGAAATGGCTGAGACTATGTTCACACAGTCAGTCACTCAAGGAGCATTTTAAAGTGCCTACTATGGGGCTAAGGAGATGGCTCAGTTGGTCATGTGCTTATCCTGTAAGTATGAGGACCCAAGTTTGATCCTCAGACCTCCCCAAACAAACAAACAAAAACAAACAAACAAACAACATAACAACAAAACCAACCTCTGGGTGCACTGGGCTGTAAAAGAATACTCGTTGCTTTTCAGAGTCCAATCACAGCCCCTGTAGTGACAACCATCAGTGACTCCAGTACCCTGGGGAATTCTGGACTTCATGCACATGGTACACAGACATACAAGCCAACAAACCACCCATACGCATAAATAAAATAAATCTTTTCCACACTTGGAATTTACACTTGCAATTATACTTGTAATCCCTGCATGGGGGCAGAGAGGAGGCAGAAGGCTCCCTGGGGCTCACTGACCAGGGAGTGTAACTTAATCTGCAATTCCCAATTCCACACTCTGCGAGCCTTTCTAAAACAAGGTAGAATGTATCTAAAGAAAAGATCCAAGGTCGACATCTGTTCTATTTTCTCTCTCTCTCTCTCTCTCTCTCTCTCTCTCTCTCTCTCTCTCTGTGTGTGTGTGTGTGTCTGTCTCTCTCTGTCTCTCTGTGTCTGTCTGTCTCTCTCTGTGTCTGTCTGTCTCTCTCTCTGTGTGTGTCTCTGTCTCTCTGTCTCTCTGTCTCTCTCTCTCTGTGTGTGTCTCTGTCTCTCTCTGTCTCTCTGTGTCTGTCTGTCTCTCTCTGTGTGTGTCTCTGTCTCTCTGTCTCTCTGTCTCTCTCTCATGACTACTATACAATCAGTAGTGGGTCAGGTCTCCAGGCATATGGTGTTGAGAGCAGCCCAGGCCATCTCATCAAAGATGACTGATAACAGATCCTGCCACATCCCCTTAGAAGCAGGGAACCAGACTAAGGGTGCCAGGTAGGCTTCCTGGAAGAACGGGCATGGGACTGGACCCTGACATGTGGGTAAGTGTCCATCTAAGTTAATAAGGGGGATTAAATTAAGGAGATAGATTAGGATGCACCCCGAGACATGAAGAGAGAAGGGGGCAGGTTTGAAGGCAGCACACCTGGTTGTTAATCAAAGACACACACCCGGCTGCAGTGCCAATCAAAGACATTCATGGTATACATTGATCTTCACGGCAGCGTTACCCACACCAGTCCAAAATGTGAGACAAAATCCACTGTCTGTCAGCAGGAAATGGATAATAAAGTGTGGTACGGCCGTACAATGGACTTCAGCTACAGAAGGGAATGGAGTCTACGGTGATTGGACTTGATTGCCAACTTGACTGAATTTAGACTCTCCTAGGAGATTGATGAATGGCTCTCTGGGTGTGTCAGTGAGGGATCCCAGAGAGGGTAAGATTTGTCCTGAGTGTGTGTGGCACCAGCTCATGGGCTGTGGTCTGGATGAAATAGGAAGGAAAGAGAATATCACCACGGTGATCTCCCATCACATGGGTCCAAGTAACTATGGCCCAGCCAGAAATCATGAGCCAAGATAAAGAGTTCTTCCCTTTAAGGTGTTCTCCGGCATTTTGGCTATAGTGACAAAAAAGTACCTCATGCAAGAACACTGATGTGGCGGCCACATAGAGTGACATGAGGTCCTGGTGCTAAGTGTAAGAAGCCAGACCAAAGGACATTGTGTTATCCTTCTTATATGCAACACCCAGGAAAGGCAACTCCATAGACAGAGGGTGACAAGGTAGGGGATGAGGGGCTGAATGTCAAGGGTCATGAGAGTCCTACCTTGGGATAGTGATAAAGATTTGGAACTAAATTCCCAATTGGTACATCAAGAATGTACTAATGTGAATTTCATCTAAAACCTTAAACAACCAAAAGGGTGGGGAGAAAAATAAAAAAGAGAATAGGGGAGAATCTCCTGGTACACATGACCCATCATGTCCTTTGGGTGTCCCTTGCACATCCCCAGCTCTTGTCACCCAGTCTTCCCAGTGATGACCTTGACAATGACACCAACTATGTTCTCAGATCTCCTGTGGGTTCTGCACAGTGGCTATGAGGCAAATTCTGTGGGACAGAGGCCCTGGTGGGTCTGTCCCTGCGCCCTCCCATTAACTTTATGGCCACCTCACACAGAAGGGACACCTGGAAGTGTTAAGTCGTCATACAGTTCACAGACCTAGGGCCTGGAGTTCAGTCCCAATTGCCTCCTTGATGTCCTACTGCTCCCTAAATTGTAAAATAGGAAAAATGTTTTGTTTAAAAACAAAACAAAACCAATCTCCCTTTCCAGGTTGGTGGTATGACTTACATGTAAAGGCACTTGCTGCCAGATAAGAGCACTTGACTTCAATCTCTCAGGTGGAAGGAGAGTGCCGAGCCCTGGGAGCTAGCCACTAACCCCATGTGTCCTGTGGCATGTGCATATTGTGCCCCTCCCCCAACCAAATTAGACCGTAAAACCTAAATGAAAGTTCCTTTCCCTCATCTGGCTCTGCCGGTGAGCTGTCTCTATGACGCTTCCCTTCTGCTCCTGAAGTCTGGACAGCTCCCTTTCCGGCCCATCACAACATCCACAGTGAGGGAGCCAGGGAGCCAGGAGAAACTGGCCAAGGGCAGCTGGGGGACTGAGGGGCTTGTGTTGTTTATGGCCTGTCACTGTGTCCTTCTTGTAGACGCTCAGTCCACCCCTTGGATGGTTGTGTTCCTTTCTAGGCTGCCTTCCAAGGCAGCCCTGGGGCCAGTATGACTTCGGAAGTGACTGGATTGACTGCTTTATTGATGGCCTGAGGAGAGGGCTGTTAGAATGTATGGACTCAGGCCAGCTGTCATCTAACTGGATGTGGCTCAGCCACCAAAGATGTCACGCAACCCAGCACAAGCATGTTCTTCTCCCAGCTTCCCCTTGGGGGCCGGTGAGTCCCTCTTGAAGTTACCTTCTTTGGGGAAGGGGCCACAGAAAATGTCACATACCGGTTGACCATGAACTGTAAGAGTGAAGCCACCTGTCAGGACACAGAACTGTGGTGTGTAGATCTACATCCAGCATCATGGAATGGCACTAAGGGACTCCAATCAAGGTAGACATCGGACCGGGTAGGTGTTTGAAAAACACTGAATCCAGCTACCTCCTGGACCTCTCTCAAACGAGACTGTTTAGTCCTGTGCTTGGGTAAACCATTGGAGGATAATTGAAGGCCTCACACTGATCTGAAACATAGATCCTAAAAAAACGGGAGGGTGAAGTGACACTTTTATTGACTCGATTGTAAAGGAAGCCAGAGGACCCAGGGCAGGCAGCCAACCCTGTGCTACCACAGTGACGCAGGCTAGAGTCCATAGCAGCAGCAGATCAGAAGACTGCTACCCAGGGATGAGGAAACCCAGGAAGAAGGAGGGGGGCTCAACCCTGAGGGGAGGTTTTGTGGGGTTTCTCTGGTAACAAAAGGAGGAAGCCTCTGGGGCTACAGCAAGTCATCCGCACAAGGACACAGGTAGGTCAGAGAGGTGGCGGTTGTGCCTTCTAACAAGGGCTGAGATTCAACTAGACTCAGGACAATAGCAGCCACTAAACAGCTCATTGGGAGCCTCTCTGCAGCTTGCTCTCTGCCACTTGTGGTGAGAGGCAGAGACTCAGCCCCCCTCCCCCCAACCCCCTACACACACAAAAGAGCAGTGGCTTTGTTTCCCAGTTCCCTCTCCCTCAAAGGAAAGTGGTGACTCTTGGCCTGCTCTGAGTTGAGAGGAGCAGTCAAAGCGGAGATCGCCCAGAAGAATGGAAGCTGGAGGAACCTAGGCTGACAATCTTAGAAGCAGCCCATTAAGGCCCCAGGATGATCGATACTCAGACTGAAGCAGGGAGGTTTAAAAGCCTCTGTATAAAGCCCGCTCCCATCAACAGGGCCAAGTGGCAGCAAGGCTGCTTGTTTGGACCCTGCTCTGGGAACCAGGGCCTCTTTGGCAGGGAAGGGAGCAGTGGTGGGTGAGGAAGCAGGGAGGGAAGATACCAGACCACAGAGATGGCTGAGTTGCCCCCATCAGGCCATGAGAGCCTTGTGACCATTTTCAGTCCTGCCCTGGAAGGTTCTGTAGTAGTCTTCCTCAGGATCCAGCTTCATAGATCATTACCAAGGCTGGTGAGGGGGAAGGGTTTGCCCGAGGTCATGTGACCACAGGGCTCTGGCTCTGGCTCTGGCTCTGTTGTGGATGGCTTTCTATCTTGAGGCTTAGGAACATGAGGTTGATTTCTTTCCTTTGTCGTCTTGAAGATACCAGACAGCAAAACATCTGCAATTAACTTGTTAAAACCTGAATCAAGCCTGGCATGGGGAGACACACCTGGGATCCTAACATTCAAGAAGCTGAGGCAGGAGGATGGTAGTTCCAGCCCAGGGATGCAGCTCAGTAGGTAGAGTGTATGCCTAGGAGGCAGGAAGGTATGGGTTCAATCCCCAGCATCTCAGAAACCAGGCGTGGTGGTGCACTCCTATAATCTTAGCACTTGGGAGATAGAGACAGGGGGATAAGTTCAAGGTTATCCTCAGCTACATAGAGAGTTTGAAGCCAGCGCAAACTATAAGAGATCCCTGACTCAAAACAAACAAACAAACAAACAAACAAACAAACAAACCCTGTCCAGCCAGAGCTACATAGTGAAACAGATAGGCACAGGCTGCTAGCAGAGGCTTACCCACATGCCTATGTAGTCTGAAGGAGTGTGGTGAGCTATAGTGAAGGCAATGAGATTGGTCCCTCAAAACAGCACTAAGCTGCCACATCTGCCATTGGCCTTTGAGAAAAGGAAATAAAGATTTAGGAATTCTGTGACCTGCCTGAGTTCATCCCACTTAAGGTTTAATCCCATCCCTCTGACTCTGAAGTTCCAGAAGCCCCTAAATGCTGGAGGCCATTCTTGGAGGTCAGGAGCACAAGGATTGGGCATAGACAAGGGCCAGGAAGAGCCACCACGTTCGTGTTCCCTCTCAAGGACCCTGGCTTGCTATGTCAGTCTGAACAAAGCTCATCTCTCTCACTGTTCAGATGTGCGCACGGCTCAGACTGGATAGGCTCCTGAGTTAGTAAAAGTGGAGAGGTGCCCCTCACAACACCCTCAGAGTTTACAGGCTGGAGCCCAATCAGGGCTAAATTCTAGAACCATAATGTGGATGGCCAAAAGTGTGGCTGGCTATCAAAGCCTCTACCCTGACTCATATCTCCCCTCCAGGATCCCCGTCCAGGCCTTCTTGTCCCACCGGAGAAGGCAGCCCCTAGAATGCTTCTGCCTCGGCTATTATTGTGCTTGTCCAGTTTTTAGGCTCTATGAGTCCAAAGATCAATGGGACCAATGATGTCACCCTGGTTACATCACTGCTGTGACAAAAAACCTTCCAAGAACAACTTAGGGGCTGGGCTTGTTCTGTCTTAGAGTTTCAAGTAGTCTTACCATGAGGGTGAAGTCCTGGAAGCAGGCATGTAGGACTAGTTACATTGTGCTACGTTGTGTTACGTTGTGTTACATTGTGTTATGTTGTGTTACATTGTGTCCGCTGTCAGGCAGCAGAGAGAAGTGAATGCTGATGCTCGCTCAGCTAGCTTTTTATGTTTGCAGCCTGGGCTTCCAACCTATGGGATGAGGCCACTTGTCTTTATGGTGGGTAGCTCTACATAGGAGTTCAGTCACAGACATGCGCAGATGTTTTCTCCTAGATAGTTCTAGGTTCTGTCCAGCTGACCATCAAGACTAGCAGTGACAACATTTGACCTAAGGTGAAGATAGGGCATGTGGACAAAGGCTTCAGCTTGCAGCCTGTATGCTGCTCATAAATGTGCAGAGGAACAAGCCGTTTATCTGTGGACAAAATCAGAAGAAGCACATACATGGATGCCACAGGCTTGCTGAGAACAGGTGTCACTGCACAGGATACCAGATTTCGATGCATGCTGTAGCTGCGACTAGCTAACAGCTGGCTGTGGAGGTGCATTCCCTGTAATATTGTGCTGGGTGGAAGAGTGAGGCAGGAGGGTTACTACAAGTTAGAAAGCAGACCGGTTCTAAGACAGTCACACAGACAGACAAACAGACACAGACACAGACACAGACACACACACACACACACACACTCACACACACACACACACTCATATTCACACACACAGAGCGAGCCAGTGAGAAAGCAAGAGAGAGAGAGAGAGAGAGACAGAGACAGAGACAGAGAGAGAGAGAGCGCAAGAGAGAGAGGGAGAGAGGGCGAGAGAGAAAGAGGGGGGAGGGAGAGGGAGAGGGAGAGGGAAAGTTTTACAATTGCTCCCCCCCCCCCGCCCCGATTTGTACATTGGGCACTTCCAGGTGTAAAAATCCCTGCCATGGCTGACTTCACTCACCAGCACGACACTCACCAGCATGATGTCACAACCTGTGGGGCTGTCCTCATTCCTGTCATGCTGACTCCAGAGGTGCAAATAACTTCAGGAGCTCGGGGAGAGCCAGAGTGCGGTAAAATAATTAGGAAGGCGTATGTCTTGAGTAGTAATCACCTTTGATTTTAGCATAATTTGTTTAATTATAGGTTCACATAGTTTAATTTTTAATAAGAGCTAATCTTTAATAGCTCTATTAGGGATCTCTGGAGAGACAGAAGTGCGTGCATATATGCGTGTTCCTTTGCTGTGATCAAACACCCGACAAGAAGCAGCTTAAAAGAGGAAGGGTTTAGAGGGTATAGTTCACCATGGCTAGAAGGCACGGCAGCAGGAGGGGAATGAACGTGGTTGGTCTCATTGCTTCAGACTCAAGTGTGGCTATCAAAACTCAAGCCCCTACCCCACTTACACCTTCCATCAAGGCTCCACCTCGTAAAATTTCCAGTCTTCCAATATGGTGCCACCAGCTGGGGACTAAGTGTTCAAACACAGGACACACACACACACACACACACACACACACACACACACACACACACAGGGAAATATGCCCCACCAGCTACCTGGGCATCCATCCCAACTCTAGTTAAGGGGCTGTCTCAGATTAACCACCCAAAGAGTTACCTCTCTCTATATGGGTTTTCATTAGGGTAGGGTCTCATGCAGTGTCAAACTCACTGTACCGCCAAGGATGACCTTGAGCTCCTAACCCTCCAGCCTCTCCCTCTGGAGTGCAGGAATATGTCACTGCACCAAGTTTATGCAATCCCGGCGATGGACCCCAGGGCTTCCTGTTTAGCAGGCAAGCACTCTACCAACAGAGCTACAGCCCAGGCCATATCTGGATATTCTTTAATAAATATACTATTTAATTTTCCTGAATGGGTAGGAGTTAGTGCTTTAATGCTGAGTAACACATTTCTTTTCCATAGAGCTCAAATTAAAGATGCAGGTTTCTCTGGAGCAATCTTGTTTGACACCCCAGTGCAGACAGGAACAGTCTGCCTTGGGAAAGCAGGGACTGCCTGCAGCAAGCAGGGACCAGGCACTGGGTGAAGACGGCTGAGTCTCAGGGCAGAATCTTCTCACACTCCCGTCTCCATGAGCAAATTAGAATGAAACATTTGCTGACAAAACTGATTTCCCTCACCACACCATCGCTCTAAACTACCCAGACCACCTTGGTTCGTGGCATCTTCTGCCCTTATCCTGAGCTTAAGTGGGCACCCCGAGGTGACTGTTCTCAGGCACTGTGTGGGGCTGGCTGGGCTCAGCTTTTAGGTGTCTCACCAAGGCTTGGTGGATTTAGAGACTGGCCTGGACAATCCCAAACGCTGATGACAGAGCAGAGCCCCACCTTTGTGGCAAGGCTAGGTTTCCCAAGCTGCCTTGCCTGAGGACCTCGCATGGCATTTGACCACTGTTTGTGACAACCTACTTCTGGCTGGATGGAGTGGCACTTATCTTTAACCCCAGAGCTTGGGAGACGGAGGCAGGCAGATCTCTGAATTTGAGGCCAGCCTGGTCTACACAGTTCCAGGACGACCTGGAACCTCTACACAATGAAGTGTCTTGAAAGAAAAAGAAAAGAAGGAAGGAAGGAAAGAAAAAAGGAAAGGAAGGAAAAGAAAAGAAAGGGAAGGGAAAGAAAGATAAGAAAAGAAAGGGAAAGAAAGGAAAGGAATGGAAAAGAAAGAAACGTTTTCTTTGGCCTCTGCTTGTGTGGCAGCCATGCTGCCATTCTCTTTGTGACACCTAGAGACCCGTCTCTACTGTTTCCTAGCTGTGATCCTTTTCCTGATTCAACCTCTGATCCTCCCCCCCCCCCCACTTGCAACTTTCTTGACTCGTCTCCCAAACTGAGCTGCATCCTTCTAGTCTGAGCCTCCCCTGTTGGCTACATGCAGAGCCCCCAGCCTTCTTTCCCCCACCTCTGCTCATGTTTGGCGTCCCCGGGGTGCATCTCAGTGTAGGACACTGTGCAGTTAACAACTGTGGGACTGTATTGAAAAGAGGAAGAAAGAGCTGTAGGAGGCAGCACCCACAGCCCTGGCTGGCCACTGCCCTCCCCGGCTACTCATCTTCCAGGAGGAACAGACAGGAGACTGGAGAAAGGGCACTGCCAGTGCCAAGCCCTATACACACTTTATAATGCAGGATGCACACTAGTCAGCGGAATCCTGATCCAAGGGGGAGTGGAATCCATTGTCAAAGGAGAGGATATCTGCTAAGTGCAGGACAGAAGATTCTAGAAGGGCCTAGGGAGCTCCAGACACATGAGCAAACAGAAAAAAAGAGAGAGTCAGCTGCTTAGCCATATGGCTTGGCTGTCTGCTCCCCTCCCCACCCCACTTTGCCTAGAAGTTCCTGAAGGTGGGCTGTAGCCCCAGCCAGGTGCTGTGGGCGTGGCCTCTACGTGGGCAGGAACTTGCATGTGACTGGGCAGCCAGAGTGTCAGTCATTTCAGATCACCATGAGAATATCACATGTGTATGCCAAGAGGCTGAGAGACGGATAATAATCCAGGCCACATCTTGGTCAGACAATGGTTGAACAGAACTGGGGTGGAGAAATTTCCCAAGCTAAGTCGGTTTGTTAGGAGCACTCCAGAGGTTGAATCAGGAGCTAGAAAACATTTGTGGTCTTTCTCATGGCCAGGCCAAATCTCAGGCTGAGCGTTTCCTGGGTCTGATTTATGGATGTGTATTCGGGCTGGGACCCTGGCAGGGGGCCCTTCTGAGTCAGAGCAGGACAGTCCAGCCTCGTTGGGTTTCAGTCCTTATACCTAGGCCAGGCTTGACCACCACTGTAGGTGGTTTCAGGAAAACCCTGGTAAAGACATGACTTCTGCTCTTCCGGGCCAGCCTGGGGAAGAGCCAGGTTGGGAGTAGAGTTGGACCGTAGGTTGGTTCTGGACAAATCCTGAAGTCTTGCATTTTGTAGCTAGAAGGAGTCTAGATAGTCTCCAGCCCAGAACAGTGACCTCCATTACTCTAGTCAGTCACTGTTACTGTAGCTACCATTGCTACAGGCATTAGTTCAGCCACTGTTACTACAGCCACTGGTACTGTGCTGGCTGACATTAAAACCATTATGGCCCTAGCCACTAGATGAGTAGCATTGCTATGGTAACTGTTGCTACAGACACCATTGGAACTTTCAATAAATGTCTGTAGGTGCATGAAAGAAGGCATGGTCGCGGACTGATGCACGCGCTGGTGTTTCATGCTGTCTAATCGCCACTGTTTCTTCTGCTTCTCTCAATGATTTTCACATTCCTCCTTTCCAGCCAAGTCAGGGAGGTCCCAAAACTCATTCAAGGCCAGCTGCGGCAATGACACCAGAAGTGACCTATCCCGTTTACAAGAACTTTCCCAGAATAAGCATCCCTAAATATCTCTGTGATTGACAGGGAATCAGACGTATTTGAGAGGCAAACTAAGTGATCCCCAGCTCTCCTTCTTGGCCCCAGGCTGGAAGCCAGGCCTTCACTTACATTAAATATCTCACAAAGCTGCGGTAACCATGTTCACTGGTGAACTATTAGACAAACTGGCAGACAGGCACAGAACAGAGATACCTGCATTTGCTCATTATGCAGATGATGGACAACTGTTTTATGTGCAGGGTCTCAAGTAGTCCAGGCTGACTACAAACTCGGTACACAGTCAAGGATGACCTTGCCCTCTTGATCTTGGATTTTTAGAGTGTTGGGATTACACATGCTCATCACCACACCTAGCTTTATGGAGGACTGGAGATTGAACCCGGGGCTTCATGCATGCGAGGCAGGCTCTGGACCAATTGAGCCACATCCCCAGCCCCAATAGTTGAGGGTGGAATTAAAACCAGCTTTCCCTGGGGCTGGGGATTTAGCTCAGTGGCAGAGCGCTTACCTAGGAAGCGCAAGGCCCTGGGTTCAGTCCCCAGCTCCGAAAAAAAGAACCAAAAAAAAAAAAAAACCAGCTTTCCCCCTCATATCACACAGAAAACAACACCAGAGCCACCTACAGTCCTTTCATCAGGACTCCCCAGGATGGTGCACATGAAGCACTTGGAGCCACGCTTGGCCCTGGCACAGGGTGGCCAACATTGCTCATTCTTCCTTGTCACCCACCTATAGGAAATAACACCTATAATTTATATGTCCAATATGTCGGTTTGAATGTGACATGTCCCACCCAGGCTTATATGTTCAAATACTTGGCTCCCAGCTGGGAGTGCTGCCTGGGAAGGTTGCGGAATCTTTGGGCCAGGAGGCATCACTGGTGGGGGTGTCACTGTGTCACCATTTTCCCAGATCTGCTGAGATGTACCACACTTCAACGCAATCTCCTGCTACCGCTGCTGGAGCCCCGGCTACCCACCCTTCCACGCCGCAACAGACAGTTTCTCAAGCCCGGAGTCAAGAGGCTTTTCTTCCCTTTTGAGTTGCTTCTGTCGGGCATTTTGCTACAGAGAGGAGGAAAGTAAATAAAACATCTGTGTTTCGTTTAAGCTGTTGTGATGCTTAGTTTTAATTGTCTGTTTGACGTAACCTAGAATCACGTAGGCAGAGGGACTTGAGGAAGGCCTGTGTAGATCAGGAACTGGCTGGGCACTCCTGCGAGGACTTGTCTTTCTTCCCTTGAGCTGTGGGATGACCCAGCCCACTGTGACTGCGGGAGGTGGGAAGGCGAGCTTCGAGCTCTGCATGCGTTCCTTCCTCACTCTGCTCTTGACTTGGGCTGCGGTGTTGCTAGCTGCTTCAAGCTCCTGCCTTGACTGCCCCACAGTGATGCACTCTAACCAGGAATTATGAGATAAAAGACACCGTTTCCATGTTGCTTTTTGCTAGAGTGCTCTGTCACACAGCAGAAGTGAATCTGGAAGAACCACCCACAAGGGACTTACCAAAAATCCATTCATGACTAGCTGGGTCCTTTAACTTCTCTCTACCAAAGTTTGCTCATCTATAAAACAGGGACAATACTTCTTCATGGTAACTCTGAAGCCTTGCTGGAATTGGGCCTCTGTTGACTGAGTCAGAGGCTGGCACACTGAAATGGGCCAGTAAGAAGCAACTCTTTATTATTTTGACTCGTGGGCACTAATGAGACAGCCAGACTGCTCTGCTCGGGTGGATGACCTCATCTCCGTGAGGACACATCTGACGGAGGCAACTTAAGGGAGGTTTATTTTGCCTCATGATTTAATTTGCCTCAAGGTTTCATTTGCCTCCTGAGGGATACATTCCACCTTGCCAGCAAGGCAAAGAGGGGGGAGCTTGAAGTCCCTGGTCACATTGTGCCCGCAGTCAGGAAGCAGAGGG
The DNA here is from genome assembly GCF_021556685.1 of Rattus norvegicus. Lineage (NCBI taxonomy): Eukaryota > Metazoa > Chordata > Mammalia > Rodentia > Muridae > Rattus > Rattus norvegicus. Next base: position 11,479,362 of record NC_141536.1, read on the forward strand.
AGAGACAGATGTCAATGGTCAGCTTCCTCTCTCCTTTTCACTCAACCTTGGACCCCAGCCCACTGACCAGTGCTACCCACATTCAGACTGGGCCTCCCTACTTCAGTTAACTCAATCCAGGAAGCCCCCAGGCACATCCCCAGAGGTTTGTTTCTCTGGTAATCCTCATTAAGTTGGCAATCAAGACAGTTTTCTCAGTAGTTTTCCTACAGGCCCCACCATTTTCTCCTTCCAGATTGACAACACTGGTCCATGTATTAGAGTTGTTCGACCTAGTCTGTGGGAAGATGGATAACTTCTGTGACAGTTAATATTGTCAACTTGTTCACCTAGGAGATAAGCCTCCAAGCCTGCCTGGGAGAGGTTGTCTAGGTCAGGTTAACTGAGGTAGGAACCACACTTTATCTACGAGTGGTACCATCCTGTGGACTAGGGTCCTTGATTTAATATAAGGACAAAAGTGACCTGAGCACCAGCAGCCATTTCTCCCTGCTTCCTGGCTGCAGATGCGACGTGACCAGCCACCTCACTCACCTGCTGCCGTACCTTCCTAGGACAGGAGGGAAGGACCCTCAAGTTGTGACCCAAGCAACCCATTTCCTCCTCCTTTCAGTCTGTTTTGTTAGGTGCTTTGTCAGAGCAATAGGACAAGTGACTAGTACAGATGCCACTTTCTTATGTGGACACAAAGGAGATATGACGAGAACCCCCGTTCTGGGAGACTTCCATTAGTTATTCTTCTGTTTTGTGTGCATTGCTGTTTTGCCTGCATGCATGTCTGTGTGAGGGCGTCAGATCCCCTGGAACTGGATTCATAGACAGCTGTGAGCTGCCATGTGGGTGCTGGAGATTGAACCTGCATCCTCTGGAAGAGGGTCCAGTGCTCTTAACTGCTAAGACATCTCCCCTCTGGGAGACTTTACAACTAAATGTCCTAGAATGATAGCTAGCCAGTGAGTCCCTTCTGGGAGCTACCATGAGCTGAGTGTCCCTAGTTCTTGGGATCTCTGCCTTCCTCTGTCACCTACCCCATCTCCCCGGACTCAGGCATTTGCTGCTCCTGGCACATGAGCAGCCATACCTCAGCGCATCCCCCTGCGGCTCTGCCTGCGTGTGCTGTTCCCTTCCACTCTTTTCTCCCTAACTGGATATGCTTAGATTAAATTCTATGCCAAATGGAAGACTCAGGCCCACAGGGTCCCACAGGGTCATGGCTTTGGGGTCTTAGTCAAGAATCAACAGTTGGCAGAGCCCTGGGGATCACCTGTGCCCAGATAGTGGCCAATCAGAGAACATCTTCAATAAGCTCCAAAGTGACCACATCTCCCAAACCTTCCTGAATCATACAGGTAACCAGTAAGTTAGTCAGAGCTCTCTCCCCGGTCTTATTGAGCCATAATTCACATACTCCGATCCAGCCACTTGCATCGTACTGTTCAGTGGCTTTTAGCATATTCCCATGGTTGCTCAACCACCAGCACTATCAATTTAGAACAATTTCATTATCCTAAAATGAAACCCCACTCCCCTCGGTTTGCCACCCTTCCCAATCACCCCCAAGCGTCCCACCCCCTCATTACCCAGCCCTTGGCAGCCATCAATCTACTTTCTGCCTCTGGCTTTGCTTGTCTGTTCATGGAGTCTGACTCAGACTCTCAGGGGCTGGCTGGTTTCCCTTAGCGTGGACTTTCAAGTTTATCTGTGTGCTACCACGGTTGGCTCCCTAACCCTTTTTAACATCCTCTCGTTCAAGAGACACTGTGTTCTTTCCGTCCTCTCAGCCGCTGATGGACACCCAGGCTGCAAACACACCTAACTCAAGGTTCCCAGGCCTTCGTTTCTCGTGGATGGGGAATCGCGGGCACAAATGATAACTGTTTTCTCTTGGTAGGGAACTGCTAGACTGTCTGACAGAGCAGCCACACCATTTTGTGTCCTCACCCACGGAGCCTGCAGGTCCCTGTTTGTCCCAGTTTGCTTCCCGGTGATGCGATGAACACCATGACCAAAAACAGCTGAGGAGTAAAGGACTTGGTTCATCTTACAAGTTACAGTCATTGAGGGAAATCAGAGCAAGAACTCAAGGCATGAGCTCGAGGCAGAATCCAGATAGGAGCACTGCTCACTGGCTTTGCTCCAAGCTCGTGTTCAGCTTCCCTTCCTACCCAGACCTGGCCCATCCGCCTAGACGTGGTCTGTTCCTTAGTGGACTGAGCTCTTCTACATCGATCGAGAAAATACCCCTACTCACACACCCGCAGGCCAATCTGATGGAGGCAATTCCTCCGTTGAGGAATTCCCTGGTGAGTCAGTCATCGCATATTTCCCTACCTCATGGCTAATGCTTGGTATTGTCAGCATTTTGGATTTCCACCCTCCTAGGGCATTGTGGGTGTGAACTGGCATATTAGCATTCTCCAGAGAAACAGTGCTGAGAGAACGAATACACATCGGAAGGGGATTTACTAGATTGGTTTACAGGATATGGTACAGGGAGTCCAACAACAGCTGTCTCACACGGAGAAGGCTGGGGACCCAGTAGACACTCAGTAAATAGAGCTGTATGCCTCAGGATTCCAATTTGGTGAGGATCCCCAGAGAGCTGCTAGCGTTCAATCCCCATTGGAGGCCTGATGCTGGGTCCTGCTATCAGCAATGGAGTCAGTAGCGGCAACAGTAACAGGATAGATGAGGGAGAAGTCAAGCAGGCAAAGTACCCTTCTTCCCTCTCTCATCTGCATTGTCACCAGAAAGCACCTCACTCAGGGCAAGTCTTGCTCTTTCACATGATCTGACCAAGAAACAGGACTGCGGCTAGCCTTTTAGTTGACTGCAGATCCAGTCCTGCTGACAGCCAAGACTGACCATCACTGTGGTAGCTCATGATTTTTGCTTTGGATTTTTTTTTTGGTTTGTTTTGGTTATTTTATTTTATTTTTATTTTTGAGACAGTTCTCAGGTATCCCAGGCAGGCCTTGAACTCTGCTGTGTATCCGAGGATGACCTTTGAACTATGACCCTCCTGTCTCTACCCCCAGGAACTGGTGCTGTGAGGTTATCTCAGGGGCTTTGGCGTGCCTTTCCCTGATGACAAACACGCCACTTGTCCAATTACCTCCCAGAGTACCAAACAGTGACAGTGTTCAAGCTTCTCAGGCAGTGCAAACGCACGCAGATTTCTTGAACTCCTGGCATTCCGTGGTCCCCTCTACATCTAGGACTGGATTTCCACAGCCTCAGACTTTCCTGATATTTTTAGTGCCAATCAGGAGGTGTTTAACTTGAATATAAGTTCTTTCAAAGGAAAGCATGTATCAGCATGGTAAACTGAAGATTGGTACAACCAGTTATAAATATAAGGAGATGATAAAAACAAATATAACAAAATCCCCCCGAACACTCAGTGCTCAGTTCTCACGGGAGCCTGCGGGTGTGGGGCTCTCCCTCAGGAAGACGAGCAGGCGTGAGGGAGGCAGTAAACTCTCCCAATACAGATCCCTTGGAAGGAGGAGGGAGCTGCTCTTGGCTTGTAGGGCATCATGAGTGTGGAACTTTGTGGGGAGTCCACTCATACCCCAGCATAGCCCACATGTTGACAGACAGACATGGGCCCGTAGAAAGACCTCACAGGGGCCTGTGTGCCAGATTTAAAATCTAAACCAACTAGTTGCTGTGTGACCCCACCTTGGCCTCTGTCCCAGGAGGTGTTTCAAAGTCTGAGCCAAAGTCTTCCCTCAAGGGTCCAGGACTGGTACACCTGGATGTCCTCATGCACAGATTCCCGACAACCAACAGATCCCTCCTACAGCGGCTCTGTGTCTCTTGCAACTTCCAGAAACTTCTGACACTCCATCAGCAAGGACTGATAAATGGGTAGCATTACTATTTCAATAACCTGCAGAGACAATCGCCAGCAGAGACAACCTCGATCTCGACTGAATTATTAATAAACCAACAGTGTAATTGGAGAGATGGGGATCAGCTCTCAGGGGGCTTTGGCCAGAGGAGGATCGGGGTCACTCTGGAGCTCTTGGGCGCAGCGGATGGGTCACCATTGCTGCCCTTATTCATGGCAAAGACATGGCTCTGGGCTAGGAAGACAGCTTAATGGGTAAAATACCTACTGACCAAGCATGCTGACCTAGGTTTGGGACCCCAGAACTCAGGTAAAATCCAGGTGCAGAGGCAGGCACCTGAAACCCTACAACTGGGGATAGGGGCAGCCTGGGCTTCACCAGTCAGTCAGGTTACCTAAAATGGTGAACTTCAGGCTCAGTGAGAGACCCTGTCTCATTAAATTAAATTAAAAATGAAGTGAATGGATGGGCGAGCTCGCTCTACTGGTAAGGAGAGGTCCTTGCCACCAAGCCCAAGGACCTAGTTTCCATCCCCAGAGCCCACACTGTGGAGAAAGAAGTACAACTCCAACAGGTTGCCAGCGTACACATAGAAAACTAGTAAATAAAATGTAATGAATAAATGGCATACACATACACACATGCACACATGCATACATACTTATACACACATATGCACACATGCACACACACAGATATAAGTAACCGCATATATAATATATAAAAAGGCTGGGTATAGTGGCACACCCCTTTAATCCCAGCACTCAGGAGGCAGAAGCGGGCAGATCTTTGTGAGTTCTGGTCATATAGGGAGCTCCTGGACAGTCAGAGCTGCATAGTGAGATCCTGTCTCCAAAACAAAACAGAACAAAACAACAAACAAAAACAAAAACTCAGAAAGAAGACATGACTTCTACATTTCAATATCGGGCCAGCAGCAGCAGCAGCAGCAGTGGTGGCAGCAGGAATGCTCCTACTTGGAAACAAAGTCAAGTTGGCTTTGAGAAGATACCAGCAGTAATGGGGGATGGGTTTGTACTGCTGGTAGGGTTTATTTCGGGGGCTCTTGGAGAGATGGTGAAATATGAGACTTGCTGATTGAAAAGAAGGTATTGATTGCTAGGGATCGATAGTGAAGAGCTCTGAGGAAGGCATTGGCTTCCAAGGCCTCTGCCTCCCTTCCTCTCTGCCTACAGGATAGAGAGCTCTGTCCAAACAGGTGACTGGGAACGAAACAAGAAGGCTCCTTCCTGCATGGGTCTCAGCTGTGTGAGTCACTTGCCGGATGCAGAGGGACCTTTTCTCCCTCAGGAAACACTTAGCTTCCTGAAGGGAGATCTTCGTGGTGAGAGGTGAGGGGCCTGCCTGGGAGGAAGTAAGAATGACCGCTCTAAATAATGGGTTTTTAATGGAGTTGGGAAAGTATCAGTGTTTCTCTGGAAACCACATGCCAGAGAACACTGAGGGGCTGGTGTTCAGAGAGGGCTATGGACAGAGTTGCGGGGATGAACAGACAAGAGGACAGGGAACCCCGACTGGATGCAGACGACTGTCTTGTGACCTTATTTCAATAGGAACTGGACATGAATGGATGTCTGAGACAGCTGTGAGGATAGAAAGCCTCAGTAAAAACACAGGTCCAAGGATGTGGCTCAGCAGATGCTTTTCTACCACACATGAAGCCCTGGGTCTGGTACACACATTATAGCTTGATATAGTAGCACAGGCCTTGATTCCCGCACTTGGGAGATAGAGGCAGAAGGGTCAGAAGTTCGAGATCATCCTTGGCCCATAACAAGTTCCAGGCTAGCATGGACTACTACGGACTACTCCGTGAGACCTCGTCTCAAACCAAAGCAACCGGAGGAATTAAGTCCACTGACCCTGACATGCTGATAGCCCCTGGCATCCCTCCTGCCAGTCCTTAGTGACTGGACCAATACTTTCTTTAACCGCAGGGAGTGCTCAGAGGCTGGGGTCCTTCTCTCTTGCCCTGCCTGGCTTTGTGGTTTGCAAGAGGAGCCCTGAGGCAACAAGGCAAAGAGGCAAGGTAGGCAAGGAGGGGTGGGGAGCTACTCCCCTCACCTGGATCCCCATAGGTAAACAAATGCACAATCAGCATGTCAGGCCCTGTGATTCCAGGGCCCTGGAGGGCTTACCTAACCTACTTGGTATTTTGGGAAAATTCTAAAAGCTAAAGCTGAGGCTGGAAATGCAAAATGATCAGAGTGTGTCATACATACCTCAGGAAGGGAGAAAGCACTGATCTCAAGTTCACTCTGCCGAAGCTGCGAAGCCGGCAGCAAGGAAGCCTCTAAGGGATCAGCCTGTTCCCTCTTTCTGCTTAGCCGAAGGTTTTATTATCCCCCAATCAACCTGTTACAAGACCCGATTGATTCCATAGATTTCTCCCCAATGCAAAGATCTGCTGCCAGAGAAGCAGGATAAACAGCCTGTCTGTGGTTTGCAAATGGAGCTCGGCCTTGAGCATGGGCAGACTCAACTTTGTGACAGGTATGTGGTGGAAAGCCTAAGTCATGGGGCTTCATGTGTGTACAAAAAGCGTGGACTGTAGGTGTGTGCTTGTGATCACACCACTGGGGTGAGGGTGGGGACTGGATGTACGAGGCTCACTAGCCAGTGTAGCCTAACGGGATGAGCTCATAGAGGCCACAGAGAGACCCTGTCCCAAAAGAAGAGGACAGCGTTCCCAGGAGGACACACACACACACACACACACACACACACACACACACTCTTCTCAGCTGCCCAAGAGGCAGGAGAATAACTTTGGCCCAGGATTTCAAGGTCAGCCTTGGCAACCCAGTGAAATTGTATCTCAAAACAAACAAAGAAAGCCCTTAGGACAGGTTGTAGCTGCACAGACATCAACCACCTTTGCTTTAGCTGTTTCCCTTGGGGGCCTAACAGCACACTGGGGCTCTCCTCCACACACCTATTCCCCCTTTTTCCCTGGTCTATCCGTGTCTATCTGGTCTATCTTAATTCTCCTTTCCTTCCTCTCCCTGCTCTTCCCTGCCCTCCCTTCTCACTTTCTAGCCTCCCCAGCGTCGCACACTGCAGGCAGCAGCTATTCTGCACCTGTGCGTGCGAGCCTGCGTGCTAAGCAAGCACTTACTAAGCAGGGCAGTGCTGTGTATCTATGCAAGGACAATGTGTTATTTACAAGAATCTCAAAATGGGTTTCTCTGCAAACGGAAGGGGAAACACATCTGTCAAATATGTCAGCCTCTTCTTGATGCGGCTTCTGTGTTCCGGTGAGGATCTGGCTTATACAAGTAACCTCCATGCTCCTTTCCAACCCTAAGACTTCACACTTAGGGTACAGGTATCTCTATATTTATATTTTATATGACAAAGATCTTCTGGAACAGTCTTCATTCATAAGTCTACAGGCGAGGTGACTTAACAGCTCTCAACACCCAAATGACATTTACAAGGCTGTATTGCAGGTCGATTTCTGAGGCATTTCCATCAGGTATAAAGTCCCTAATTGAGACCAAGTACTCCAACTGTAAAAAGACTGCTTTTTATTTTGGCTGGGGGCTAGGGCACAGTCCAGCAAAGGTTAAACAAGGGGCAGAAGATAGACATCGTTTCAAAGAAGGGAAAGGGCATGGAGTTGGGAAGGTAGGAATTGTGGGTGGGGGACTGAGGGTGGGGGATGGGGGTGGGGGTTGGGAGGTTGGGGAGAAGACATGAGAGGGGGAGGAAGGGATTGAATATGGACAGAATACGTTGTACAAGATTCCCAAAGAATTAATATAAACATTACCTTAAAAATGAAAGACTAATTGGTCAAAGGTGCATTTTGAGTAGGTGAGAAGGCCCAGTGCTTTATAAAGGTGCTCCCTGTCAAGCCTGAGAAGCTGAGTTTGATCACTGGGACCTACATGGTGGAAGGAGAGAACTGACTCCTGCAAGCTGTCCTCTGACCTCAGCATGTGTGCCCACATATGCACACATGGACACTAAATAAGTAAAAAAAAAGTAATAAAAAGTTTAAAATAATGTTATCAAAAAGGAGGGAGGAAAAAAGGAGTTATGAGATAAGAGTAGCAAATGCTGCAAGTGTGCATGCTGGGTAAGCAGTGTGTGGAAACACCATGACACAAAGCGTGTAAAGCATGCTCATGGGAGCTGGAGAGATAGCTCCACAGTTAGACCATGTACCGCTATTACAGGTGACCTGAGTTCAGTTCTCAATATCTAACTGAGGAGACTTACAACCTCCAGGTACTCCTACCCCAGAAAACCTGATGTTCTCTTCTGACCTCTGAGGGCATCAGCACACACACACACAGGCACACACACACACACAGTTCAAAGCAAAGCAAAACAAAAACATGCTTGAATGTTTTAGTGGGTGGCCTGCCTCTGATTTTGTTCGACTTTCCGTAGAATCTGAGTTTTCCCCCCTTCTGTGTGCCCCGAGACTGTGGGCTGGAGGACTCCTTCCGCTAACTAAGCTGGCCTTGAGAACGTGGGCCTTAGCTGTGGTTTGTGAGCATGTGGGGTAGGGGTGAGGTGGTGGGATCGGGAAGAGGAGGGGTGTAGTGGGAGGTCATTAAGTCACTGGGGACATTACTCTCAGAACAGATGAGGGGAGGTCTCTGAGGACCCTGACTCACCACAGTAAGCTGCTACAAAGGAGTGAATCTGATTCTTTAGCTGCTTGTTCACTTGGTGACTTCCTGTCTCATTGGGTGATCTCCTTAGACATATTGCCACCATGACTTCTTTGCCATAGATTCCACCACAAGCCACATCAATGCAGCTGCCACAGGATGATCTCCAAAACTGCTGGTTAGTTATAATTAATCTCTCTCTCTCTCTCTCTCTCTCTCTCTCTCTCTCTCTCTCTCTCTCTCTCTCTCTCTGTTCCCAACCTTGAGAGTTTTGTTACAACAGAAAATGAACTAACATAACTATGCTTTCCCACTTTGACATGTCCTCCCAAAAACAAAGAAGTCTGAATAAATACATAGATATTTAGCACACGCCCTTGGTTGATTGACCAAGGAATACAGAGATGTTCAAGGAAACTTAGCTGGTGTCCTGGAGACCATGAACTGCCCAGATTCTATGGGACACAAACAAGTCACCTAAGCCTGTTCCCTCTTCTGCTGTGTCCACAGATACAGATGGAGGGTGGGTAGTGATAACATTAGGTTTTATTAAAACATTTGCTGTAGCATATTATGCAACTTTTCTTGCAAAATGAATTCACCTCAGGATGAAAAAGAATCTTCTTGGTAAATGGAGTAAACACACACACACACACACACACAGAGGCACACACATGCATACACACACAGAGGCACACACATGCATACACACACACGCATACACACACATTCACACACACATGCATACACACACATTCACACACACATGCTTACACACACATGCATACACACACAGAGGCACACACATGCTTACACACACAGAGGCACACACATGCATACACACACAGGGGCACACACACACTCACACACATGCATACACACACTCACACACACATGCTTACACACACTCACACACACATGCACACACACAGAGGCACACACATGCATACACACACAGGGACACACACACTCACACACATGCATACACACACTCTCACACACATGCATACACACACACTCACACACACATGCATACACACAGAGGCACACACACATGCACACACACACAGAGGCACACACATGCACACACACACAGAGGCACACACATGCATACACACACAGAGGCACACACACACACACATACACACACACACGCACACACACAAACCAGGTGAAGAGCAAAGGCCGGCTGAAGTGTTGTGCAGGCAGTGTTTGCTCGTCTTCATTTAACATCTTTAATAATGATCAGCAAGAAGGAGTCCACAGCACACTAATGACATTTGCATATGATTCTTAATTGGAAGGTGTTGCTGTCACCAAGAAGGCAGAAGAATGAAGCAGACGCCTCAAAGGGGGCTAAAGACATCGATGGAAAAATAACAAAATGAGATTTGGCTCACAGGGAGGAAGACAAATTCAATTGGGAAGAAAGTCTAAAACAGGATATTCCCCAGAGGGCAAGAGAGAGCAATGCAGAAATAATGCTGTAAGCAGCTTGGGAACAGCGAGCTTAGCCAGAGGTTCCATGGAAAATGGCCAAGCTCCTGGAGAAGACAAGAATTCCTGTGGAGGGAGCCCACCTCAACCTCTGCCATTCTGGGATACCTCAGAGACATCATGCTGAGCCTTGTAGGTCTCCGTAGCCTTGGACCTCTTGCCTAGAAAAATGGGGGAGAAAAACCTGGGAATTCCTTTTCAAAGTCATCCTGACCTTTTGGGGACTGGATGCCCAGTTCCCAGAGTCTTTATCCCCGGGGAGGGCAGCAGAGCCAGGACAAGATGGCCCTTGGTGAACTCTGGGATGCAGGCCAGTCAGGCTGACTGAAAGGCACTCTGTTTTCTGGATCCAGCGAAAGAAACAGCAGGTTTTGGAAATGGGCTCCAGAAAGCAGGGAGGCAGGGAGGCAGGCTGCGCCCCTCTGTGAAGGGTGCTTTGCTCAATCTTGCTTGGAGATGCCAGTTATTTTCCCTCTGAAGAAAATCTGGAGCAGAATGTTTGAGGCTCTTCTTGACTGGACAGAGCCCCTGTCCTGGTATTTACTCTCTTGAGGATACTTTGGTGGGTCTCCTAGGGTGGCCAACTTCCTCCATGGGAATAGAGGAGATAGTGTCGCAATTAGACACTCTATTAAGACGATTCTCCTTGGATGTTTGTGTGTCCAAAAACATGGACATGGGTCAAAACAGCAACATTAGGGTTTGGATGTAGCTCAGAGCTTACCTGGATATGCGAAGCTCTAGGCTTAGTCCCCAGCACTGCATCAACTGGGCACATGTCTGCCATCCCAGCACCCAACAGATGGAGGCAGGTAATTCAAGGTCGTTCTTGACTGCATAGGGAGTTCAAGGCTAGCCTGGGCTACATGAAACTCTATCTCAAAACAAACAACAGCAAAAATCCCCCAGCAGCGAGAGGTCAGCAAGCAGGAGGCAGGAGACCCATCTAGGGTCTCAAGTCTAATTCAGTGAGAGGTCTGGCTGGCTGGTCAGGAACTTTGTGTCAGATGGTTAATTCTGAACTAGCCAGACACTGACATGTGAAATGCCAATCACTGGAGCTACCAGTTTTACAAGAGAGTAGTGTGTACTCATGGATGTCTGGGCCTGAGGGGACAGGAAACTCAGACCTCCCCCTAACCTCCCTGAGGAAGGACCCGGGGACAGTCCTGGCTGAGGTGTAGGGAGGGGCGGCTGGAAAGTAAAAGGCATGGTCTCAGCATTTATCCTGCTTCTCTGTCACTCCGCCAGACTTCTATCTGGGGCGACATTGACATCCCTTCTTGACCCCCATTTGTAAGCAGAAGGTATGCTAGAATATGAAGTCTTCCTGGAACTCACTCTATAGATCAGACTGGCCTCGAACTCACAGAGATAATCATTCCTCTGCCTCTGAAGTGCTGCCATTAAAGCCAAGTGCCACCATCAGCCAGCTCAGTCTTCCCTTTGATGAAGTCAGTTTTCAGTGTCTGTCATTCAAAAGCAACGACTGTGTATCCTCTCCACCAGACATGGAGGTACCAGGAGTCCCTGGTGTCCTTGTCCTGGGATGCCCAGTGGTTTGGCTCCTAAGGAGCACTTTGCTTTGTTCTCACCTTTAGAATTTGACATTTGGTGATTTGTGACCTCTGGTCACAAATGTCATCACGACAGAAGTGATGGTCATTAAGTTTTGAAGGCACAGACTGGAAACCCAACTGTGTGAAGACTGATGTGTGCCTGCAGACCGATGTGTGTCTGTGGAGAAGGCTCTTAGTGTCTCCGAGCCTCAGTCAACTCGGTGACAGCACTCACCTCTGAGGGTCACGGCAGGGACAAGTGCCCTTCACAGTTGCAGTGATGCATGTCAGTGTGTGTGTGTGTGTGTGTGTGTGTGTGTGTGTGTGTGTGTGTGTGTGTGTTTGCACATGTGGGTGGAGGTCAGAAGAAAGCTGGGGATGTTATTCGTCAGGAGCTGTCTGTCTGTTGTTGTTAAGACAGGGTCTCTCACTGACCTGGAACAGGCCTTATAGGTTAGGTTGGCTGGCTAACAAGCCCATGGATCTACATGTCTCTACCACTGGCACCAGGATTACCGGTGTGCACATTGTGCCTGGCTTTTTCTTTTTCTTTTCTTTTTTTTCCCTGTATTTATTCCTGATGTGTATGCTGGATTTCTGGATATCAATCTTGGGCCTGCCAATATTTTACTGACTAAACTGGCTTCTCGGCCCTGTAGGCATTATCTTACCACTAAAACCTGAAGATACATTAAAGTTTGTTTAATCTTATATTCATTTCTAGAAGGCCAAACTCTTCTGAAACTTTGAGATCTTGTGGAAATTGTTCCCTCTCTGGGCCTCATTTTCTTCATTTGTTGAAGAATTTCCTGTAATCTCTAAGGCCTCAATTCTCTTCAGAAACCCATGTATCTACGACTGAGGTGGGACAGGGTGTGAGAATGCTTCTTGGTTGTCTTTGAGGTGTCAAAATGACATCCCTCGGAAAGGGTAGAGCCTCGGGCAGAGGGAGGATGACTTCACGGGTCTGAGGAGCAATGATGGATGGAATTTAGGAAGAGTGGATGTAGACTAAATATTGAGGAAAGCTGTCTGACAGTGAGAGATGGCCCTCTTATGAATTCTCAGCATCTGCACCTTAGATGTCAGAAACCCAGATGTCTGGAGCTCTGCCTTCCACAGGAATCAAGGTTTTTTAAGCACTTTTGATGGCTTTTGTTGGGAGCAGAGCCCTTGGGAGTCTTCTGTTCACCAGTAGATACTAGACATGGTTGGATGGAGAACTGGGATCTAAATTTGTATCAAAATTCACTGTAGCCTCTTTGCAAGGAGCTGTGCTTCCAATGTGCACCCAGCTAGGTCAGCCTTGCAGAGAATCCTCTCTGCCCCCTCTGTGTCTGTCTGTCTGTCTGTCTGTCTGTCTGTCTGTCTGTCTGCCCCTCCTCTCTGTGTGGGTGTGCATGTATGTACATGTACCATGACACATATACAAAAGTCAGATGACTACTCCGTGGGGCAGATTCTCGCTCTCCACCTTCACACAGGCTCTGGGGATTGAACTCAGATCTCTAGACCTGTGCAGCTTGTGCCTTCACCCACTGAGATGCCAGGCCCCACCAACTGTCACATTTTCTGCCTAGAATTGGAAAGGAAAGTGACCTAGGCTAAGCTTACCACAGGGAAGCAGATGACAGAAAGTGATTAGGCAGGAAGGGTGGGGTGGTTTGGGGGCAGGCCCTAGTCTTTCCTTTCATTTCAGTCTCATCTGTGAAACGCAAAATAATGACTACCATGCCCGTGCCCCACCCTGACTCCCTGCAGCCTCCTTTCCGCTCTGGTCTCCCATTTCCCTCCCCAGTAGTTTTTTAAGAAGAGGAAGCTCGGAGGTGTCTGAAGCTCAGCTGCCTCTGGCAGATATCCCTGTGGTTACAAGGGACAGCCAAGGGTGTGGTCCTCTAGCCAGTAGCCTCTTACCAAGGCCTAGGAGCTGCTGATTCACACACTTTTCCAAAAGAGAGATGAACTTCAAAGAGGAGTGAAACTCCAGCTTGGCAGTTTTTAATAAGCCCCAGGATGCAAGAACTCTGAGCCCCTTTTGGTCTCAGGCCTCAGGGGTCTTCCACCATGACTAGGTAGCAGGTCATGCTATCAAGTGGTGGGGTATTTAATGGACAGCCATCTCTGGCCCACCTGGCCCTGGTATTAGTTACCCAGACTTTCTGTAGAGTAGCGATCTGGAGGTGAGGTTCCCCAGTCCCCGTCTCATTCCTGCCTCTTTGAGGCTCCTGGCAGAGGGAGCCAAGGATCTGGGATCAGTTGTGCATGCAGCCCACAATCAATATCACAAAGACAAATCTGCTGTGGTTGACTCCAGGCTCTTCTGTCACTAAGTGACGATGAAAAATGACCAACGCTCCAACACATTGCGTTTTCGTCTTTAAATCTTCCTACAGAAGTGGCATCAATACCAGAGCAGTAAATAACCTCTGGATAGCAGGAAGACTCGAGAACATTTTTTCTTCCTTGAAGATAGATGTAGCTTTTTGGGAGGCCTTAAATACGGAAGCAAGGAATTAGCTCTCTAAATGCCCCACGATGACTGGCTGACTTGCTGGTCCTTGGAGGGTGATTTGAATATCTAACTCCTCTCTTCCATCAGTGTTCTTTAAATAACGGCCCTTGGCTCTGAGGACCAGAGGCCCCTTTCCAAGCCCTAATGAATCCATCAATCAAAGTGTTCTGTATCTTCTTCCTATGGCCAAATTCTGTGGGTCTGAAGGGGTAAGTTGAGGCAGGGGGAATTTCAAATTTTATCTAACTAGTAATCAGGCTATCTTCATCTTTAACAAGAAGACCCAACATGTTCACTTGAGCCCTTAAAGGAAAGTTACACAAGAAAGTTGTGTGTCACCATCATCAGATGCCTTCTGGACCCCAAGAAGTTTGTGACACAGGTAGAAAATAGCCCTGCAGAGAAATCAGCCTTACTTTTCCATGCCAGTTTAATGATAGTCACTGCTACACATTGAGCAACCACAGTGCCAGGGCACTGCATGAAAAGATTTACATGCCTGCTCAAGGGAGTCCCAGAAGCTAACACTGACCTTATTTTACAAAGGAAGAGACATTGCCATAGACAGAGCCAAGCAAGAACAGCAGGACTAGGCATCACCCCAGGTCTACATGGACTATGAGAAAGCCAAGCTTGCTTTACCACTTCTTACATAAGTTGAGAGAGGAATCTAAGGGTTCATGACCTCTGAGGAGGCCCAGCCTTTACAGCCAGTTTTTCTGTGACTACTCAATTACGTGTATAGACTGTATCTACCCCTCTAGTTTTCATTAGATATCTTCTACAAGCAGGGCAGTGGAAAGGTGTGGAGGGAAGGTATAGAGCCACCCACCCTCAGCCCCCACCCCATGCACACACTGACTTGCAGGATGGCTATTGAACATTGAGCATCATTTCCTAGCTGAAGCCAATGACCCCAAGTTTAAGATGTGTCCAGACAATCCAAAGATAGGAAATCAGGAAAAATTATGCGTTTGCAGACACTAAGCAATGTGTGCTGTGTTTCCTTTTTGCTTGACAAGTGGAGAGAGGGGTTATACACTTCTGTCCTTTCCCATCGAATTATTTAAAAGATAATTAATCAACACTGGTGTGCCTGGCACTGTGGGAGGTTGATATAAAACATGCAAAGAAGAAGAAAACAAAGGCGTTGCCTTGAAAGAGTTGGTAGTTACTCCAGAGAGAGGATGGCTGGCCAATGAAACAGCCTAGCCAAGCAAACCTGAAGATGGGGGCTAGACAGCTTCAGGGTAGGAGACACAGCAATGAAGATGGAGTTTAAAGCCCTCTGGTTTAATTCCCCAATGGTTTAAACCAACTGTTGGGGAGTATGGTAAGTGACCCAACTTTGGATTAGAGGCTCTCTTAAAATGCAGTTCTATCAAGAACTAGCGTTTGGTCTAAGGGGATTGCTCAGTGTTTACAGTGCTTACCTTGCAAGGGTGAGGACTGAAGTTCAGATCCCAGCAATGTCTTAAATGCAGGGGGATCCTCAAAGCAAGCTGGCTGGTGAGACCTGATATATCAATGAGCTCTGGGTTTGATTGAGAATCCCTGCCTCAATGAGTAAAGTGGAAGAGTGATTAAGGATGATTTCCATCATCAATCTTGGGCTTCCACATGCGTACACGCACATGTACACATGTACTCATCCCCGACATGTGTCCCCTCACACTCAAACATGTAAACTTATACGTGTATACCATGCATCCATGAAAATTGAAAAAGAAAAAAGGGAGTATAGGTTCCATAAATTGGACCCACTCAGAGAAACAGCTTGTGCATGCCTTGCTGACCTGGAGAACACTCAAATCTAATCAAGGTGATCACAACCTAGCCTCTGGATTGACAAGGAAGGTAGCCATGTAAAAGATTGTGCTCTAGCTTGTCTGAAGAGGAACTGTTAACAGAAAAATATTGGTCATCAACAAGCACAGAGAAAGAGTCAGAAAGTGGGAGCTGACCAGGGTTTCACACAAAGGAGAGAGGCTGGCTCAAGCAGCATCTGCCCCAGCAACTCTTCTGCAGCAAATCCCTTTCAAGAGCCTGGGAAAGGGGTCTCAGAGCCCGCATAGGCAGAAAGAGCCCCACTTACTCTACTGAGGAATGTGAGCCTCCCAAGTTCATTTCAGGCCAAGGAATGTCTACAGGAAGATGGCCACTGAACTTCATTTACCTGACACTTCTGAATTAACAGGGGATGAGATGTGGTCACAGTCAGTGTGTCTGTTATCAATGGGCCTAAAAACCGGTGAAGGGCTAGTTTTGAGTGTGGTTGTTAAGGTGTCATGTAAGTTGCTAAGCTGATGGGAGTTTCACCCCACTGATCTGCTCTTATTAGTGTAGCTGGGGCCCTTCTTTTCTTGTCATGAGCATCAGAACTCAAAGCTTTGAGTGCCAGATTCTTAGGCTATCAGCCTTAGATTGTGTATTATATACAGTCCTTCATTCTGGTCTTTCTTTGGATTGGCCATACAACTGGGGCTGGGAGCTGGGGGTCACCAGCTTGCAGTGTGGATCTTCTTAGCCTTCACAGGCATGTCTGCCAATTGTCACTGTCAATTCCCTCTCATCTCTCTGTTGTCTATCTGTTTGCCTGTATCCTATCCTATCCATCCATCCATCCATCCATCCATCTTCTATCCAGATATCTTACTGACTTTGTCTTTCTGGCAAATATTGATACAGGTGAAGAGAGAAAGATTTGCGAATACCCTAGAGACTGAGACCAAAAGCAAGACCACAGCTTACAAGAAAAGATCATGAAACCCAAGGCAATGCTCGGTCAATAAAGTGCTTGCCAAGGTTGATTCACAGAACCCACATTAAGTGTGGATGCTGGAGAGATGGCTCAGCAGTTCAGGGTGTTTACTGTCCTTGCAGAGGACTAGAGTTTGCTGTCCTGCAGCCATATCAAGTAGCTCCCATGCACCTGTAACTCCAAGTCCAAGGAAATCAATGCCATCTCTGGACTCCACTGGCACTTGTGTTCACATAACCACACAAAGACATGAACTAGTACACACAATTTAAAGAGAAATCTTTTCACAAAGCATGGAATTGTAATCATAGTGATAGATGGAGAAGCAGAGAAAAGGAATCCTCAGGGGCTCCTGGTCAGCAGCCTAGCCTACTTGGTGAGCCCCAGGCCCTAGTGAGAGATCTTTCTCACAGGAAAAGAGCCAGACTGGTCCTGACACTTGATGTTGTACTCCGGCTTCCATATACACATGCATACACAATACTACTACCTACTTATGTATATCTGCACATGAACACACATACATATACATGGAAAAACATACAAAAGAAAAGATAATGAAATAATCATAGAGGAATTTTAATTCAGCAACATGGCTGCTCTCTGATCACATCCAAGACCTTCTAGGTCTGTGTGGTCTGGCTGAAATGCAGATATGCCACACCTTTAATCCTTCTGGCTGGAATACAGATATGCACTTTGTATACACTTTTAATCCCAAACAATGACATCTAATTGAGAGACAGACAAAGTGATGAATCAGAGAAAGATTTGAAAGAATGAGTCAAAGATAGGATACGCCCAACTCTCAGGAGAAAAGCTATTTAAGAACAGTGCAAGAGGAGAGAGTCCATTCTGTCAATCGGGAGTCAGTGCAGTCCAGTGCAGTGCAGTCCAGTGCAGTGCAGTCCAGTGCAGTCCAATCCAGTGTAGGGCAGTAGAGTCAGTCCATTTGTGAGCTCATGCAGTTCAGTGCATGTCAGCAGAGACAGCTGAAATCAGAAAATAAGAAGGATTCAGAGGATTAGAACAAATTGCCAGAATTAGTTTGAGGCCAAGCAGAGCAATTTAGTGAGAAGTAGAGAGAAGCCAGATTGAATCAGTAAACTCAGAGAGGAGTCTGAACCAGAACAGCTAAGTTGAACCAGCCAGCCAGAGCCCAGAAAGAATAGAAAGGGTGAACATGTTCAATAAGCCTCTGAAATGATAATTACATCTAGAGAAAAAAGTTATTTATTTTTTATTTTTATTTATTTATTTATTTATTTATTTATTTATTTATTTATTTTACAAATAATAGCAGGACACACTGTTGGACAGAGTAAATTTCTCCAGTGCGAATTCAAGCTGTGTGACCATTTAGGGATGGTTGTGGATGTTACTCAGTGGTAGACCATTTGCCGAGGCTGCACAAGACAATGGGTCCTCAAGGTACAATCATTGAACCCCCAGATATATTGATATCAATGAAAACACTAGGTGCTTGTCTTGTTTTTAGGGTTTCATTGCTGTGAAGGGACAAAATAACCAAGGTAAAAGAAAGCATTTAATTGGGGCTGGCTTACAGTTACCATTGTTGTCATGGTGGGAAACATGGCAATGTCTAGGCAGGGATGGTACTGAAAGAACCAAGGGTTCTACCAGAGCACAACTGTCGCCTGCAGGCAGCCAGGAGGAGGCTCTCTTCCTTAATGGGCTGAAATTGAGCATGGGACCTCAAAGCCTACCCCCACAGTGATGCACTTCCCCCAACAAGGTCACACCTACTTTAAAAATGGCCATGTGTCCTAATAGTGCTACTCCCGGGGTCAAACGTATGCCAACCGCCACAGTACTGAAGGATAGGTGAAGCATGCATTTGTAATTTTTAAAAATAAATTTGTTAAAATGTCTATACATGAGTTTTATATTCATACGTGTGTGTGTGTGTGTGTGTGTGTGTGTGTGTGTGTTTGATCTCTAGGTAGATATAACCCTTATATATGCATATGAAGTGAATAACATTGGTTGCTTATTTCAGGGGAAAATAGACTTTTCATTGATTACTTTAAATTTTGTATCCTGTAAGATATTGCCTGATGGAAAGTAAAGGGAAAATATCCTGGCGGCTGGAGAGATGGCTCCACAGGCAAGAGTGCCTGTTGCTTTTGTAGAGGAGTTGAGCTCAGTTCCCAGCACTCAGACCAAGTGGCTCACAACCTTCTGTACCTCCAGCTCCAAAGGATCCAACACCCTCTTCTGTTTCCCATGGGTCCCCCACTCACATGCAAATACCCATACACAAGCATATACATTCAATTAAAATTAAAGTAAAATTTCAAGAAAAATATCCATTAGTACATTGGAATCAGTGCAGAAGAAGACACTGAAAAGAAATTATTACTAAGTTGCTGCTCATCTCATAATGCCCCAGTGGCTTGCCACACCTCTTGAGACAAAGTCCAGACTCCTAGGGCTCTTGATCATCTGCACCCCTCTTCTCAAGCCAAACCTTTCTTATTATTTTATTATTAATAGTTGTGTTACATGCAGGTGGGCACACATGCCATGGTGCACACGTGGAGGTCAGAGAACAACTTTGTGGTGCTGTTCTCTCTGTTCACCTTTATGTGCACCTCAGAGAGCAAGCTCAGGAGAGTAGGCTTGTGCAGCTAGCCCGTTTTATCCACTGAACCATCTTGCTGGCCCATATTTCGTATTTCCACTGTAGTTTAACAGTGGCTTTCTAAAGTCGTGTGTGTGTGTGTGTGTGTGTGTGTGTGTGTGTGTGTGTGTGTGTGTGTGTACATACATGCTATGGCACAACTTCGGTGCTTGTTCTCACCTTGTTTTGATGTGATCTCTTGTTTGCTTCTGCATGGTTAGCTGGCCCACGAGCTTCTGTGGCTTTTCCTGTCTTTGTCTCCTATCTTCTTGTGGGGGTACTGAGATGAGACATGCACACCACAGAATGTGGCTTTTACATGAATTCTGGGGATCCCCACAGTGGACTTTTTGAAGGTCTTCAAGCAAGTCACCATCTTGTCCTATTTTCAGTTTGTATTGAGGATGTTTCTGAGTTTTTTTTTTTTCTTTTTCTCAGAGATCTAGAACTCACTCTTCAGTCTGACCCACTCTGTTGGCTGCACTCTGAGAACTATCCTTTCCTGGGACAAGGACTTTGGTAGCTGTCCGTGGAGCTGAAGGTCCGTGTCACGCTAGGAGCCTGGTGTTGGAGTTAAGGTACACTAACTGCGCTCGAGGGAGGAAGCAGACACATGATGCTTATTGATACACACTTTCATTCTTTCAGTGCCATTTGTACTGTATGGTCATATTTATCTGATAACTGTAGGCAAAAATGAAGCACTTAAAAAATGTACTGTTTGCTGTGTGTACTAAAAGCTTTTCAGACCCATGGGTTGAATATGTGTGGGAAACGGACACTCAGAAACAGATATAAAAAAGTGTTGTTTAAAACAAGCTGACTTGAGCTGGGTGTGGGGTGTAGCCTTTAATCCCTGTACTCAGGAGGCTGAGGCACATGGATTACTGTGAGTTTGAGACCAGCCTGGTCCACATAGTGAGTTCCAGGGCAGCCAGGGTTCTCTCTAGAGAAACCAAAACAAAAAAACCCGTTGAGTCCTCTGCCCTTGAGCATCTGCATTGATATGTACACAATTAAAAATAATAAAACAATGAATCTTCCACAAAAGACCTCTGGGTCTTCTGTAAAAAGAATGTACCCGTTACCAAAGCAGGAAGTAAGAAGGCCAGAGGGAACGAGATGGTATCGTTCTGGACAGAGGATCATGACCCAGACCGGGGAGGTACTGAGCAGGTGGTGAGAGCTGATGAGATTAGAAATATATTATGTTTGCTAGAACACTTGGGACCAGTTGGATGGCACACCATGCATGGTAAGGTTCCTCCAACACAGAAAGCAAATCCTACTCTGAGCCTCAAAGGTTGGGGGTAGGGGTGATATTCAGAATGTGGAAGCTGCAGTCAGGTTTCTTCTCAAGAGGTGGCTTTATGGAGCTTACCCTGGGTGCAGAGTGCCAGGGACATTCACATGGAGTCTGGGCCACTCAGGCCATGCTGCTGCTACCTTACCCCTGAGTCTACATGAATGAGCCAGACACAAATAGCATATCCACACGAGAGTAGAATTGGGAACATTTTTCATTCTTTTCACATACTTCTGTGTTTTATTTTCTATTTTTAGTTGATAAATATAGTTCTTATAATCAAGGAAAAAATATCCCTTTAAGACAAAAAAAGAAACTGAATGTGTGATGGGTCATGGATTTGGGGAGATGCTGTGTTTACTATTAATGCTATTCCTGCTATCTATCCGATTCCTAGTTCTTATTAAACACAACTTCTGATTCTCACTCATTCATTCACTCACTCACTCATTCATTCATTCATTTATTCATTCATTTGGGAGGGTGAGTGGGATGGGGGTGTTTGTGCCAGAACACCCACACAGAGATCGGAGGTCATCTGATAGGAGTCATTTTCCAACACGTGGGCTTAGGTCATCAGTCTGGGTAGCAAGTCACGTGTCCGGCCGTGGCTGCTCACGCGGTCCTTCCTCAAAAATCTCTTATGAATGTGAGCTTCCCTCAATGCTGGGATGCAGCTGGCAGCTCCCTTTCTGTGGCCTCAGGCACAGAGCTGGGCACCTCAGGCTTAGGCACCCATTGGGCTTTGATGGCCATAGGAGTCATCAATCTGACAGTAACACATTGCTGTGATTCCAAACTTTCTTTACTTATCCCAAATGTTTTGAGGTTTTTCCGTCTGACGACTGCCTGATAAAAACCAAACAGAGAGGGGCCTCACTATTCTGAACTACGTAGGGAAAACACTTGGTTCTTTGTGACTGTCAACACTGGGACACCCACAGAAATAGAAGAAGCAAAAGGCAAGGCCCAGACAGCTCTGTTTGCTGGAGAGGGTGGAGTGGAAGAGACACAGGTTTTGTGCCATGAAATCCATGTTGGGCAGAGGCATGGTAGCCCTGAGCTAGGCAGCAAGTTGCAAGGTTGACAGTGCCTGAGCCCTGACCCAGGGTACACGAGTGCCAAGCCCGGGGAAGCAGTTCAGGCAGTGTGAGGTCTCCAAGGTAGATGTCCCAGGAGGGTCCTGGTCCAAGCTCCCTGGCTGTCCTTGATTCTCTTTACATGTGTAAGGACCGATGTGTGACACTGAGAGCATCTTGGTCCTGGAGGAGAGGGAATGAAGTCTTTGGAATTCCCTGTGGAAAATGATTTCTAAATGGGAAGAAGGGTTACCTCCTAGGGGGAGCATCAGAGTCTCTAGGAGCTTTTCTTATCTCCTTTCTATCCCCACCTCCCACATAGTCTAATTTTAATGCCTTAGGGAAAGTGGGACCCACTGCCTGTGACAGCTACTATTATTGGTGTAAGAGATTAGTCATTCATTGAGCGGCTACTTACTGAGCTGTAACCGTGTGTGGGGCGCAGTCTCAGCCTCAGGTGCACTGAGACTACACAACAACCTCTTGAGCTCCCGTGATTCAGATTTTGTTAAGGCAGACAAGACACCATTGCCACTATGTATTTTTTTGACTATAATACTATGGTTTAATGAGAGCCCCTCCAATGCTCAGGGCTTTCCAGTGTAGTGATAGTAAGAGGTGGGCCCTTTAAGAGTTGATTGGGCCAGGAAGGCACCTCCTCTAGGAATGTGAGCAAGGCCCTTGTGAAAGAGGCTGCCGGCTCCGCCTTCTATCTTCCGGTTGTGAGGACACATTTTCCTCCCTTCCGGAACATTGTGTCATCTTGGAAGCTACAAAGTAGCCCTTCATCTCAGACAACTGCAGGCATCTCACCGAACTTTCCAGGCTCCAGGTCCTCGACAAAACCAAAACCAAAACCAAAAAACCAGTTTGTTTCATTTCTAAATGACTCAGCCTCAGGTATTTCGTTACAGAGAGTGAACTGAGACACTTGACCAATGGAATTATGGGTAGGTCTCAGCTCCCACATGCCCCCTTGGCCAGCAGCCCTGGTGCAGAGATTGCCCTGCAGGACCACACACACATGGTGGCCTGGCAGGAAGTAGTCATTTAAGAAGGTGAGTTGTCAGCCCCACTAGGGCAGAGACAACGTTCTTCCTGGTCACTATGTTCAAGCATCTAGCTCAGTTCCTGACTCAGAGCCACTGCTTAATTAAATACATATTGGACAGATGGATGAATCAAGGAAGACTGATGGGTTATTGACTTACCTGGCTGGGGTTTGCACAGCCAGAGGCTTGGGGTGTGTGCGTCGGGGGGAGGATGCTCCCGAGATCACTTTCATCGTCTGGTGCCCCTGAAGCACCTAGACAGTGTGAGAACCTCCTTCTCTTTTGCCAAAGGGCTTTGCTGAGATAAGATTTAGACTCAGCGAGTTGATGAAGAATGAAGTCAGGGAACATTGTGATTCTCAGTCAGGGAGTGTGGCATAAAAATGTGCAAAGCTTTTTTTTTTTAAGTGAAAAAAATCCCAAGGAGTCCCAAAAGAATCAGAAGAGTTGGGTCACCTAAAGCCCCATTTTTCCAAGACTCCATGTAAGGTGATCGGTTTAAAAAAAAAAAAAACCCAAAGATGTGGGGCTGAGCCAAAGAGATGGCTTAGCAGCTAAGAGCACATTCTGCTCTTGCAAAGACCCAAGTTTGGTTCCCAACAACCACATCCAGCAGGAGCTCACTCAAGCTCCAGGAGGTCCGATGCCTTGGTCCCCGAAGACAATGCACTAATGTTCACATAGCACCCAGAGACATAAGATTAAAAAGAAAGATACATGTTACCAAAACACAAAGATGCCTTGAGTGAATACCAGAAATCCCTGGTTGGTGCAGGATCAAAGCATGGGTCCATGCTGCTAGCATCTTGGGCTGCAGGTTGGGTGCGGGGCTGGGAGATGAGGAATAGCAAAGCTTCATGTTCTCACTAAGCACATTGCAAATTGGTTTTGTAAATGCACAAGCCCTCAGGAGCTCCTGATGCTTGGCTGGTATTCTCCAAAATGCATTCTGTGAAAGCCAGCAACATGCAATCTTTCTAGAAAGCAGGCGCAATTGTCCAAAAGTGTAACTTCTGGGGTGTTTACCATGAATAGTGATGTTTTTCATATTCCTGCCCATTTTCTTTGTTTAATTAGCATTTTCCCATAAGTGGCCTTGGACACACACACACACACACACACAGACACACACACACACATACACACACCTTCTGTCATGCTACCAGAAGGACTGGTTGTGTTCATTCTGTGGAGAATGTGGGGAATCACCTGCTCCTTCCTGGGTTCCAGTCTGTCACTCGAAGGCCTTCCTTTACGAAGTGGACTCCTTGCCTGACTTGGTGGCTTGGTAGGTAAGTACACACACATACACACACATACACACACACACACACACACACACACACACACACACACCACACACACACCACACACACACACACACACACACACACACACACACACACACACACAGAGCGCGCGCATAAAGAAATGAAAGGAGGAAAAGCAGGAGAGGAAGATAGTGCACAAAAGAGATCCTCTCTTGCCATTTAGTTTCTAGTGTTTCAACAGCATTTCAAGTGAGCTTTTTACTTGTCAGGATCAAACATGTCTTGACAGCCACTGCCTTTTGAAAGAGGCATAGAGGGAACCGTGTAAGGTCACCTGCCACTCTGTTCATAAGGCACACTCTCCTGTACAGCCCAGACTGGTCTCTTGTTCTCTGTGTAACTGAGGATAGCCTTGAACTTCTGGTCTTTCTACTTCTACCTCCTGAGTGCTGGGATTATAGACATGCACCAGCACACCCGGTTTATGCTGGGGTGGAACCCAGGGCTTCTTACTAGCCAGGCAAATACCCTACCTACTGAGCTAGGTCTCAGGTCTAGTAGACGACCACTTGTCTTTGAGCTCTGAGGTATCTGGACCACGAACCCTGAGTTTCCTGGGGGCCTTACTCAATCCTTTCCTAGTTTTAGGGATCGTGAAGCCCCATGGGGTGAAATGACTATGGGGCAAAAAAGGAGCAGCGGGAGTTTGTGCCTCACTGATGAAGCCCTCTGTGATCTCCAGGCCACCTCTCCAGGGGCCGCACTCTACTCTTGAGATCTTTTCTGAGTCAGAGTCTGGAGAGGTGAGTCGAAGTCCTCAGAAGGCAGAGAGTCTCGGCTGCTGCAGCGACCTGACCTGGATTCGTATCTCCGGTGGGGGCATCACGAGGGTGGAGTGCATTCAAGTCCAAGACAGAGCTGTGTTCCCACCACTTCCCCACTCAGGTCTGTCCCACGGCTTTGTTTCTTCTAATGACCCCTCCACCAGGGCCACCGAGCCTGCTGGGAGGACTCTGAGCAGTGACAGGTGCCTGCTGCTCTCCAGGCCCTGTCTGCCACCCTGCTTGCTCTATGGCGGCAGGTGGAGGGCTGCGTGGCCTCAAAGGACCTCCCACAGGTTCCATGTCCTTCGTAGAGATCATCGCCTTCTTGTGACTTAATGAGGCCGAAGTCAGAGAGGACCTGCAGAGGCCGGAGGGGTTGTCTCATCCTGGCAACCATCACCCGCCTCCTTCCTCAGGAGCACACTAGCATCCTTCCCTACCCTCCGAGCTGAGAACTTTAAACATTTTTAACAGAACTCAGGCATTCACAGTCCTCAAAAGAGTAAAAGAGACCTAGAAAGTGCCTATGTCACACCCCGCTCACTGTGTCTGCCCTCACCTTCAGAGGCTGCCACATGCAACTCTCTGAGTTTATTTCCACTAATTCATGCCCTGCTGTCACCTCCCCCTTGTCTTTTTCTCAGAACATTAACTTGGCCCCTCCTTATCTCCCTAATGCCATAGTTTCTAGCTAAGTCACTACCCAGTGTTTACTGACTTATCACTCATATGATGTTAGTGCAGGACTTCATGTGTATTTGTACATGCATACGCAGGCACACATGTGTGCGAATCACGTGGAGATCAAAGGATAATCTTGGGTTCTGTCCCTCAGAAGTCACCCACTTTTAAAACAAGATGTTTAGTTATTTGCGTGTGTGACTGTGCGTGTGATGTGTGTCGTGTGTGCAGGTGCTTGTAGAGACCAAAAGCTATCAGCTGCCCCAGAGCTGGAATCAGTATGTTGTAAGCTGCCTGGTGTGGGCGCTGGGTCCTCTGGGGAGCAGCAAGTACTCTTAGCCACCGAGCCTCCTCTCCAGCGTCTCCATCTTGACCGGCTGGCCAAGGAATCTAGGAATCCGCATTTGCATTTCCCCAGTTCTGGGTTTACAAGAGTGAGCTGTCATGCTTGACTTTTATGTGGGTTCTGGGGGTCGAGTTTGGGGCCTCGTGTAACATTTTACCAACTGAGCTACACGCGACCTCCCTGCTCACAGAAGCTGGCAATTGCATTTTCTGGTAAATCTGTATTCCTGTCAGAGTTCCGTGGTTTTCTATTTGTGTTGTGTCATAGCTTAGTTAGGTTCTTACTGATATACAAAACACCCAGAAAACCTGCTGCTTCTGCCTTTTCTCTGTTCGCTCTGACTTTGGTCCAAGGGGGCCTGGCTGCCATGGCTTGTCTGATACCCACTGGTGGATCAGACAGTGTGCACCTCTCTGATGTTACAGGACCCTTCCTGGATTTTCAGCTTCCCACTTCTTAGTTTCCTATCTTATTCTGATGTAGCAATCCTCTGAGGGTTTCTTCAGAAAGGGTGCAGGGCAGGCGTATTTGGCAAGGCATTCTCAGCAATGCTTGGAGATACTTTTTCTGGGAACCATGAAAGATGTTCACCATGTCTTCTGGTGGCCAGTAACGGGGCTGGAAACTCCAGTCCTAATCCAGGATCATTCGTGTGTGACATCCTTTTGTGGAAAGCTTGTGTGTGTGTGTGTGTGTGTGTGTGTGTGTGGTGTGGAGAAGACCAGAAGTGTCCGCCTGACTCCTGACTCTTCACCTTATTTTTGCTTATTTTGTTTTTATTTTGCTTTTGACCTGGGGCCTTACAATGTAGCCTGACAGGCCTGGAACTCACAGGGATCCACCTGCCTCTGCCTCCTGAGTGCTGTGATTACAGACATATTCCTTCACACCCTTCTGCATCCTTTTTTGAAACAGAGTTTTTTCCTGATCCCTGTGGGTATCAATTCAATCTGGCAAGGTTGAGGTCCAGTGAAACCCAGGGGCCTTCTTATACCCTCCCCCGCCCCCGTTCTGAGACTGCAGGCTTTTTTAAATGTGGGTATTGGGGATCAAACTGAGGCTCTTGTGGTTTTGTGGCATAGATGACCAACCTCTCTTTGGAAGCCTTCGAAGCATTTCAGCCCTGGGCACACCAAAGGCTCTCTAAGTCCCGAGATATGTGCCCTTTGGCTGGGGATCCATGTGTTACTTCTTGAGTAATTTTTCCCTTCTTTTTTGTCTGTTCTTTGATGGGAGCTCCTAGCTTTGGTTATTGAACTTCTGGGTTGTGTGAACAGAATAACTGCCTTCACGGTTCCTGTGCCCTAACCCCTGGCATCTGTTGAATGGGTTGCTTTGCTTGTCTGGCTATGGCTTTGGTGGGGAGATCATGTGGAAGGGTCTCAAGATGAGAGATTGCCATGGCTTGTTTCTTTTGGCCCAGGGGAATCATAAAGATCCTTATATCACAAGGCAGGGCTGCTACAGTTAGGAAACCATGACAATGGCATCAGGGGCTGCGAGATGTACCTTGGAGGAAGGGCCAAGAGCCAAGGAAAGAAGGAGACCTTTAGAGGCTGGAAAAGGAGACTGGAGAGAGGGCTGAGCTGCTTAAGTACTTGCAAATGTGAGGACCTGAGTTTGGATTGCCAGTGCCTATATACAAAGCTAGGCTGGGCAGGGCATGCCTGTAATTCCAGCGGGAAGGAGGTGGAGACAGAAAGATTCCCCTGACTTGGTGTTCAGTCAGTCTAGCCAAATTGGGCAAGATCCAAGTTCAGTGAAAAAATAAGGTGGAGAGCATGTGATGAAGACACCTGATGCCAACCTCTAGCACACACACACATGCAAATGCACAAATAACACATGCATACACAGTCATGCACACATACACAGGCACATACACACATGCACACAGGCATGCCACATACACACAATCACACATACAAGCTCACACATGCACACACATACAAGCGCATACTCAAAAAGCACACATCCATCCCCATATATACACCCACGCCCATGCCCACACATGCATGCATACACACACAAAATAGAAACTGGAAGAGGTAGGGAAATAGATTCTCTCCTCGAGCCTCCAAAAGGAACACAGCTCTGCCAACGTCTTGCTGAATTTCAGCCCAGTGAGACTCATTTCAGACTCAGGACTCCCAGAAGTTGAAGATAACAAATGTGTGTTATTTAAAGTTACTAAGTTTGCAGCCATTTGTGACAGCAGCCACTGAAAACACAGGCAGGAACCAACAAGCATCCACTAAGTGGCTGATGCTCCTTGGTGTATTGTGTCTTGGTGGAGGCTATCCCGAGCCTTCAGACGCTGGGGGTTCTGCTTTTCAGACAGTCTCTCTGCATGCTCGTTCTCACTGAGAGACTGTACTTGTATCGTTTCTTCATGTCTCCATCCACTAGCTGGCATTCCCCTAGGGCGGGTGCTGTGGGTCTGGCGTTTGGGTCTATGGTCTTGGGTCTGTCCTGAAGGCGTTAATGAGGGTATGGTAGGCGAATGACGAGATGAGTAGACGAGCTGTCCCAGACAGCCCTGGCAGCAGGAACAGTAGGTCACGGGAGTCATCAGCCATTTCCCAGAAGCGAGATGCAAGTAAGGCCCCGTCAGTTCCCGGGAATGCAGGGGCAAAGCCAAGAGTTGAAGGCAGCACTGTCTGACTTGACTACCCTAAAGCCCATATATTCAGCTCCTCCATGTCCCTCAACGTCTGTGTGCTGTAACCTCAATCCCCAGTACTTAGGAGTGTTGGGAGGAAGGGACTGAGGGGAGGTGCGCTCCCGTCCTTGGCGCTTGTGAGGGGATTAATGCTGCTACCGAAGGAGTGGATTATTATAACAGTTTGGTTTGGGGAGATGGCTCAGTCAGTGAAGTGCTTGTTGTACAAGCATAAAGAACTGACTTCAAATCCCAGCACTTACATAAAAAGACAGGCATGGGAATAAGACCCTGTTATTCCAGGACTAGGAAGGCAGAGTGAGGGACAGGCAGAGGCAGGCTGGACTATGTGGGCTTGAGGCCAGCTTGTCTACATAGGTCTACACAGTGAGTTCCAGGATAGCCAGGGCTATATAGCACACACACACACACACACACACACACACACACACACACACACACACACACAGAGAGAGAGAGAGAGAGAGAGAGAGAGAGAGAGAGAGGTGGAGGGTGACTGAAGATACCTGATAATGAACTCTGGTCTCCCTACACAGGCATTAACACATAACACATGCACAAAGCACATGGGAGCATGTGTATATACACACACACACACACACACACACACACACACACACACACACACACAAAGTGAGTTCTGCTTCATCCTGCTTGGGAGATCTCTTTCTCTCTCTCTCTCTCTCTCTCTCTCTCTCTCTCTCTCTCTCTCACACACACACACACACACACACACACACACACACACAGAGGTTCACAGACTCACATTCACTTACACAGTCATATACCTGTACACACAAAGGAACATAGATGTACACACAAAACATGTACACACAAAGGAACACACACAGGTGCACACATGCACGTTCATTTGCACACTCATATTCCTGTACACACAAAGGAACACACACACACACACAGAGGCAATTTTTTTTTGGTTCTTTTTTTCGGAGCTAGGGACCGAACCCAGAGCCTTGCGCTTCCTAGGCAAGCGCTCTATCACTGAGCTAAATCCCCAACCCCCACAGAGGCAATTTTAATTTCCACCATGGGCTTTCATAGGACGAAGCCCTTCATCAGATGCTGGACCTTTGATCTTGGACTTCCCCCATTCCAGAACTCTGACCAATGAATCTCTGTCCTTCATAAAGTCCCCATTCTCAGGTATTCTGATACAGAAGCATAAAACATTACGACAGCCACTAAACCAAAATTGTCCCTCCAGACTGTCTTCCTCTGGCCTCTTCCCACCTGACTGTTCCCACCCTTAGCTGACTTCTGCCCATAGACCTGCCACTCCGGAGGCAGGAGCATCTTAATTAGGCCACCCTGCAGCTGTTAAGGGAGCTGCCTGGTCCCGGGTGGAGGCGGAGGCTTCAGTGACGAAACCCGAAACCCGAAACCCGCACTTAGCTGTGTAGGGGGCTAGGAGCCATGGGAGCTGCCAAGTCACTCCGGGATTCTCGGGATTGGGCTTCGGTCCAGAACTGAGTGTCATCCTTATTATTGTTTTATCTAATCTGTTCTGAAGAACAACCATTTTGAAATTGGGCAAAAATACTGCCTAATATAGCTAAACATATATATTTTTATTTTCGTATCATTTTAAAAATAAACGCATGGATGTACATTTTCCAAGCCCTGCCTGCTGGATCCCTAATGTGATGCAACATGACTCAGAGCTAAATTTAAAGAGAGAAGCACATATGTTTAACGCAGGCACCGGCTTTCAATCTGGGGAGAAACGGAGTCAAAGGGATTTTTTTTAGCGTACGAGTGGACCCAGTGCAAAGTGAATTATCTCCAAGCCATCTGGGAAGTCTGGTGTTTTTCAATGCCTTCACGACTCTAATTTTAAGCCGTTATTTGGCCTTTAAATAACAATATCTTTTCTTTCCATTGGCTTTTGCACCAGATTCCGTATTTATTGCGATATTGACTCCAGAAAGAGACCTATCTTTGGGAGCAAAAAAGAGCAAAGTTATTGAACACATTACTCTGCAGATTGGCTCTGGAGTGGGGGGAACAGCAGTCTGATATTTTGCAAATGAAGTTTGACATATTCTGGGATGGCATATTGCACTCACCAAAAACAAGCTGGTTGTGCCCAGAGGGGAAAGCTTAATTAAAACCCCTCAGCAGCTCGAGACTCGAGGAAAGACTCGGGTGTACTGTAAGTGACCTTCAACATGTTCTTCAGTTTCTCATCAAAATGATCTGAGTCTGACCCAGAAGAAAGACAGCAGCAACACGATGTGGGAATCTTAGCTCTGCCTAAAAGTGCCCTGGGATGTCAACCAGAGACACTCAGTCCTGGGGACACCTTTCTGACTGTAGAAAGTCCTTCACATTATCAGACCGGAGCCTTCCCTGTATATGGACCCTTCTTATTTCCCCAAATAATGCAGATGGTCACTTCTCCCTCATTAACATGAAAGGGGGTTGAAGCTCAACCAGCCTGACCTTCCTCCTGCCCATCTTCTCTCTCGTATCCTCAGTTCCAGTGAGGAAAGAACCAAGCGCTTGGGCAGACACTCTAGGAACAGTAGCATTAAAAACCCAACCACAAGCCAGACTCAGCCAATAGTCCTCTGATTCTGCATTATTCCTGGTCCTTCTATTCCTCCTTCTCTGTATCCTCTCAGAAGACGTGGCTTGGCTGGAGCCCAGATTCTAAGCAGGGGAGAGGTTCTCAGAGACCTTCCCCGTCTGACAAGCCGCAAACCCCCAATCCAGCTTGGCCTGGGTCTGCTAGCAATTTAATGGACCAATAGCATGTTGTGGCTGTGGAGCTCCAAGGTGATTCCTCTCCCTAGTAATGTTGCTCTGTCGTGTCCATGCGGTCTCGTCCTGTATTCCAAACTCAGCTCTCTTCTTCCTCTTGCCCTCCCTCCTGTGTTCCCAGCACCTGCTTTCTGCACTGTCCTTCAAGCCTTTTCTTCTTGCTATTCCCTCTTGGAATGCCCTTCCTTCCCATCGGTAGCCTTGTGGTTCATACCAGGGACACCCAAAGGTCTTATTGGAACAACCTATCAAAATACTGTCTTGCTGTGCAAGCCTGGTTGCCTGGGTTCAATCCCCAGAACCCACGTAAGGGTTGAAGGAGAGAACTGAATCCACAAAGCTGTCTTCTGACTGCCACATCCTATGCCACGGCATGTGTGTGTGCACACACGAATAATGACAGCAAACAAATACACATTTAAATAGCCACCTCCTTGTCATCCTGTCCACAACTCCGCTTCCTTCTCCTTTAACCCATTTCACCATGTGGCACATCATAGACGCACCCATTCCTTCAGATGATCTGCTTTCGCCTCAGTAGGTGCAAAGAGATGACTTTTATCAAATGTCCTTTGATATCCTCTGAGCCCAGTTCATGCCTGGCACTGAGTATCGGATTAATTCATGCACATTGTACAGATGGTCAAGAGCCCATTTACAGAGCTAAAGAATATGCCACAGACAGACCTAAGGGTGAATGGATTTGTCTTACTGCCGTCTCTCTCACGAGCTGGTTCTGACCCGCTCTTGCCAGTTGACTGTCCTCTCCCACCTGGGTCCATTAAACCTTATTCCAATGGCCTTGTTCCTACGACAGCTTGAGTGTAAGTTGACTCATGTTTCTTCCTCTCTTGTTAGCAACAGATCCCAGAGAGCAATCACTCAATCAGATGCCAGCGGGCACTCAGGAAACACAAAGTACAAAATGGAATGATGTCCTCTCCTCTGTCTGCCCCGGAAATAGAAAGTTGCAAAGGTTCAGCTTGAGTTGTTTTTATTTTGTTTTGTTTTGTTTTGTTTGTTGTTTGTTTATTTATTTGTTTATTTTTTAGCATGATTTCTCTTTGTAGCCCTGGCTATCCTGGAACTCACTCTGTAGACCAGGCTGGCCTCAGACTCAGAGATCTGCTTGCCTCTGCCTCCCGAGTGCTGGGATTAAGGGTGTGTGCCACCACAGCCCGGCAAGGTGTTCTTGTTTTGTTTTTTAAAGATGGAAACCTGTCCTTTCTAGTGTTACATGGAGTGCTGGTTAGCACTTGGGTGAAGTTTAGGATGACGAAGAGCTCAGAGTATTTGATGCTGTTCTCCATGATGCTAATATAGTGAGTGTCAGGTGCCAGTCAGCACTCATGGAGGAGACGGGAGACATCCAGGTGGGTGTGGTGGTGCCGACTGGCGCATGCGTGAGCCTGCAGTCCTGGCACTCAGGAGATAGACACAGGAGGATCTCGGATCCAAGGCTGGCTCATCACAGAAAAAAAACACATCCATTTGGAACTTAATAAAAAGATAGACTAGTGCCAGGGATTGACCTGCCTCTGCGCGGGGACGGCAAGCACCTATGCTTGGATTTTTGTTTCTTTTAACTTGAGTCGTGGGGATGAAACTCAGGCCCTCATTCCTGCAGTGTGAGTGCTTTACTGACTGAGTCCCATACCCCACGCTACCCTTTGTCTGTTTACAATGTATTCTTCCATTTTTGTCTGTTTAGGTGTGGGTGTACCTGTGTGCTTGGATGAATTCAGGTATTCTCGGACCTCCTAGAGCTGGGGTTACAGGCTATCTTGAGCCACCCGACACGGGTGCTGGGAACTGAACTCTGGTCTTCTGCAAGAGCAGTAAGGCATTCTTAAAGCTCTGAGCTGTCTCCCCAGCCTTCACCCCCCATCTATTCTTTATCAGGTTACCTGTCTAGTTGCTTTGCATCAGACAGTGCACAGTGGCTGTGGTGTACACTAGGTCCTTTGCTACTGCCGTGATGAAACACCAGGACCAAGGCAACTTATCTTCTAAGAGTTCCAAACTAGTGTGTTTTTTTCCTGTAACACGGTCTCACCCAAACTGGCCTTGAACTCGATATCCTCCTGCATCTGCCTCCCCAGTGCTTGGAATTGCAGACTCTAGCATGCACCGGAGAGCACCATCGCACCAGCCTGGACATCTCCATGACACCTGACTCGTTAGCACCAAGGAGATCATTGAATCCCCTGAGTCCTTATCTCCTCGAACCTTACCCAAGCCCTATCTATCTGGCACGCCACTATGCTAGAAAGCACAGAGCTCCATCGAGAAGGCTTATGGGTGCATATGGTTCCAAAAGTCATGATGCAGAGTGGGAAGCATCAGGCTGCAGGCGTGGTAGCTAGACTAGAAGCTGAGGACACACACCCCAATCCTCAAGCAGGAAGCAGGAAGCAGGAAGTAAGCTCCAAGTGGCACAAATATTTGAAACCCCAATCCCACCCCCAGTGATATACTTTCTCCAGCTAGGCCACACCTCCCGAGCCTCTCCAAACAGCACCATCAACTGGGGACCGAGTGCTCAAATGCCAGATCTTATGGGGAATAGTCTCATTCAAACCACCACAGTCACTGCCTTAGTGCCTGGGACTCACCACCCTCTTTCCTCAACCTCCAAATGCTGAGGTCACTGGCATGGGCCACCATGTCCAGCAACAGATGCTGAGAATCCCCTGTCTTCAGAGATGCAAACCAAAACACACAGAGGGGTGGCTAGAATCGGAAAGCATACAGTAAAAAGTGTTTGGTGAGCAGGGGAGAAAGCAGCCGTTATCATTGCCGGTGGGCGTGTCAGTCACTATGGAAACCAGTTTGGCAATTTCTCAACCATCTCAAGAGTTACCAGATGACTCAGCAATTCTACTTTTAAATAAATATCCAATAGAATGGGGGGGGGGGGGAATCCACTCAAGCACTTGTGCACAAAGCATCATAGCAACGTGATTCCTGATAGCTACCCCAGATCGGAAACAACCTAAATATCCCCAAATTGTGGGCAACAACAAATATGAGGTGCGTTTACTTCTTCTCATGCAAATTATGAACGCATGTTACTGTGTGTCTGACACGGGAGAACGGTGTGTTAAGTAACGCTGTAAGAAACTGTCTGAGCTGTCACAAACACGTGTGCGCATGCACACACATACAGTGCAGTTCAGTAACACCCAGGGGGTCTCCTGCAGGCTTAATAGACGGCATCCTACGAAGCAAGACATGTTTTAATAAGAAAATGTAATGCACAAGAAAGCATATTTCTTTTTGCTTTCCACCCAGCTAAGGGAAGAGGGGCCTTCTGCAGGGCAAATGAACCCTCAAATGTGTTGGATCACAGTGCTGGTGAGTGGTCAATAGTCTAACTCTTTCACCCGATGAACGGACAGGAGCCATCTCTGTCTGGACCTGTGCGTTTCGATAGCCCCACAGCCCAGATTCCTTTCTACCTAGGGACTTCTTGGTGGCATCAGTGAGCAGTCTTTAAAACTTCTTCTGTTAGCCCAGGCTAGTAAAACCTTGTACTTCTCTATTGCACTGAGGTGCAAAGCAACGAGAGTGTGCTGTCGAAAACAAAGAAAAAAATTGTTTCCTAGTTTTTGTGAGGAAAGGTAGTAATGAGAATTATACCCAGAGCCTTGAGCACGTGCCGCAAACCCTGTGTCACTGAACATGCCCTGTCCTTAACCACTTTAAGTCTGTGATTCGGCACAGACATGCCGTAGTGTGTCCCCATCACCACTGTGCACTTCTAGACCCTGTGACGTTGCAGCCCCCACCCTTCCCAGCAGCCCCCCTTGTACTTTCTATCACTAGGAACTGACTTTTAGGTACCTTGAGAAGTTCTGGGAAGCCAGAACTTATGCCGAGCCTTCACCTGTCCCACAGCCTGTGAACTGTGCATTCTCAGTGGGGCCCTCACTGAGAACCGGCATGGTAGGCTCTGTTCAGCTCTGAGTCTCTTTAGATAATGACCACTTCAGGTCCCTCCTATGCACAGGATCTGCCTTTGACCTTTCGTGACTTCTTATTTCCTTGCTCACAGCATCCTTGGAGTTCTCAGTGTGTGCCTGCTCTAGGATGCCCTTGCTTCGTCCTCACTGTGAACATCTAATCCAGTTTCTCTTCACTCTGGATTTTCATGTACATGTATATGTGTGTGGGTGCATGACTGCCACGGAACGTTTGAGATTAGAGAACATTTTATAGGAGTCAGTTTTCTCCTTTTCCCTGGCTTTTACCCAGTGAGCCATCTTGCCAGCCTGCATACCTTGTGGTTTTTTTGTTTTTTTTTTTTTTCCTGGAGCTGAGGACCGAACCCAGGGCCTTGTGCTTGCTAGGCAAGCGCTCTACAACTGAGCTAAATCCCCAACCCTTGTTTTTTTTTTTTTTTTTTTTTTTTTTTTTTTTTTTTTTTTTAAAGGCAGGGTAGCTGTGTGTAGCTCTGGCTGTTCTAGAACTCATTCTAGAGACCAAGCTGGCCTTGAACTCACAGAGATCCCTGCCAAGTGCAGGAATTAAAGGTGTGTGCCACCACTGCCCGGCATTTTTTTTTTTTAAGACTGGGCCTCACAGTCAGGGCTCTTGGCTGGCTTGCAGCTTGTTACATAGACATACTAGCCTTATAGAGGTTCTCCTGCCTCTGCCTCCTGAGTCCTGGGATCAAAGGCATGCATCACCATGTCTAGCTCTGAACAGCCTTTTAAATCTATTTATTAAATCTGAGTTTGGGAATCAAACTCAGGCCTTTGGTACTTGCATGGCCAGCACTTAACTGGTTGAGCCATCTTCACGGCCAGATGATTATTTTTCTAGCAGCCGCCCTAATGGGTGTGAGGGGCATTACTTGATGAACACGGCAATTGGGGCCTGGGTTATAACTGTGGCCCAGGTTGTATTTATTGGTGGTACTTTGGGAAGCTGGGGAAGAAAGAAAGCTTTGTAGACAGAGGTGGCCATGGGACATTATTTTGGCTGATGAAAGATGAGAACTAGTTTGCTGCCTCTGCCTCTCCCTCTAGCTTATTTCTTTCTATTATGTGGTCGGGCTCAGTCATCCTGCGACCATAGAATGGGACATGGAGATGAAGACTCAAGGGTGAGGCTCAGGGTGGGTATCACAGTCTGCTGAAAGGTGGGGTGCCGGGGAGACACTGCATCAGTCTCCACATGTATGTATCCTGTGGTGCTTTGAGTGAAAATGTGTCCCAAGGGTTTGGTCTGCCATTTGGGGAGGCTTGTGAGGTGTGTCCTCACTGTAGGAAATATGTTTCTGAGGGTAGGATTGAGGTTTCAAATCCTCTAGCCATTCTGAGTTCAACTTCTGTTTCTCGCCTGTGTGAGCCTTCAGTCCACCCGTGTGCCTGCAGCCTGATACCTCCCTCTACGTCATAGACTCTAGGCTTCTGGAACAATAAGCCCAAATAAACCCTCTTCTTCTGTGAATTGCTTTGGTCGTGGTGTTTCATACCCACCCTCAGCCTCGTATGGAGAGCAGCAAGCTCGTTTCCCTTTCGTCCACTGGCAGCTTTTCTGTTGACTTCAGCCAGACACTTCTGTGCTGGGGATATCTCTGTGTGACTGACAGAGCCAGGGTCTGAGCAGGAAGTCTTCTCGTGTGTTTTTACCCTCCCTGCCACGCACGCACAACCTGTTGCTGTTGAAGAATGGTTTGGGGGAGTTGGGAGATGGCTTGGTTGGTAAAACGCTTGTCCTGAGTTTCAGCCATCTGTAAATCCCGGCTTACTTTCTGTTGCTGTGATAAACATCACAGCTAAAAGCAAGTTGGACAAGGGGGTTTCGTCCATCTCAAGCTTACGGCCCAGCACTGAGGGCTGCCCTGGTGGATGCTGAGAAGCTGGAGCAGATGCCATGGAGGAACACTTCTCTGCCTGTCCCCTAGCTCGTGCTCAGTTTATTTCAAATCAGAACCACTTGCCCAGGGGTGGCACTGCCCACAGTGGGCTGGGCCCCTACCTCAGCAGTCATTGATCAGGACAATGTCTCCACAGGAATCCACCAGGCCAACTTGACTTGGGTGTTCCCTCAACTGAGACTCCCTCTCCACAAGTGACTCTGGGTTGTATAAAGTACAAAGTAAGACCTAATCAAGCTACCATATGAAAAAATCCAGGTCTGATGATGGTACATCCAGCAGGGGCCCTGGGGCTCGATAGGCAGCCAGTGTATCCCATTTGGTGTGCTCCAGGCCTGAGAAAGACCCTGTCTTCAAACTAAGGACAGAACCAGCAAGACGGCTCAGCAGGTGAAGGTCTTTGCCAGCAAGCCTGGCTAGCTGAGTTTGGTTCCCAGGAGCTACGTGGTAGAAAGAGAAAAGTGACTCCTGAGAATTGTCCCCTGTTCTCCTGAATGTGCCGTGCACACATCTTCTCTAACTAAATAAATACATACAATGAATAAATAAATACATGTAATAAATACATTGAAAGGAAAAGGAAGATGAATGGCTCCTGAGGAACAATATCTGAGGTTGTTCTCTGTACTCCATACATGTGAGTGTGCACATGCACACACCCACACACACAGGCAAACACATTCACACACGTACACAAGCACACACTCATACAAGTGCATGCACACACATGCATGCATGCATACACACAGGCAAAAACATGTACACACATACATGCTTGCACACACATGTACTCTCACACACACAAACACGCACATACACATGCAAACATGCACACACACACACACACACACACACACACACACACACACACTGATGGCACCAGGCTCCCGTGATCTGCTGCACTTGTCCCTACTTAGGAAAAACATTGGCCTGGTCAAACGGTGACAAACCAGCTCTGTGGAACCTCTCTGCGCAGCACAAATGGCCACAGTTGTATAGTTTATGGGAAACCTTAGCTGCCAACAACAGGGATTCAAGCTATTGGGCAAAGCCGTTTACTTGGCTCGTTGGTGGTCATTAAAATGATGTCTTAGGAGAGTGTTTGTAACAAACAAAGGAATTTAAGCTATATGATGGAAAAAAAGAGAGAAGTTTGAAAATCCTGAGATTTCCGTTATGTGAGAGACTGTGTATGTATGAATTTCTGAAACATTGAGTGCTATGATTATCTGTAACTTATCTCCTTATGTAAGCATTTCCTATAGTTTCCAGGATTCCAGGATAATGATTTATTTTCTAATTAGAAGAAAACAAAGCAGGGCACGTGGGGAAGGCTTCAAGGGGAGCCACCCTCTTCCTAGCTGGGATGCTCACCAGCCGTCTTCTGTTGCCTTACCAGGAGTCGGCTGGGAGTCCGGCTGACAGTCAGGGGTTCGACCTTCTGAACTAGAGATCCCAGGGCCGAGGCTAGAGAGAGGACTTAGAGGTTAGGAGAATTGGCTGCTCTGGCAGAGGACCTGGGTTGATTTCCAGCACTTTCAAAGCAACTCAGACCTGTCTGTAACTCCAGTTCCAAGGGATTCCATGCCCTTTTCTGACCTTCATGGGCACCATACGTATGGATTGCACAGACATACATGTAGGCAAAACACTCATATACAGAAAATAACAATACATACATCTTTAAAAAGGAAAGATCCCGGGGTTGGGGATTTAGCTCAGTGGTAGAGCGCTTGCCTAGCAATCGCAAGGCCCTGGGTTCGGTCCCCAGCTCCAAAAAAAAAAAAAAAAAAAAAAAAGGAAAGATCCCAGGTCTGTCACCATCCCATGCACCATGTTCTCTCCTGGGAGCTTGGGACCCAGGGCATCTGCCCTCTGACCCCAGATTCTACTGAGGGCTCCAGGGTTAGAAGTGTCTGCTGTGGGCAGCCCATGGTTAAAGCATATCACCACAGAACCTAGTAATAGAATTAGTGGGCAGTTCCACTCTCAAGTGGGCTGAACAAACAACTTGCATCTCACTCTGCTTTGACCTAACTTAATGTGTTGGTAAAAGCGTCCATTCCTGAGATGCATTGTACTTAATTACAGATGAGTATGGGAGAGCGGGTGGAGGCCCCTCACAACATGCCCAGAGACTGATTAAGTGAATGTCCAAATGGTTGATCAATAATTTATTATGACGTTTAAAACACCTCTCAGCTTTCTGTGATGGGTAGCACCCAGCTCACCCACGGTCTTCTGTTGGTCACTCTGCAGTGTGGTGTGTGGGTCTCGGATTTGCTGGTCTCTCCGCTCCTAAACTTGAATCCCTTGGCCCATTTGTTCCATAGCAAGGAGACTTTCAGAAAGGCAAATCTAATCACCCGATGTCTCCACTTAAGATTATCTCCTAAATCACCCCACCCCCACATGATGCCAGGCCCCGTTAGGGCAGTTATTACCTGGATTTGTAAAGTTGTACGTTAGTCTGCATGGGGAAAGTCTCCATGTGGTATAAAGGCTGGGCTCCCTGTCTATGGTGCCAGTGGGAGGTGGTGAAGTTAGTAGGGTGGGGCCTAGTGGGAGGAAGTGAGCTCACTGAAGATGTGCTCCTGAAGGACATAACAGACCCAGCCTCTCCCTTTCTCTTTTTGCCACCTTCGTTCTGTTATAGTCTCTCCACTTACTGTGGTTTGAATGAGAATGGTCCTGTAAGCAAATATATTTGAATGCCTGGTCCCCAGTGGGTGCAACTGTTTGGGAAGGATTAAGGGTGTGGCCTTATTGGAAGAGGAGTGTCTCTGGAGGGTGGGCTTTGTGGTTTCAAAAGCCCACACCATTTTCAGTTAGCTCTGTTGCTCTTTGCCTCTTGCCTGTGGGCCAGATGTAAACTCTCAGCTATTGTCCTAATATGATGCCCTCCTGCATATCTGCTGCCATGTCCCCTACAATGATGGTCATACTGAGTCCCTAAATAAAATGCTTGGTCATGGTGTCTTAACACAACAATCGGAAAGTAACTAAGACACCACCTTAATGTGGCCTTACCACATGTCCTAAAGCAACTGAGCCAGGTCAGCGAGGATTGAAACTTCTAAAACTGTGAACCCTAACAAACCCTTCTTCTACTTAAGTTGGTTTCCTCAGGTATTTTGTCATAGCCATAAAAACAGACTAACACAAGTGCAGGCTAAGGTCTTTATGACATTTTGCTACAGGCTTTGCACACTACGCTGCTTCTTACTGCCCAAACCTGCCCTGGGTACAAGTCCTCCCTTCCCACTGCTTCACCTGGCAAATCCCTATTCTTTTTTATGAGCTAGATCTCAGCCTCCCCCTGGCTGGGGGTGTTCTATCCATCCTCTGTAGCCACTCCAGAACTCCCTCTGCACATCTCTTACCTTGCATGCCCACCTTGTGATGGTTATTCTTGGTTGTCAACGGACTACAACTGGAATCAACTAAAATCCAACCCTGCGAGCGACTTCATTTGTTTGTTTGGGTTTGCTTTGTTATTGTTGTTGTTTTCTCTGTGTAGTCTTGGCTGCTCTGGAACTTGCTTTCTAGACTGATGTCTTAGGGTTTCATTGCTGTGAATGGACAACACGACCAAGGCAACTGTTACAAAGGAAATATTTAATTGCAGCAGCTGGCTTACAGTTTCAGAGGTTCAGTCCTTATCATCATAGCAGGGAGCATGGCAGCCTCCAGGCAGGCAACACGGTGCTGGAGGAGCTGAGAGATCGACATCTTGATCTGTAGGCAGTAGAAGGTGATTGAATTTCACACTGGGTGGAGCCTGAGCAAA
The DNA here is from genome assembly GCF_021556685.1 of Rattus norvegicus. Classification (NCBI taxonomy): domain Eukaryota; kingdom Metazoa; phylum Chordata; class Mammalia; order Rodentia; family Muridae; genus Rattus; species Rattus norvegicus. The sequence continues at coordinate 11,520,544 of NC_141536.1, forward strand.
GGAGACCTTGATGCCAGCCACACGGAGAGGCACTTCCTCTGGCAAGGCCACACCTCCTAATAACGCCACTCCCTATGGCCACACATTCAAATACATGAGTCTATGGGGGCCAAACCCGTTCAAACCACCACAACCCGGCTGGCCTTGAACTCCTAGAGATCCGCCTGCCTCTGCCTCCGGAGGGCTGGGATTAAAGGTGTGCATCACCCTGCCCAGCAGGGAACTTTTTCCTTAATTGACCATTAAATCTACTTCCAATCCAGATCTTTGAGGTGGGAAAATAGACCTTCAATCTGGGTTATACCTTCTGCTGACAGTCCGTATAAAGGACATGGAAGAAGGAGGCTTGTTCTCTTTGTCTGCTTGCTTTCACTCTCACTGACACGTCCATTCTTTCACTGGTGTTATCATCCGAAGAGCCGCTGAGACATCCAGCCTCATGGACTGAACAACTACTGGATTCTCAGACCTTCTACTGGTAGACAGACATCGTTGGACTAGCTGGAAGGCAAACTGTAAGACATTCTAATACATCACACACACACACACACATGTGTATGTATGTATGCATGTGCGAGCGCTCGTGTGTGTGCGTGCGTGCGTGCGTGCGTGCGTGCGTGCGTGCGTGTGTGTGTGTGCGCGCGCGCGCGCGCGCATTCGTTCTAAACCACAGGGAAGCATGTTTTATTTGAACCCTTATTAAGCTTTCTTTTCTTTCTTTTTCTTTTAAAAAAATTTCTCTCATAGGTTACATTCCAGTCACAATTTTCCCTCCTGCTATTGTTCCCAGCTCCCCACCCCCATTCCTCACACCTTCACAGATCTGCTCCTCTCCTTTTCAAAAAGCTGGCCTCCAAGGGATAGCGATGGAACATGGGACAAGTTACAGTGAAACTAAGCACAAACCCTCATATCAAGACTGGGTGAGGCAACCCGGTAGGAGGACAAGGGCCCCCCAAGTGCAGGCAAAAGAATCAGAGACTCCCGCTCCCATTGTTGGCAGTCACACAGGAACAGCAAACTACATAAGCATAATGTGTTCAGAGACCCAGCAGGCTCTCTGATTGTCACTTCAGTCTCTGGGAGCCTCCATGAGCACTGCTGTAGGCCGTGTTCCCGTGGTGTCCTCAACCCTCAGATCTGAGTCTCTTTCTTAGGTGGCTGTTACTGAATAAATTTGGCAGCAGAGGATCAGTGCTTATTTTTCCTCTTCTTAAAGAAAAAAAAAGATGCATTTATTTATCTGGAACATTGTGTAGCTCTAGCTGCCCTGGAACTCTGTGTAGACCAGGCTGACCTTGCACTCACAGAAATCCACTGGCCTCTGCCTCCTGAGTGCTGGGTTAAAGATGTGTGCTACCATACCTGACAACCTGACATTACAGAGCTTTATTCTATTTTTAAGCGTGTGTGTGTGTGTGTGTGTGTGTGTGTGTGTGTGTGTGTGTGCAGGTAACTGAGGAAGCCAGAAGAGGACATTGGATCCTTGGAGCTGGAATTACAGATGTTTGTGAGTGACAGATGTTGGTGCTGGGAAACAAAATCATGTCTCCTACAAAAGTAGCATATGCTTTTAACCACCAAGACGTTTTCTCAGCCCCCTTGTCTCATTGGACTGATAGAGTCCCCCCCCCCCGTTATCATACCCCATGCTGTGAGATCTGGGAAGAATCCAATGCCTTAGTCTGTCTTTTTGTGTGTGTATGTGTGTGCTTGTGTCTCTCTGCATGAACATATGTGTGACTGCTCATGCCTATGAGTGTGCACACATGTGGAAGCCAGACACTGACACTGAGTGTCTTCCTTGATTGCGCCCCATCTAAGTTTTTGAGACATGGCCTCTCCCTGAATCTGGTGCTCGGTCAGCTTTGCTGCCTGCCCAGTGATCTCCAGGGGACTGATCTGTTTGTCACCTCCTCCATCAGTACTGTGGATGTGTATAGTCACCATCAGACCTCCCTGGGGATCCCAGTTCAGGTATTCACGCCTGTGCTTTACTGACTGAGCCATCCTCCCAGCCCCTGCTTCCTTGTCTTCTAGATGCAAGACCACATGTTTGTTGGCTGGAGAGAGAGACTCGGGGATTAAGAGTGCCTGTTGCTCTTCCACAGGACCCAACTTTGGTTCCCAGCATCCATGTTCAGTGATTCACAAGCACTCTTTGTAACCCCAGCTCCTTGTGAATCTGACATCCCCATCTGGCTTCCACCAGTACCCGTATCCATGTGGCATACACCCACATGGACACACATACACATATACAAAAATAATGAAAAGAAATCTTTTTTAAAGAAATGAAAGAACACAGGTTTGGAAGGGTTAGGGGCAGAGGGCTCTGCCTAGGCTCATTTGCAGGGGCCTCTCTGACTCTGGGGTCACTTTGATCACTGCTCGCACCACCCTGCGGTCTTCAGCATCACATCAGCATCCTGGTGGGCAGAAAGCAAGAGAGCACGGGAGGAGCCCGCACCACCTTCACTTCAGATGGATAGCAATAGACTTGATGATGAGCACTTTACAAATGACTGGCGTCTGAGCCTTAGCCAGGTAAACACAGAGGAATACATAATCTCCCTCACACATTCTCGGGCTGTCTATTGGGCTATCCAGACCATTGCCCCCACCTCCAGGCTGCTGCAAAGTGCTGAACACATCCCGTGTGCATATGTACTGAATGACTAACATGAATGTAGACTATGTCTTAGGACCCTGCGCGGCCGCTGCCCCAACCCACAGTGTCTTAAGCATTATATTTTATGATCACAGGCAGCTCAGTGTCACTGTGGTTGATCCAGGGCAGGTCTGGGGAAGTCTTTCTGGTGACATTCTGCCCAAAAGTCTCATTCATAGCTTTGTACCGAGGGCGCCCTTAATAATTATTAATTGATGAGGATGTCTTCATTGAATGCTTTAACTGCCTGCTCTCAGCATACAATGGGAGTCACAAGCGTATTTTAATTAAATACTGACAACTATGATTCTGATTGCCTCTTCTCAGACTCCTGAGCTTGTAACATCCAGCTAATGGCTTGCTCATTTCAGAAGATGTTAGCAGTGGGGGACTGCCTTTTACCCAAACAGAAGACCATAATAATTAAAATCTGATTTTGCTCAAGATGAACTCCTTTAAAATAATTTATATCCCGCCAACACACACAGATGCCGGCATGTACACGCCAACATCCTCGAGAATTTACAACACCTCAGAGAACCCCTGTCCATTTCTTTCTGAAATGAAAAGTTTTCTGTTGACGTGATAAAAGACTCCTTACTAGGTTCAGGGGAAATGTGTATTTTCACTGATCAATTTCTCAGTTTCCCAGAAGAGGGGAGCCATGGAGAAATTCAGAAAACTAATGACTTCAGGAGCAAATTCTATTTGTACTTTATTGCTCCAATCAGGGTGGAAACTACCGAATCACAGAAGGAGACAAAGGAAGATGCTGGGGGAGGTGGGGGGAGGGGCTGGACAAGATGAAGAGGTGACTCTGATACAAGAGAGATAGAGCCATTTGGAAAAAGGAGACAAAACGGCAGGCCACCCTGCATTGACTCATTGCCTCGTGTACAGACCCCAGCCTCTGTATCTAAGGCGTTGGAGACACAATGGAGACTGCAGGAGAGCATTAGCTAGAGGGTCACGTTTAGGCTGGGGGGGGGACGACACCCCCGCCACAGATGTCACGGAATCTCATCTGGGTAAATATGAACAAGAGAAGACAATCTAGTGCATTTTCCCTCCTAGGGACAAAGGACACACCTTAGGGTTCCCTCTCCTCCTCTCCCCTTCCCCTTCTTTTCTTGTTTTTGTTGTTTGTCTGTTTTGCAACAGGGTCTCTCTAAGTAGTCCTGTCTGTCCTGGAACTTGCTATGTAGACTAGGATGGCCTCGAACTCACAGAGATCCATCTCTGCCTCACTTCTCTTCCCATTTTGATCAGGGTCATTCTTGCTCTGTAGCCTTGGACCTCTTTGTATCCAGCCCGGCCTTGACCTCACAACAGTTCTTTTGCCAGAGCCATCCATGTGGTAGGATTACAGGTGAGAGAGCCTGTAAGATGTTAGCCTGTTAGAAGATGTCTAGTCACATCTTCTAACCTGTTAGAAGATGTCTAGTCACATCTTCTAACCCTCTAGGGACCACTAAAAAAAATAAATACACAAAGCCAGAATTTAGGGTGTCCAGCCTTGCCGAGCCAAGGGACTCAGACACTTTCCTTTCCTTTTCAGTTTTCTTTTTTGTAAAATAGGAACAAACACCATAAAGACCCTATATGCCAGAGTTGATGAAAAGTCTACCCCAAATAGAGAACCATGGGACACGGTTAATTGACAATGTAATAGCAACAGGACCATGCCATTAAAAATCTTGGGAACAGAGGTTGGGGATTTAGCTCAGTGGTAGAGCGCTTGCCTAGCAAGCACAAGGCCCTGGGTTTGATCCTCAGCTCCGGAAAAAAAAATCTTGGGAACAAATAGACCCAATGCTAACCCTTGCATGTTTGTTTATAAAGAATCCGCCTGTGGTGAGTCACAGGCACCTTCTCCCAGTGGCTATGGTTTTCTGTGTGTTTCTTATATACCAGGTATTATTTTAAAACGTTTCATCTTTGAGATGAGGTTTCACATTCTAGTTCAGGCTGGCCTCAAAATTAAGGTGATCTTCTTGCCTCAGATCTAAACACGTCTACCTGCATGGATAGTCATTAAAGTCGTGGCTAGTTTATGAAAATCAGTTTTAAGGTAACAACCCAATTCCGGCACTTGGGAGGAAGAGGTAGGCAGGGTTCTGTGAGTTCTAGGCCAGCCAGGGTCATAGAGAGACCTGTCTCAAATAAACAAAAACAAAAGTAATAAGCAACAAACTAACCAGAGCTTAGGAAGGAGAAGTAACTGAGGTAAAACTCCACAGCCTGAAATTAAAAGTTTTTTTTTTATTTATATGTCTGTGGCATGTGCGTGTGTGTGGTGTATGTAAAGGTAAACATGTTGGGGTGTTCACCTATGAATCTGTTGATCAGCTGGTAGCAGGTCTCTGTCATTCTCCTATCTCCAACCCCACAGCCCTGGGGTTAGAGGCTCCTGTGTTTCTGGGTTTTTTCCCCCTGGCACTGGGGATTCAAACTCAGGTCGGAATGGCTGCACAGCAGGCACTCGCAGTCTTCTCTCTAGCAAATGTCCTTACAGCGCCCACTCCAACCGTAAGGAAAGCTCCCACTAGCAGCACTGTGAAGGTGAGGGTGATGCCTGGAAATGAACAGGACTGTTGAAACCCAGGTCAACCGAATGCCTTTCCCTCGTGTGGAACTGTGAACTGGTTTAAACAGCACTTGAGTGTTGTTTGTCCCAGGCAAAGCAGCACTGGGGACCAGAGTTTTGTACAGAATTTATTTTTTAAAAGGTTGGCCTATTTTTACTTTATGTGCATTAGTGTTTTACGTGTGCACACCACATGTGTGCCTGGTGCCTGTGGAGGATGGAAGACGTTGTTGGATCCTCTGAAATTGGAATTTACAGGTGGCTGCGAGCACATGGGTGTTGGGAACCTGGGTCCTCTGTAAGAGCAGCCAGGACTCTTAACATCGCAGCGGTCTCTCCAGTCCCCAGAATCTTTCTTTAAACTTTCAAAACCAGTGGGTTAAAGTTGAGATGCTGCAGTCAGGCTGAGGAGAAGGTGGGAGTTATTAAGCAAGTGGGGATGGAGGAGCAGTTCACACAGCGTTCTGTCAGCATAGCCTGGCAGAAAGGAAAACTTTGCTGACCTTCTGGACTGTGTTTTTACTTTTCCTGATCCTAAAATCATAAAGTCACCTAAAACAATGGGTAGTGACATCATTTCAAACTTACAGCTGCAAAATAAAAATATTAAAAAGAATCGTCATGTAGAAGGACTGCCGCCTGACACCTTGCCAGGTTTGCTTATCTCCCTCCCTCCAAATAGGCATATCCGTGGTATTTCCTTTCTCATGCAGACATAGTGATGGTCATTCTCACACCTGAATAGATATATCCTCCCGATCCCCAACAAGGGGATCTTCTTCTGCAATCACAGCATGATGAACAACACCACGAAATTGTCATGGGCAGATGCTCACAACTAATTCACAGATATCTTGCTCAGATTTTGTCAGCTGGGTTAGTCAGAGGAGCATAGGGAAAGCATTGCACTCCGTTGTCAGATCCTGAAAGCAAATGCTTGGCCCTGAGCAGCTTCCCTGCCTTTGTGAGCTCTTGTTAACACAATATTACTATTCCGTTCCAAACCCCCAACAGGTCAATTATTCTGTTGCAGGCTTTTCAGTTTGAGGTTGGCTTTTAGTTTAGGTTCTTATTAAATTCAAGGTTTGCATTCTTGAGAGGGGGGCAGGGGAGCAAAAACAGAAGTCTTAGTGTCTCCTTTCAGTACACGGCGTCAGGAAGAACACAGTGTGTTCTGTCCCCAGTAATGGTGATCCTGACCCCTCAGGTAAGCTGCTGTCTGTAATGTCTAGTCTATTTCCTCCTCATTAAAAAGTGTATCATTGGGGGTTGGGGATTTAGCCCAGGGGTTGAGCGCTTGCCTAGCAAGCACAAGGCCCTGGGTTTGGTCCTCAGCTCTGAAAAAGTGTATCGTTACCACACTATTATTATTTCATGCTATGCATGTTCCTACTTATGTCAGAGGACAACTTGTGGAAACTGGTTCTCCTTTTCTACCATGTTTGGCCTGGGGATTGAATCCAGACTGTCTTTACCTGCTAAGCAATCTTTTATGTTACTAAGTTTAAAAAATGTTCTGATTAATATAGTAAAAATGGCCATTTTACCAAAAGCGATCTACAGATTCATTGCAATCCCCATCAAAATACCAATCCATTTCTTCAAAGAGTTAGACAGAACAATTTGCAAATTCATCTGGAATAACAAAAAACCCAGGATAGCTAAAACTATCCTCAACAATAAAAGGACTTCAGGGGGAATCACTCTCCCTGAACTCAAGCAGTATTACAGAGCAATAGTGATAAAAACTGCATGGTATTGGTACAGAGACAGACAGATAGACCAATGGAACAGAATTGAAGACCCAGAAATGAACCCACACACCTATGGGCACTTGATTTTTGACAAAGGAGCCAAAACCATCAAATGGAAAAAAGATAGCATTTTCAGCAAATGGTGCTGGTTCAACTGGAGGTCAACATGTAGAAGAATGCAGATCGATCCATGCTTATCACCCTGTACAAACCTTAAGTCCAAGTGGATCAAGGATCTCCACATCAAACCAGATACACTCAAACTAATAGAGGAAAAATTAGGGCAGCATCTCGAACACATGGGCACTGGAAAAAATTTCCTGAACAAAACACCAATGGCTTATGCTCTAAGATCAAGAATCGACAAATGGGATCTCATAAAACTGCAAAGCTTCTGTAAGGCAAAGGATACTGTGGTTAGGACAAAACGGCAACCAACAGATTGGGAAAAGATCTTTACCAATCCTACAACAGATAGAGGCCTTATATCCAAAATATACAAAGAACTCAAGAGGTTAGACCTCAGGGAGACAAATAACCCTATTAAAAATGGGGTTCAGAGCTAAACAAAGAATTCACAGCTGAGGAATGCCGAATGGCTGAGAAACACCTAAAGAAATGTTCAACATCTTTAGTCATAAGGGAAATGCAAATCAAAACAACCCTGAGATTTCACCTCACACCAGTGAGAATGGCTAAGATCAAAAACTCAGGTGACAGGAAATGCTGGCGAGGATGTGGAGAAAGAGGAACACTCCTCCATTGTTGGTGGGATTGCAGACTGGTACAACCATTCTGGAAATCAGTCTGGAGGTTCCTCAGAAAATTGGACATTGAACTACCTGAGGATCCAGCTATACCTCTCTTGGGCATATACCCAAAAGATGCCCCAACGTATAACAAAGACACATGCTCCACTATGTTCATAGCAGCCTTATTTGTAATAGCCAGAAGCTGGAAAGAACCCAGATGCTCTTCAACAGAGGAATGGATACAGAAAATGTGGTACATCTACACAATGGAATATTACTCAGCTATCAAAAACAATGACTTTATGAAATTCGTAGGCAAATGGTTGGAACTGGAAAATATCATCCTGAGTGAGGTAACCCAATCACAGAAAAACACACATGGTATGCACTCATTGATAAGTGGCTATTAGCCCAAATGCTTGAATTATCCTAGATGCCTAGAACACATGAAACTCAAGACGGATGATCAAACTGTGAATGCTTTACTCCTTCTTTAAAAGGGGAACAAGAATACCCTTGGCAGGGAATAGAGAGGCAAAGATTAAAACAGAGACAGAAGGAACACCCATTCAGAGCCTGCCCCACATGTGGCCCATACATATACAGCCACCCAATTAGACAAGATGGATGAAGCAAAGAAGTGCAGGCAGACAGGAGCCGGATGTAGATCTCTCCTGAGAGACACAGCCAGAATACAGCAAATACAGAGGCGAATGCCAGCAGCAAACCACTGAACTGAGAACAGGACCCCTGTTGAAGGAATCAGAGAAAGAACTGGAAAGCTTGAAGGAGCTCGAGACCCCATATGAATGCCAAGCCACCAGAGCTTCCAGGGACTAAGCCACTTCCTAAAGACTATACATGGACTGACCCTGGACTCTGACCTCATAGGTAGCAATGAATATCCTAGTAAGAGCACCAGTGGAAGGGGAAGCCCTGGGTCCTGCTAAGACTGAACCCCCAGTGAATGTGATTGTTGGGGGGAGGGCGGCAATGGGGGGAGGATGGGGAGGGGAACACCCATAAAGAAGGGGAGGGGGAGGGGTTAGGGGGATGTTGGCCCGTAAACCGGGAAAGGGAATAACACTCAAATGTAAATAAGAAATACTCAAGTTAATAAAAAAAAAAAGAAAAAAATGTTCTGAGATATTTTCTTTAAAGTTTTAAACTTTTATTTATCTATTTTAACATGTTTTATGTGTGTTTCTTTGCTTGCATGTTTGTGTGTGCATCACCATGTGTTGGGGGCACAAGTAGATCAGACCTCCTGGAACTGGAGTTACAGATGGTTGTGAGTCACTGAGTGGGTGCTAGGAACCAAACCCAGGCCTTTTGCAAGAGCAACAAGGGCCCCTACCTGCTGAGCCAGCTCTCTGGTCTCTGGTTTGTTTATTTGTATCATACATGCTTGGTTCTGTGACATTCCATCCATTCACAATGCTGTATAAACCATTCACAGTGCTCTGTGAGAGTCCTCATCTGCCATCCACAGAGACTTTTCCAAGTTTACTTTCTTTAATGTTCCCAAGACAACAGGCCACACTCTTCTTCCCTGCAGCTTCTGCATAACTGATTCAGGTCCTGGGACTGGAGACTGAATCTAGAGCCTCACCTATATCAGGAAGCCTTCTACCACTGCAAGTACAAGCGGGTTCTTTTTGTTGCTCCTAGAAACCCCAGAAGGACTCACCTCCCGATTGATACAAAGACGCACTGAAGTTCAGCATTATGAACTCCTTCTTACTCCTCTATCTTTTCTATTCCAAACTGTGTGTGCTAGGCTCCTTTCAGGACAGGACCAGTCCACAGTTGACATGGCAGAAAAATAAGTAAGACCCTTTAAATTGCAGCGCCAGATTTGGATAACATTTTGTTTACATCCCATGCTCTCTCTTCTTTCTACAGTATCTGTGCTAGGAGTCTTTCCTTTGGATGTGTGAACTTCACTGGAAACCAGCCCCTGGAAGCTGCAGTTTCACTTTCTCTCCCTGTGATTTTGATGGCTTCTATACTTCACAAAAACAGAATCTTACGGTATTTGTTGCTTTTGTGACAACTTTTGCTTCCTATAGCTTTTGTTCTGGTTCCATCTGTGAAATTGTCACTGGCAAATGCGTGTCCTCCCCCCGCCCCCATATTATTTTATTTGCGAGGGTATTTTGTTTACACGAACACTTGTGCACCACCACGTGTGTGCTGTGACCTTGAAGGCCAGAGGCCAGCAATAGATCCCTTGGGATTGCAGTTACAGCTGACTGTGAGCTGCCATGTGGGTGCTGGGAACCAAACCCACATCCTTTATAAGATCAGCCAGTGCACTTAACCACTAAGCCCTCTTTTTTATTTTATTTTATTTTTTTTGTATAATATTCATGCCGTACCTTGGTGGACTTTAAACTCCTAGACTTCCAATTTAGTCTCCAGTTCTGGTTACAGGTGTTTATCATCATGCCTAACTGAGAAAATGATTACTGGATCCACAGATGTTATTAGGTTATTATCTGAGTAGCATGTGTCAGGATTTCCCTCTTTCTATTAGAAAGGCAATGTTAAACCTGAGAAAAGAGCAAATCCACTGTCGTCCAATTAAAGCAATCTATTTGGGGGTATACCTAGAATGGCCAGCCAGCTGTCTCACCCTCAGTCAGGATTTGAGGTCCTTCTTATAGGAGTCATAAGATGTTCGCAGGGATGAGAGACTTGGCTGTTACACATTGTTAGAAAGATGCAATGAAAGGGAGGAACAAGGGAAGGAGGCTCATCATGTCAATGTGGCTGCAAGTTTAGTGTAGGTTAAAAACATGTTTTGTGGCTTACCTAAAAAACAGAAACTTATTCTTTTTTTTTTTTTTTTTTGGTTCTTTTTTCCGGAGCTGGGGATCGAACCCAGGGCCTTGCGCTTCCTAGGTAAGCGCTCTACCACTGAGCTAAATCCCCAACCCCCAGAAACTTATTCTTAATTACAAATAAAAGTCCTAACTTGCAAGGATTTAACCTGGGGCAAGTAGAACTTCATTTTTAAACAGAAACTTTAGCCTGTACAGAACAAACAGGAACTTACTCTTAACTACAAACAGATGCCCTAACCTCCAAGGTCTATTATTTTTCCTCTTTTGATCTCCCATTAACTTGAAAGGTATGTTGTTCATTTTGATCTCACAGTATATATCGATTTGTATCACATATAAGCACATTTTGCTTATTTCCTTCTCTGTTGGTGGATACCTGGCTCCTTCCCCGCTTGACTATTGTGAATGAGGTTACTATGGACTTGGAAGTACAAACATCTCATTTACACACTGCTTTCAATTCTTCTGGGAATATATCATCATTTCTACTGTTATTATTAATTTACTTTTTGGACACAGGGGCCTCGTGTAGCCCAACTGATTTCTCCGTCCTATTAAGTTTCATTGAGAAAAACGCTTCGAGACTTTATAGAATACCTTGATTTTTTTCTTAAACATCAATTGATTCATACCTTAATCGATTATTTAGATTGTTAAGTGGCGGTTCTCTAGTATCACTCCGTCTTCAGTTATGCCTTGGCATTTTACTGTAGGTAAGAGAGTTCTTCCCCTTTATGAATATGGACTCATTTTATTCATGAACTGTGGGGATATTTTATTGTTCTGAGAAATTCCTATATGACTGTCCAATTTTTGGGGATACGTGGTGGGCTTCTGTATTTCTTTGTCATTCACTATCAAGCAAAAGGCGAGGGCAACCTGACTTCCCTAGATGGAGATCACACCTCGTGGTCAACCCTCTCATTTAGTCAGACTGGCGCTGTTTTCCAAGATGTTCACAGAGCTCCCTGGATTGGATCACGTCGCAAACTACACGTCCCAAAAGCCTCCCAGGACGACGTCATCATGAAGCGCCGTGCGACGTTCAGGCTGCGAGCTCTGGAAAGCCGGCTGAGGCGGCTGCAACATGGCGGATGTGCTGAGCGTTGGGGTGAACCTGGAGGCCTTTTCGCAGGCCATTAGTGCCATCCAGGCGCTGCGTTCTAGCGTGAGCAGGGTGTTCGACTGCCTTAAGGATGGCATGCGCAACAAAGAGACGCTAGAGGGCCGCGAGAAGGCCTTCATCGCGCACTTCCAGGACAACTTGCATTCCGTCAACCGGGACCTCAAGTAGGTACTGGCTGAAGGGATCGGGGTCGAGGACCCTCCTGGCACCCGTCCCGCCGGGATCCCGCGCCAGTCTTCCTAGTCACGGGCCTCTCCTTTATCCGCAGTCCGCTGTCACTTTCGCTCATCCCCTGGCCCCTGTCAGCCCCTCAGGGACGCCTTGTCTTGGATCCTGTTACCTAGTCTTCATTCTATTGGCCGTTTCGTCCCGGTTGTCATTTGTGGTCCTCCGTTTCCGCTACAGTGGTCGTATTCTGATGAGGAAAGGAGCTTTTCTCAGGAACTTCCACCTCGTTGATCTTTCCTAGTTTTCTTACCTTGGGCTCCATCACATCCGGCCAGCTTCCCCATTAACATCGTCCCAGGCCCAGTTACGTACTTCTCGATCCAATGAGCTCCAATTCTCACCCTCAGAGCCTGGAATTAAGTTCCACCTCACCTCACCCTCAAACACTGTTCTGTTACCTTTTGCCTCTTTACCCCAACCCCAATCCCCAACTACCACCTTGCTCAGTACTGTCTGTCACCATCATTCCTTCTGTCCCGTTCTTTTCTTGTGAGAGACGCAGTCTCACGTCTGTTAGGGTGTTTAGGAGGAAGGATTTATTTAGGTTCAGTTTCAGAGGACTCAGTCCACCACTACGGGAAAGGCATGTTTGAGCAGCTTAATAATTGGGGATTACATATTTTCCTCACAAGATTCCTTCTTTTACTTTATTATTTATTAATTTATTAAGAATTAACTGAGAGGACATTTGTCAGATGCTATACATAGAAGGCACTTTGATTTTTGAGGCAGGGTTTCTCTGGGTAACAGTCTTGATTGTCCTAGAACTCAATTTGTAGACCAGGATGTTTTCAAACTCACAGATATCCGCCTGCCTCAGCCTCCGGAGTGCTGGGTTTAAAGATGTGTACTTAAAGGCGTGTACTACCACGCCCAGCTTAGCAGACACTTCTTATTTGCCTGAACTTGTGTTCTCTTCCTGCCTTAGAATTTAGAGTTACTTCTGAAATTGAGCATTTAGTGACCTAGTCACCTAGAATCTCTGGACAGGTTGGGTTTCCAGTCTTCCAATCTCATGTTCCTCTACAGTGCCTGGTTCCAACTCAGGGCCTTCCATGTATCAGGCTATTGGGCTAACCCCGGGATTCCCTCCACCTCTCAACTGGCCACGTAGGATGGTGGAGAAAGTAGTGAAGTGATGTGTACCTTTCCTCCCCCAAATTCCACTCCCTTCCTTAAATTCCACATGTACATGTTTTTTGTGTGCAGTGTCAGCTTGAAGATGACATGCTCCCCCCCCCCCCAAAGGACCCCCCTCCCCAGGGGCGGGTTTCCAAGACAGGGTTTCTTTGTGTAGTGCTTGGCTGACCTGGAACTCTCTTTGTAGATCATGGTGACTGACCTTAAACTTACAGAGATGCCCCAGCCTCTGCCTCCAGAGTGCTGGGATTAAAGAAGAGTGTTGCCTCTGTCCTGCTTTCTAACAGGATGTCACAGCTCTTTGTCACTTTAGAAACTTAAGCAATGTGGATATTTCTTTGACTTTTTAAATGTACAGTAGTGCCAAGAAGAAGGTGGCTGCAGATTTGAGATTGAATGCAGCATAGGAGTGGTTCACAGCGTCCTGTTGCTGGGAACTGGCTCCTCAGAGTGCCCGGTTTCACTGTTTGCACTTCCCCAGGTCTCCCTGGTTTTCTTGCTAGGCTGGAGTGCACTGGTTTGACCCAGCCCCCATGATGGTGTCTTCCCATTCCATTTGTTTATTTTATCTCTTCTTTGTTTTGCTAAGCTTTGCCATCTGTGAAGCACTGCGCACAGATCTGTCCCAATGTGGAATGATAAATAATCAGGATTTAGTCAGGTACTTGCTGCTCTGCCAAATGGAGTGAACCGCACATGGGTCTGAAAAATCCTGCGTGAGAAGCAGTGTTAGACTCCACTGCAAGACCCTAAACATTGCTGAGCCATCACAGCCCAGCTGACCAGGGCCACGCAGACAAAGCGGAACAAAATATAGCAGTCCCATGCCACTCCAGAGGGAAGACAAACCTAGGGGACAAAGAAGCTCCGAGTTCCCTGAAGATTGGGATGTAACAGCTCAGATTCATCCACAGCAGGAGATGCTTATTTTTTTCCTCTCTGTGTAGCCCTGGAACTCCCTATGTAGACCAGGCTGGCCTCAAACTCACATTGATATACCACACCTGACTCCCCAGTGCTAAAGGTGTGGGCCACCATGACTGGTGTTCTGGTTTTGGCAAATATGCTTGAGATTAGAACTCCCCAGTTAGGCACTCTCTTGTTTGTCCCTAGTTGTTTTGTTTGTTTTTGTTTTGTTTTGTTTTATTTTGTTTTGTTTTTTTGCCTTTGTCTGTTGGTATCAGAAGAAGTAGTGTGCTTGGCCTTGAGGGAGTGAAGTGGATTCAGGTTTATGTAGCTTCTCTCTTTACTTTTAGCGAACTGGAACGTTTGAGCAACCTGGTAGGCAAGCCGTCTGAGAACCACCCTCTCCATAACAGTGGGCTGCTAAGCCTGGATCCTGTGCAGGACAAAACTCCACTCTACAGCCAGCTTCTTCAAGCATACAAATGGTCCAACAAGGTAAGGGGCTGCTGCGGATGGAGCTGACAGAGCGAAACCCAGTGTTTCTCCCAGAAATGCAGAGCATGAAAGCAGGTTTTCTTTTGCATCTGCATGGGCCGTAGAGTTGGAATTCTAGGGTTTCCTGTAGATGATAGGGAATTCTAGATCGGGTATGCTTAGCCTGAGATCAGGTGTGGAGAGCTGTTTATAGAACCATGGCTGGTGCATGCACTGTGCTGTGGTGTGTGCAGTGTTGCCCGAGGAAGACCCATCTCTTCTAGCTTCTCTCAGCTTACCAGGGGCTCCAGACTCCTACAAGTTTAAAGACTGCAGATGGGAAGGCTTAGCCCTTCACATTGTTTATGGTCTTGTGTTGCATTTTCTGTGTCATGCTGGGAGAGTATCTGGAGAGTGCCATGGATTAGATTATACTCCACTTTCTCCTGAACCCATATGCTACAGAGTATAGTTTTTGTGGTGTCGTTGAGTGGGCAGGACCATGGCGTAGCCCTCAGAAAAGCTGGAAAAGGAGAACTGAGCAACTGTGTAAGATCACAGGAACCATTGAGCTTCCGAACCTGGAAGCAGTTTGTTTGCTTGAGTCCCTGTGTCTGTCTGCTGTGTGTTGTGTGTGTTCCTGGATGGAAAGTGGTGTGTTTTAGGAGTAGGCATAGAAGCCTTGCTCAGTAGCTCTTGCTTTTGATTGTGAACTGCCATGCTCCCCAAGGTCCTCCCTTTACCCTCTGCCTGGGTTCTCTTCCTCTCATCTGCCTTGGTGACAGATGAACCTTGATAGTTTATCTGAGGTTTCTTTCTTTTTTCTTTGAATTTCTGTGGTAGGCTTATTTTAGAATTCTTTGGTTTGAAGCGAATTGGAGATTTAGAAAGATGATTGCCACTGAGGAACTAAAAGAACTTGGACTCTGAATATATTGATTTGGCCTTTAAGACCTTTTCCCCAAACTCTGTGGTGCCAAGTGTAGAAACCTGCCCTGGAGTTTGAGTTGGTCACTCCAGTGGTCAGGGAGCTCCCTGGTTCGAAGTTGAGCTCATGAGGGTCAGCTCACATGTGCTTGCTGTATCTGTCACTCAGGGGCTTCTCAGGGCTTGCTAGCTTTTGTTGCTCTGAGACTCCCCTGGTGGGAGAAAGCATAGCCTGTCAGCTGCAGGTTTGTGCATCCTTATGTAGTGCTTCCAGTGACTGTGTCAGGCCCCATGTGATAGACGTCCTTAGGGAGGGTTAATAGGATCCATGGTTGGGAGTCTCGGCTTGGCTCACTGGAATGATTCTCCTTGGTGTTGGAGAGGGCCATTACCCAAAAGAAGAGTGTATTAGTCTGTTTCGCTACTGTAATGAAGTACCTGTAATGAAGTTAGACTAACTTTATAAAGAAGAGAGGTTTATTCAGAACTTGGTTGGAAATACCAGGGCAAGGTGCTGCATTGACTATCTAATACTGGTGAGGACTTTATGACAGATAGTATCGTAGCAGTGGGCAAGCATGTAGGAGGGACAGATATCATTGTCAGATAGGGGTCAGAGAGGCTGGTGTCCTCCAGTCATTTGTGAGGACATGTCCCAGTTGACCTTAGGACCTCTTATTAGGTTCTTCCTCTTAAGGGATAATCACCATGTAGGGGACTGCTAACCAGTGAAGCTTGGAGGGCAGTAACAGCCCCCACTTAAGCATGCCCAACCAGAGCAGGCACCAGGCAGAGACAGTGGCAGGTGTCTGCTGCAGGTGCTGAGGCCACAGCCCCAGCCTTCTAGGCTGACCTATGGAGGCTGGTTTTCCTGGGGTGCGCCTAGGATCTGAGCATGAGTTTGCTGTTGAGTGGGTGGAAGCTAGCTGGCCAGCAGATGAATGGCTGGACTCTAACTGTTCCAACTTGACTCCCGGAAAATCCTGTTTGGTTGAGGAGGTCCTGTTGTTACATGGGTAACAAGCCTGAGTGGCAAGACAGAGACAGACAGAAGAAGCGACAGTTTTACATTGGAGTGATGGCAATTTACACTTGAACAAAGCTGCTTTCATAATGTAAGGAAATCAGATTATTTGACTATGTAAGCAGGAGCCCCGGGCCCTTGCTTTTGTCTCAAGGAGAGAAAGTGTATTAAGGAGAATAAATATGTGTGTGTGGACCTCTCGCCTCAGAGGTGCTCCAGGTTTAGACATTCATGGAAGCTTGTCTTGGAAAAAGCTGTATGTCTCCCGTAGCCAGTGTCAGGAGCTTTGGTGGATGCCCTGTCATGTGGTGATGTGCTTAGAAAGCCACAGTCTTCTTTCACTAGTCCCCTGGGTCACCAGCAGAAGAATTGAGCCTCTGTGCTAGAATCAAGCAGATTGAAGCCCAGTAAACTGTCTTTGTCATAGCTCCTAGCTGGACTACGGTTTGAGATAGTTTTTTTTTTTTTTTTAATTTCTTTTATATTTTTTTCCTTTTTTCCCTGAAACTTGATGGTCCAGTTTTGCTTAAATTTTCAACTTTAGAAAACATTTCTCCCCTTTGGCCACATCTTAAGAAATTCTGTCATTTTGTTCATACTCTCTTCTTTTTAGAAGCCGTTCAGTTTGCCTGCATTTCCATGTTTTATTAAAAGGCAGGCAAGACAAATACATGGTATGTGGGTCTTCAAACGTTAGCTCTTCCCTGGGTAGACATTACTAATCAGCTGTTGCGTTCTTTTCTGCTAAGACTCTTTGCAGGATTGACTCCGAATTGTATGCATGTTCTAGGTCTGGGCAGCCGGCTACTGCCAGGCACTTCAGGGGAGGGCTACAGGGGGCCTTACTCATTTCTTCTCCGGGAAAGACGTAGAATTATGAGATCTATAAATCCAGAAAGAGAAGAAGATAGCCAGCAGGGGGGTGCCTTATATACATTTCTTAAATGAACACAAGAAGTAGCCTTAAGGAAGAAGCCAGTGTTCTCGTTTCCCGCTGTTGACGTGCCAGGGGCCAATCATTAATTATGTGTTTTACTTGCCTCTGTAAATGAAAAGAGATTTTAATTGCGAAAACAGTCACCATTCATCATTTTATCCAAGGAATTTAAACAGTGTGCGCAGTAACGTGTGAAGGGATTTGGGTATCTTGCCCATGTCAGCTTTCTGCACTGTTGCTGAGAACGGAAGGACAGGGCAAAGGCTTTGACACCACCCATTATGTGGGGGACTCTGTGTGCAGTTGGCCATAGAAAGGTCTCATGCATGTCCAATGACCGCTTATTTTCTTTGGGGGAGTTTTCTTAAATTTTGTAAAGTCAGTTGGAGTCTTAATTACATGGTAGTTGGCATAATTGTTAGAATAACGCGTTGAGAGATTAATCTAGTGAAATGGTGTCAAGTCGCTGCGAGCAGCGCTTTCCTCATGCTGACTCGTGGAAAGAGCTGAGCTGCTTACTTGAGTGCGCCTGTAGATAATTGCTCAGCAGACGGGTGACAAGCTCTCTCAATTGGACAGGAAATAATTGGCACCACCGCTGACCCTGCTGTAAAGTAGTCAGCACAGACTTTATGTCACTTGATATGTGAGGGAGACCGAGTATCCTGAAGGTCCCTTTCTGAGGAGTGGAACCTCAGGCTGTCACCAGGCTTTGAATTTCCGACATTGCTGCTTTTCACCCTTTTGTGGTGAAGGCTGCTTTGTTTAGAGCCCTCCATGGTCCCAGTAGGGGTTTGATCCCAGGAGCTCATATGCCTGAAGTTAGGAGGTCCACGGAGCTGAAGTCCGGCATGTAAAACAATGCTGTAAATGCATATAACTAAATATGTTGCCTTCTCCTCTTTTTTTGTGTGCTTTTGTAGATGGGTTCTTGCTGTACTGTCCACGTATCCCCCAAGCGATTCTTCTCCCTCTGCCACCATGCCCACCTTCTCCCCCCCACGTGTCACATGGTTGCTGGGTCATGTGATGCCCAGCAGCACAGTGCGTTTGCTATGGCATGGCTGTGGACCTCACTGTGCAGGAGATAATGGCAGGGAAAGTCTGTGACAGTCAGTATAAGAGCAGTATTTTCTACTAGGAGTTGGTTGAATTTGGAGACTCACAGATAAGAACTGGGGGAGGGCTCAGGCTTAGAAGAGCCAACCATAACTTTGCCTTTCCTTGGAGATACCGAGAGTAACAGATCACAGCTACTTGAGTTGGGGGAGACCAACAGAGCAAGATGCTGCTCTTCCTTCCTCCTCCCCATTTTCCTACTTTTCTAACATCTTTAATTTTTTGTTTTTCGAGACAGGATTTCTTACTATAATAGCCAAAAGTCCTGGAACTTTCTTTGTAGACCAGGCTGGCCCCAAAGTCACAGAGATCCACCTGCCTCTGCCTCCCCAGTTCAGGGATTAAAGGTGTGTGCTACTATACTTGGCTTAATGTTTTATTTTTCAAAGAAAGATTCTGGCTTGATGTGGTGGTACATGCCTTTAATCCCAGTACTTGAAAGGCAGAGCCAGGCTGATCTCTATGAGTCTAGGCAAGTCTAGTAAAGTGAGTTCCAAGTGGGGCTATGTGCTCAGCCCTGTCTGAGAATAAAATAAAATAAAACACAAGCTTTTTGTTTTTTTTTTTTTTTTGTTCCACGAACTCAAGTTACTCCATGGCTCTAAGTTACTGTGATGTTTATCTGCCACATATCTCGTGGGGCCTGGGAGGCCTCCCATACAAGCTGGCCTTGACTGTGTGATCGTCCTGGCCCCACTTCCCAAGCATTGGCTTACCGTGTCCAGGTTGATACCTGTCTTTGAAAGTGTGCTTTCTGATTTTGCATTCTGGAACTAGCAGGTCTGGGGGTTGTTTTAGAGTATGACATTGAGTTTTCCTGTAGGAAGCCTGTCTTGTTTTAAGGGTAAACTGTAAATCCCAGAGGGGAAGCACCACAGCCATCTTGTTCTTTGTAGGCTGTTCCAGAACCTTGCAAGGAACCTGATAGACAAGCAGAATAAAGATGCAATACAAACTCACCCCGTGAGGGCTGGGGCACAGCTCGGTGGCAGAGTGCTTGCTTAGCATAGCATGTGGGAAGCAGAGACCACCTCTGAAGGAATGGAAGGACTTTTATTTTGATTTTAAACTCACGACCCGGTGTGGCTTTCTTGCTTGCGTTTTTGATGAAATGTGACAGGGTATGTCCATTCTTAGCCATTTCTGAGAGTCTAGTTGCACAGTTAGAAGAGATGACATCCTAGGACTTTCGAGGGTCCTGCCTTGCGAGAGGGTAATTTGGGAAGTTGAAGCAGAGGTCAGTTGGTAGGCAATGGGAAGCTCTTTGCTGGCTGAGCGAAGCAGGCTCATTTGTGAGTGGTGTCACCCAGGTGCCCTTCTTAGTGGGCCAGATCCACAGCCAGTGCTTAGCAGGGGACAGAGTTTGTTAGAAGTCTGAACTGCCGAACCTGATGCAGGCTTTCTGTGACAGCTGTTGCTTTGACAGCATCACAGGAACTGCCCAGGGTCAACTCTACCAATCTCGGGGGTCCCACTTTATGAATTCTCAATTGTGTGTGTGTGTGTGTGTGTGTGTGTGTGTGTGTGTGTGTGTGTGTGTATGTATGCTCACACTTCTCAAGGCCAGAAGTCTAACACTGGGGGTCTTCTTCAGTCCCACCTTGCTTTTGAGCCTGGAGCTTGCTGGCTTGCCTAGGCTGACTGGCCAGTGAGCAGCCCCGTGGTCTGTTGCTGTGGGAGAGTACTGACCAGATGCTTGGGACAGGAAGGCTTTATTCTGCTGACCGCTCCTCCACCACTGAGGAAAGTTGAGTCAGGAATGTGACAATGAGCAGGCTGCTTATTGTTTCACACAGCAGGACCTCTGACCAAGGAACCCACTTCACCCCCAGCGAGGTACAGCAGGATCTATGGAGGACAATAAGGCTCTTACCTTGCCGTCTTCTCAGCTCGCTTCTGTACAGTTCAACATCACCTCCACAGGGCTTGTACCTTCCACAGGAGACTGGGTCTTCCTATATGGCGGCTCTTGCAAGCATGAAGGCCAGCAAGAAAATGAACTGTGAGAGGCAAGAAGGAAAACTTGGTTTAGTCTGATTTAGTCAGTGTTGGTTCAGACTTCTACAGAGTCTGGCACCAGGCTAGTTTATTGAAAGCTTATTTAAACACAGTATAACTTGAAAACAATTTCTAGTATAATACAATTCCTGGGGTGCAAGCAGGCATAATTACATCTAATCTCAAAGTGCGTATGACCTTGAAGCGGTCTTAAGGACCTAGGTTCTGGTGTGGTCTCTGACTGAATATAGTGTAGAGGTCAGCAGGCCATAATGTGTATGTGACATCTCCCCCCAAGAGTGGGCTCTGCTGACCAATAAAGCTACAAATAAAGGTCTGGGGGTGGGGAAAGACTGGCATAAACATTTGGGGCTTTGGGTCTGGTCTGGCTCTATAAATAGCAAAGGTCACCAGGTCATTGACAATATCCTCCCAGTCCTCTGGGTAGAAAACAGATATTTATTTCCTCCTTGGAGATGTCAACCCCAAATGATTAACATTTTTGGTTTACCTGGTGATCTGTGGGTGCAAAGCCCTTTGTGCTCCCAACACTCCTACATCAATTACAATCAAGACAATCCTATACAAGCTGACCTGCCCATACAACAGTCTGATCTGGGCAGTTCCTCAGGGGAGACTCTCCGTTCAGATGCCTCTATGCTGTGCAAATTGATACTTGGTTAACTAAGACACTGATGGTACAGACAGGTCCTTATGCTTTTGTGCCAAGCACTTTACTGACCCATCCATCTTCCCACTACTACCTATTAATTATTTCTGTTCTAGAGTCTTCTGGCCTCCAGGCCTGGCCCTGACCATTTTTATGCATATCTGACACATGCACATATGCATTGTATGTGCGAACCTGTGGGCACGAGTTCTTACAAGTGAGATGGGTCAGACAGTTACTTAGGTGTTTGTTACCATGGGACCTGGCACCGTTCCGGGAAGGACCATTCTTACAGGTGTTTTCTCCTGAAGCTGGTATTCAGAGCTCCTGCTCACATAGTGAGCTATGCTGGCACTGGGGGCTGACTGAAATCTACTACTGCTCTCATTAGCCTCAGACCTGGCACCTCCCCTTTCATGTGAGGCGAGCTAGAAAGACTGAAGAGTAACATCACCAGACAGAAAACCCTGACATCAAGGCAGCCTGCTGGCGCTCCATTGCCCTGAGGTTGGACCTGTGTAGGCCTGGATGCTTGTTCTCGAGTCAGGCTGCCTGGGTTCTGATCCAGCTCTTCACTCACCCAGTGCCTTGTCTGAGCAATAAACTTCTTCCTGAGTGGGGGTGTCCTGACACAAATGAGGCTAGAACTAAGGTTTCCATCCATGCCTTCCTTGGCTGTTGGGCTGGGTGTAGCTTGGTGGTAAATCATCTGTTTTAGCATTCGAGGGGCCCTGGCTTTCATCTTCTGCTGGCAACATAAAAACAGAAATTGTCCACAGCAAACTCACACGTAGTAAGCATTAAATGAGTGGTGGCTGTGTTCAGCATATGGGAGTGTGCAAATGCATGTGCATCTGTGGTGTGGCGTATGTGTGTAAGCTCCAGGCCCCAAGCACTTTGGCACATCCCATCCCAATACTGAGGGCGTGAGACCAGCCTTCCTGCTTCTTTCCGTAACTCCCTAAGTTGGGCATGTTTCAGAGAGATGACTAGGAGTTCTGAGTACTACTAGGACTGGTGGTACCACATTCCAAACAGGAGTCTCTTTGAGGAGAGACTCCCAGGATGCTCCGACCTCCCTGTCATTGCTTCCACTCTGACAGCAGCCCTCCATCCGTTGACATTGGTACTGACGTTCTTTGAAGTGCCTGAGCAGCAATAGCAACCCTTCACACATGGTGCAAGGTGGTCTGTGGTCAGTTCTTTCCTTGTAAAACGTGGGTGTGGAGTGAGGGGTGGGGAGTTGGCAAAGGTTGGGAATTGTGAGGCATGCCAGCAGGGAGAAGAGCCTGCTCAGAAGAAGCCACAGGGAGGAGGAGAAGGCCGCAGGGAGGGGCCCAGTCAAGTATACTGAGTGACCAGAGGTCATCTTACCTGGAGGTTCAGTAAGATGTCTGTCACAGGGTTTAGAATTGCGATTGCTCCCATAGTCCTCAGCTGCAGGAATGCAAAGGCTGATTTGGAAAGAAGATTTGGATTATGTCCAGTTTGTCACTAGCAGTTATGACTAGGTGAGTTGTATGCCCTCCTAGGCAGCTGCTGGTTCAGAGTTGTCGCCAGGGTAAGAGTGACTCATCTGTGGTGACTAGGTAGTAAGCTGTCTCATGGCTCTTCTGCCATCTGATGCCGATGGTTTTCCCTTGGCTGACTGAAAGGTTGGGCTGGATGTGCTCTGAAGGTCCTTTCTGCCCTGGTCTGGAAAGGCTCAGTGGCCTTGATGCATGCTGTGGGTAGGGAGGAAAAGCTTCCTGAGGGCTGGGGAGGAACTCTCCTGTTCTTCACTTGTCCAGGAAGCTTCTGAAGGAAGCCCTCGGAACTGAGTCCATGCTCCAAGTGTCTGACAGGCAGAACAAGGCAGCCCTTGAGGGCTCAGTGGAAAATTACCTCACAAAGCTTCTTCAGCACCTTGGCTCTCGCAGTGTGCCTGTATAAATGCTAATGAGAGCCAGGTGACACCCCATATGTAAATGATTTCCAGCCCAGGGCTTCAGACCAGTCCACGTCTTACTGTTCTTACTAGTTGTAATTTGTGAAAACAGTTACCTTGTTGTTGTTGGACTCACATTTGTGACTCGCTTGGTTTCTGTGACTCAGGGCTGGCCCACCCATGGTAACTGCAGCTTTGTAACAGACCTGTGGCCTTCTTCCATTTACCCTGCCTCACACTGTTTTTGCAGTGCTGGGGATGGAACCTGGGGCCTTAACACAGCTGCTCCAGCAATCTGCCCTGAGAGGCACCTCCCTCCCCACCCCCAGCTCTGCCAGCCTTTTCTGGGCTGGGCCTCTTCACCTGTCCATCCTCACTCAGGCTGCTGCTACTTAGTTGAGCTTTACCACAAGCTTCTCCTGTCCAGTGAACTTCTCTCTTCAGATTTCAAGGCATGCCATTTTCCTGCCACTTTCCAGTGATCCCTGTCTCTTGTGGGAGTGATTCCAGCCCCCTGAATGGTATGCAGAGCATTTTAGCACCAGTGTGGTGAAGCTCAGTGTGTCACTCCACCTCAGTTTCTATGAAATGGTCCTGGCAGTCCTGCCTGACCATTGCCATGATGGTGACTTGTGTGTGGCACAGGTTGAATCTGCTTCCGTCCGTGGTCTCCAGGTGGGCCTGTTGGTATGGCCTGGCACACACTGCTTCCCTAATGCCCTCCTTAGCCCTTCCTGTTTCCTCTCCCTCCTGCAGAATATAAAACAAAAGGTTTCATTATGGGAAATTTCAAATAGACACAGAAATAAGGATTACATAACTCTTGTCAGTGTTAGCTTCAGTTGACAACTTGACCTACCTGGAAAGGAAAAGGGAAATTTCCTCCATAATTGAAAATTGCCTCCTATCAGATTGGTCTGTGGACATGTCAGTGGAGCTTTTTTTTGTATTAATAATTGATATAGGAGTGCCTAGCCCACTGTGGGTGGTAGCATTCTTAGGTAGGTGGGCCGGGCGATATACAAAAAGTAGTTGAAGCTGGACATGGTGGTTCATGCCTTTAATCCCGGAAGGCAGAGCTAGATGGATCTGTGAGTTCAAGGTCATCTTGGTCTACAAATTGGGTTCCAGGATAGTCCTGAATACATAGAGAAACCCTGTCTTCAAACAAACAAATGAACAAACAAACAAACAAACTAAAGTAGTTGAGCGGGCCAGAGGGAGCAAGCCAAGAAGCAGCCTTTCCCTGTGGACTCTGCTTCAGGCTCCTTCCAGCTTCTGACCTGGCTTCCCTCCATGATGGACCTAGCCTGCAAGTCAAACAAACCCTTCCTCCCAAGTTGCAGTTGCTTTTAGTTGGTGTTTTAGCACAGCAGCAGAGAAAGCAAACTTGATATTCTATATACCTCGCTTGATAATTCAGGACCTTTTACAGTCCTGTTTCATTCGTGCCCCCCCCCCCCCCCCCCAGTGCTTTTCTTTTTGCTGAAGGGAAGGGCTGGGCACAATTTCCCAGTTTTCCTGCCTTTGCCTTCTGAATGTTAGCATTACTAACATGCATTATCCTCCAGCAGGACTGACCAGACACAGTGTTCCGTAGTGTGTCCAGCACTGGTCTCTGCCTGCCCCTCTTTGGCCACTTTGATCTTACAAAGTGCATTGCAGTCTCCTGAGGGCCTTTGCGCATGCTCTCCTTACATCTCATCACACCTCATTCTCATTCTCTCTCTCTCTCTCTCTCTCTCTCTCTCTCTAAAAGTCTTAGTCACTATGCTCCTCTTGCTGTCCTTGCTTCTCTGAAATCTGGTAGGTGCCCCCATTTGTCCCCATTGTTGCTTTTATCCTAGTTTGTTGGCTTAACCACTTGTTTGATCACAAGACAAAGCCTGTTTCTGCTTTGAGCAGTTTCTGAAGCCTTTAGGGCTTAGTGTGCTGGACTCTAAGCTCCCAGAGCTGCTCTGATCTCTGTCTGCTGTGCTGCAGATTTCCATTGTCTCCACCTCAGGGCTGGGCTCACAGTGACATTTCAAGTAGTTTTTGCCATTGGCTCCCTCTCTGTGTGTTGGAACCAAGTTAAACTTAAGCCCACCCTCCTCTCTCCCCTTTAGATTGTATCTTTGACCTTTTGCAGAGTTCCTTGTGCTCATTAGAGACCTGTGGGAGGAGGTGTGGATGTGGAAGCAAGCCCCTTCTCCACCTCTCTCACAGCCATCCCCTGCTTTCAGGGCTTCTCTGGGTTCCTCAAGGCTGGGCTCAGGGGTCTGCCAGACTTGGGAGGTGAGGCACATCTCTCTTGCCTCGTGCTCGCTGCGCTGTCCTTTGGCTCTAGGTCTTGGCTTGACCTCTCTCCCGATGTGGGCATTCCCTTGCTGCAGTTACTCATTTATTTGGGAGGTGCAGCTCACTGCAGTGCCCCCAGGGCTTGGGGAGACTTGTTGCTGGGTTCAGTTCCTGCCATTGTTGGCCAGCACTGGCTGGTGTTGGGCTGGGCTTCTTCCTGCTGACTTGACACTAAGTAGAACTTCTTGATGTCTTGGTCCGACTAGCCAGTTTCAGCAAACTGGAAGCTAAAGCCATGACTGCTGAGCTGCCCATTTGCCCTGGGATGCCTGTGGCTTTGTGCATATACCCTCCCTCCTGTCCTAGAGAGGTCAAGCAGGTATAGTCCCACCTGTCATTGTTCCTTAGCATTCATGTGGCTGCACTGATCACACTGTATCAAGGGGCTTCCTGTTGTGCCCTCTTTCTCCAGGGTTGGAACTGTGGGCCACCTTCGGACACCTTGTATCTGGTAGACACTTGGCGACTGAACCTTACCTACTGTACTTTCAAGAAAACTCAGGGACCTCTTCAGCTGAGCATGAGACCTCAAGGGCCAGCAGTCGGGTACGGTACCATACCTCACCTTCAGAAAATAACCTGCCCCTGGCCATGCACTGGCCCTCTTCATGAGAGCAGCAGGGAAGGCTGCCTGATATTTGGAAGAGCAGAGCTGCTCCTTGCTGCCGAGGCCCCTTTTCCCATCGTGGGAGCAGTGGTCCAGGCTTGGGCGTGGTCAGGGATTGCCTTCACCATCATGGGCAAAACAGCCACAGGCCCCTCCTCACTAGAAAGGCTGCAGCCCTCTATTGCAATGAGCTGCAGATACATTAACGTGAAGGTCTTAGCAAGTAATTTCCAGGACTTTCATGAAGGACAATGGGACTGTCCAGTGCCTCAGCTAACCTCCTGACATGAAAAGGGGCATCAGTGAATGAAGTGCCAAACCCTGCTGTCTTTGTTTTCACCAAGAATCAGAGTATCCCGAGTGGCTCTTCCCCCTACTCATGCCTGCCTGTGTGTTCTAGGTCAGAGAGTGGTACTGTGTGATAGTGGCCACCCCCAGCCACATAAATGTTCTGGGCTCAGCTCTCTCCATGCCTGTATACTGTTAGAATCAGCTGTGTTCTGAGTGTCTGGGTGAGGGAGTGGCTACACTTCTAAGATACTGAGTCACGATCAAAGAGGGCAGAGCACTCTTTGCTAGGTGATACCCAACCTGCCCATTGCAGATGAACTGAGCCCTGCTGTGTAGGTACCTGCCGTGTGGGCACTGTGCTAGACATGGCGAATGAAGGTGATAAATTCCCAATCCTGGTGCAGCTTGCTAACTAGACAGAGTGCAGTGCCCCAAGCTTTATAACCATGATTTCGGCCCCACTGCTGGGTCCCAATCTCTCCTCACGTTTTTTTCTTTAGCTAAGAGCCTGAAATGGCTCAGCATACTGTATTCCTATTGTCACAGAGGGACATAATTCACAGAGGAAAGCTGAACAGGGTTTGAACACAAAGGCTGGTTTGTCTTAATATCCAAGTTTTATCTTAAGTTTTATCTTGTTATAGCTCATTGTATTTTAATTCTGCCCCTGCACAATACAGAGGCAAATCTCTAGTGCTGTCCCCTGAACTCGCTTATTGGTCCTTGGATATGATTAGCTTGCCCTTACCCTGTTCCAGCCCAAAGCTGAGCTTGTTTTAAGGGGTTCTCGTTGATCTCAAGATGTATGTCTTACATCTGTCAGAGGGAGAAGTAGTCACACGATCAACGTTAGGATGCTCTTGTTTGTTTCTCATCCCAAAACCAAACACTTGACAGAGACAACTGAAGGGGGAGTTTATTTGGGCTTGTGGTTGGGTATAATCCACCACGGTGGGGAGGATAGCAGCAGTGGTGAGGGAGCTGCTCACATTGTACCTGCAGAGGGGGGAGCAGACCCTCGCCTATGGATGGTGCTGCCCACACTCAGAGTGGGTTCCCTGGAAAAGCCCTCCCCCCTCCCCCCCGCCAGGTACTAGGTGAATCACGTCTGGTGGAGGTGACAGTGGTGATAAGCCATCACACGTAACGTACCAGCTTTCTTGCACTGTCAGCCTTAAACCTGGCCGAGTTGGTCTGCTTTTGTCACAACTTCCCATATTTTCATGACATGGGCTGGTGACAGCATAGCAGACAGTGCTGCTCTCTTCTCCTTCCCTGTATGGTCACTCCATGACTGCAGGGGAGGCCTTCCAGAGCCCAGTGGAGCTGAGTCCTACAGTGGAGTGCCTGTGTCACCCTAAGGAAGTGCCGTGCACTGTGGCTACCTTTCTTGTACTTGGAGGCGGCACACCAGACTAGTGTGGAGTTCTAGTTCCTTGTTAATTCATGGTCAGGAGAGTCGTTCTTTGTATTAGATCTGAGAAACTTCAGCTTCTGCTTTTCTCTCTCTCTCCCTGTTAACCCAAGAGTGTTTGCCTCTTCACTTGAAGCCTTTGTAGCTTTTCTTTGACATGTCTGAGTCACCACATCTGTTATGCTTTGCTCTCTTACTGAATAATAGCACAACAGTCACCCCGTAACCCAGGCATTGCTGAGGTGTTCGCAGACAGGTAGCATAAATGGTGAGGACACTGGGTTATCCTCAGTGGAGAGGCCACTGTTGCAGAGGGTCCATGATGGCAGAGCAAAGGCATGGAAGCAGCGACAGCTGGCAGCTTACATCTTAGTCTGTCCGAAGCAGGAAACAGAGCGGACACACCGGGAATGGCCTCTGTGCCTGCACCCAGTGATATCGCCTCTAACAAGGCCACCTCAATCCTCCACAAACAGTTCCACCAACTGGGGACCAAGCATTCAAACGTGAGCTTATGGAGGCCATTCTCATTCACACACCTCAACGATTTTCCTGAGAATAGCATGGGACTTAAATCTTATGACTTACTGATTTCTAGAATTTTCTATTTAACACTTCCAGACTGCTGATTGTAGGTATCTGAGGCTATGGAAAGCTGAGCCATAGTTATGGGGATGACTATATTTTCCTCTGAGTCTGGATGCTGGAAGTCCTGAAGGGTAATTTTGCTCATGTGTACACTGGCCTTTTGTCCCACTTCAACACACTACCTGGCCTCCATTTGCCTGACAGCCCATCTGGTTCTCCATCAATAATCCAGCCAAGGGAGCTGTGTTTGCCTCACCATTTGTGGTGTGTGTGTGTGTGTGTGTGTGTGTGTGTGTGTGTGTGTGTGTGTTTGTTTGTTTGTGTGCGCGAGCGCGTGTGTGTGTAGGCCACAGAACAACCTCGGGTATTGCTTCTCAGGCACTGTTCACCTTTTGAGTGGGCTTCTCTCACCGGCAGGACTCTACCCCAGCACTGGGACTACAGTGACCATTTCTGCTGTTCAAATGAGAATTCTAGGCAGGAAGCATAGGTTCTCATGCTTCCAAGCCAAGTACTTTACCGCCTGAGCTATCTCCTTGACCCTGCCTTCCCATTTAAAATTACTTTTTATAAACCAGCCTGTTTCTTTGAATTGAATGAATCAGTTCAAGCCAGGATGTCATCCATAGCTTCTATGATGAGCAGGACTCAACTGAGCATCCAGAGAAACTGGGCTCTCAGACTCTCTAGTGAACAGGAAGCAATTGGGCCACCATTGAAGAATTTTGTATGCAATTCTAGCTCTGAGCTCTCAGCCACTGCTCTAGGTCCCTGCCGCCATCACTTCATACCACCATCCTGGACCATAACCCTCTGGAAGCCCCAAGTAAACAGGAGTGTGTTTTCCTGCTTAAACCACTGGGTAGTTCACTGTCTTCATGCAGAGTGGGTCCGAAGACATTTCTTTTCCAGGAGAGAATGCACCTAGTGCTGGACAGGCACATTGAGACACTCAGTAGGTCTCAGTTTTCTTTTCTTTCCTTCCCTTCCCTGTGCCATTTTCCTTCCATGACCCTCAGGTTGCGGTATCTTAGTTACTTTTCTATTGCTGTGATAAAATACCACGACCAAGGCAATTTATAGAAGGAAGGGTTTATTTGGGGCTTCCAGAGGGTTATGGTCCAGGATGGTGGTATGAAGTGATGGCGGCAGGGACCTGGAACAGCAGCTGAGAGCTCACGGCTAGAATTGCAGAAAGGAAACAGGGCTAATTCAGAATGGCCTAAATCTTTTGAAACTCTAAAGCCTGCCCCTGTGACATACTTCTAACAAGGCCACATCTCCTAATCCTCCTCTAACAGCCATCAGCTGGGCATCAGGTATTAAATGCCTGAGACTTATAGGGGACATTCATTTAAACTATAATAGTGGGATAACAAAATTAAAAAAGAAAAGCAACCCAAAAAGCCAGCAGTGGGATGTGGCAGCCACCACTCTTGTCCCTTGCTTTAAACAGCTGTCTTGGTTCTGTTTGTGTGCACTCAGACACTGAGGCATGAGTGTTTTCACATCCTCAGGCGGAGGACCACATTATCCTGCTGGCAGTTCACAGGGATCCTTGGCCACAACATTGTACTTGGGGACCTCTGCCAAGGAAGCTGGAATGTAGTCATTTCCTAGCTAGAGGTCTCGTGGGGATGCTGCCTTTTCTGTTGTGACCTCTCCCAAGTAGAGAAGCCTTTTTCCCAGTCACTACCATGGTAGGCATGGGTCGTGCTTTCCAGAAACAGTGTCATATCCTTGGGGATCTCTGGGAAGCAGAAGCTCCTCTGCTCAATTTCCCCTTCGACTTGGTCCTAGGGGAACATTGACAGTCGTCTGTGGCTTGTAATGTGCTTCCCGGGGAGCCTCAGAAGGCGCAGGAAGCATTTGCTGCAGGAGCGAGCCACTGCTGTTTGGTAGCAGTCTCTACCAGCCTCACTGACTTTGCTGCACACTGACTGCTGCCCCACACTGCAGCAGAGTGGCCTTTCAGAACACAAGCTTGGTTATACAGCTCCGCTAGGATTGGCTAAGGACGTCTTATGCACTAATGGTCCTGCACTGTCTCAGCTGCACTTCAACTTGACACCTGTTTACCCCGAGATGCCCAAGAGCACCTGACGTCCCATGCTCTGCTTCACTGGACTCCAAGTCCTTGTTTTGCTTGACTCATGGTTCCTCTCTTGTGCGTTTGTTTAGAATCACACACTGGGAGATTCACCCACAAGCTGGGGTGAGATGCCCCTCTGTGAGCTTCTGCCACCTGCTCTCCCCATGATGATGTCATTACGACCTGACTCAGTTGAATTCTAGGTACTGGACCAGAACTGGGGATCATGTCATCCTCTTTGACCTTGTATTTCTGTTGTCCACCAAGGCTCATGAGAGGAAAACAAACCAACAAGGACAACTCCAGCTAGGGAAGTGATATTCTCATACCTGTAGGTCTGAGAGACAGAAATGGGGACCCATGGTGGGTCCTAATTTGCTGGTGGCTTGGGGTCTCTGACAACTGCAGGAGATCTGTCTTTGGTTTATGCATTCCACTCATGGGAGACTTGCTGAAGGACAATGCATATTTTTAGACTAGTTTGGGGACATAAACAGAAGGCAAAATGTCTTGATTTTTTTAAGGTAGATAGGAAAAGGACAGGATAAGTATAAAGTGAAAATTAAAGAAACACCTTGTCTTAGAGTTTCCACTGCTGTGAACAGACACCATGACCAGGGCAACTCTTATAAAAATAATTTAACCGGAGCTGGCTTACAGTTTCAGAGGTTCAATCCATTATTATCAAGGAGGGAGGCATGGCAGTATGCAGGCAGATCCAGTGCTGGAGGAGCCAAGAGTTCTTTATCTTGATCTGAAGGTAGCCAGGAGGAGACTGGAATTCCACACTGGGTAGAGCTTGAGCATAGGAGACCTCACAGCCTACCCTCACCCTTCCTCCAGCACAGCTAAACCGACTCTAGCAAGGCCACACCTCTTAATACTGCCACTCTTTACAGACCAAGCATTCAAACGCAGGAATCTGCGTGGGCCAAACTTTTTCAAACTACTACACACCTCATAGCATTGTACAGTGTGAAGCTTGGGCCTGCTTCTCATCTTTTAAACCTGGGAGACATCGTGTCCAAATGGGACCAAAGATGTCCTTGGGGCCAGACTGCCTAGGTTCACAGTGTACTTCTCCACTGGTTTGTGACCTTGGACAATCTTGTCCCCTGGTGTGTAAACTGGGGCTCAGGGTGGTCTCCACCTCAGGGTTGCTTTGAGCCTAGAGCTCTCACAGGAGAGTAGCTGGCATCTGGGAATGAGAGCACATTTTACAGAGATGAACACTTTCACTTTGTCTATCAGACTGCTCCAACCACAACAGTGTAACTTAAAACCATGGCAGATTAAGCCAGGGCGAGCTTAGCTGCTAAAGGACTTGATTTACAAGCATGAGGACCTGAACTTGATTCCCTCAGAACCCTTTTTTAAAAAAGCCAAGCGTGGTAATGCATATATGTAATCTCAGCAATGGGGAGGCAGAAATGTGAGGACCCCTGAGGCTTGCTGGCCAGCCAAACACAAGGTAAATGCTACCTGAGGAATGACATATGACATCTAAAGTTGTCTTTTGGCTTTCACAGGTACACACACACACACACACACACACACACACACACAGTGTGACAACTTGCCAGCTACCATCTGCATAAGTTTAAAAAGCTTACACCCCAACAAATCTGCAGTGCTGCTCCCTGTCCCTTCAGTGCACCCCTCTGGTGCTCCCTGTCCCTTCAGTGCACCCCTCTGGTGCTCCCTGTCCCTTCAGTTCACCCCTCTGGTGCTTGCTGGGCTTCCTGGGACCCTGCTGGAGCCTCTGGGCAGGAACAACAGAGGTACATTGCAGTAAGATGACCTAGTTTTCTTGGCCCTGATGTCCTCTCTCTATTAGATAATTCATTTCCAAAGTTGAGGCTCATCCTGTGTCTCTCAAGGCTTCACCCAGGCTGCTTTGCGCTTGGTTTTTTTTTCTCTAACATGCTCCTTAACACTACAGGAATGCTTGTCTGTCAGAAAGGATCTGGTGTTGCCATTTAGTTGATGAAGATAGCCATAGTATGTATAAACAGCTGTCAGGAGAGGTGACACTTTAGGATATTTTCCTCTGGAAAAAGGAAGGAATGTTTCAAAATGCTGAAGTTGGAATGTCGAGCACGACACTGAGGAGGCACTGAATGAAGGCTTTGCAGGAGAAGGAAGCGTGTCCTAAAGGTTCCACAGAAGCATGACTAGAGTTTGGGGATGGGCTAGCACCCCCAGGCACTGTGCAGTGCCTTTCCCCATGTGTTCTCCTCTCTGGACGCAGTGGCACAGCTCCCTGTAGGTCCTACAGTCTGGCCTCTTGGCAGAGACCTGATTCCTCCTTGTACCATGCATATTCTTACACTAATCAAGTCTTGTCAAAAAACAAAACAAAAAAATAAAAAAAAAAAAAAAAACCCTAGAGAACAGTATTTGAACTGCTTTTGTTAATGATTTTCTACCTTGAATATGGTCTTCCTTTCTAGTTCCTTAGATGAGCAAGTTCAACATGTGACCCTGGGTAGGCTGTGTGGCTTTGACTCTCAGTTTCCTCGTCTTTAAGTAAGGTCATCATGGTTCTTACTGCGTCAGTGTCTGGTGATGATTTCCAGGAGCTAACACTGGTAAAGAATGGGCATGTTAGCTCTTACCAGTGTGGTGATGAAGATATGTTCCTGAATGTCCACGCTAAGAATGTTGACCTGTGTTACCCACAGTAGGAGCAAGGAGTTAGGGTGTGGGAAATCAGGTGTCCCAGGGACACCGTACAACAGACGGGATGCCTCAGCCATGTTGGCCAAGGTATACTAATGGCTGCTTTTTGGAGAATTTATTTCCATCCATCACGTGCAAATGGTTGTGGGCGTGCAGGCTGTAATGGATCTTGTGTTTAAGGTTTCTATTGTCATGGCTCAGGAGAGCCCTCCCTGGTCCCGCCCTGCAGATTGCCTCTCAGGTTCCAGAGGTACTGCATCTCTTTGACCCATTAGCTGTCAGCTCTGATTTGGTGACTGTGAGATAGCATCGGAGCTGTTGGCAGGTTGGCCTTAGGAGATGCTAGGCACCGGAGTTTGCCAGCACAATCTGTACTTTGATTAATTTATTTAATCTAACTATCTTGTATCAACCTGCAAGGATAATTATGCACAAATTACTGTTTAAACTGGAAGCTTGTCTCCCCTCCCGAGCCCCATGCTGGTCCATGGCTCTTCCCCGAAGTCTCTGCGAGAGTGTTTCTTACTCTCTTGTCGTCCTGAGACACCAGACTCTCCGAGGTGAATACTCTAGTTTGAGTGAGAAGCGTTTGAGAAGAGCAGAGCACTGGTTTGGAGTCTGATCCCGTTTGTCGTATCTCAGGGCAGGAACTGGCTCTTTTATCTTTGCCTGTGAGTGCAATTCCGTTTTCTCTCAGCAGCAAGGTTTTGAAGCTGCCTGCTGCTGCTTCAGTCTTTGAGTCAAGTGGGATTTTTAGAATGGGACTAGAGCAGGCTCCTGTGTTCTATCCAAGCACGGGGAGGGGTTGCAAGTAGCATGTGGGGGGCACACACAAAGTTGGTTGTGCTTTATTGACTGTTATTGCTGGTTACAAGGCATGCCGTTCTTTTTTGTACTGCTGTGAAACGACCAGAGAAAGCAAGACACTGTCAGATAATTTTCAGACCCCCGGATGGTGGGAGACATTGCGACGTCAGGTTTTAGGATAAGTGAATTATGACTTATTGATGGCGGTTGGCTGTGCAATCTTAGCTTTTCAGGCAGTTTCACCGAAGCTGTGAAGAGGTAGGTATTTTTTGCTGCTGTTCTTCAGTGACCTTCAAGTGAATGCCCAAATTCCAGAAAAGAGCAGTGAGCCTTGCTTTTGACCAGTGCGTCGTCCCCCCCCCCCAAACCCTGCTAGAGAAAATGGGAAAGATGGGCGGTGCTTGTGGCCGTGTGTCATGTCTGACTTTGAAATGAACACATTCAGCGTGTTTTCACTTGGCTTCATAGAAGGTTTTTCCTCATAACATTTCTGTACAAGACATTAAATTCTTGATATTAAAAAAGATTCTTGGGACTTGGATCCAGAAGACCCAAGTTCAGTTCCCAGCACTCATATCAAGAAACTCACAACAACCTCTGCCTTCATCAGGAAAAGCTTGTCATTGCAGCCATTCTTCTCCCCAGGGCAATTCTCTTGAGCCCAGTCTCCATTGCTGTCATCAAGGGGATGCTGAGAAAAGGGAGGTGGTGGCAATTTGAGTCTGAGGAAAGAAACTTGGGGAGTCTGTTGATTTGGGACCACCTGCTGGAAAAGCACTGTTCCTGGCTTAATTGGCTGGTCACTTGCTGGTTTGGTTTCTAGGAAACGAAATCCAGCCTTCTCAGTGGCTTATATTTATCCAAGCATAAGTAAGGCTGAATGAGGACCCATCGAAGTTACTCCTCGTTATTTCAGCCAGGAGGAAGCTGGCTGCAGGTGTAAGAGACCACTGGATCACCATACAGAGTGTGGGTGTGGTCCGTGCCAACTGTGGTTACCACCTTTGCATGTGGTGACTCTATGTGCAGATTTCCAGGGAAGTAATTGTTTACAATAAGGCGAATTTCCCACTCTTGTGTCTGACCTTTGTTCCCTAGGGACTTATGAATCAAGTCCTTTGAGCATGGCAGTCCCTGATGGTTTGCCAGATGAGGATGCAGGGTCAAGGAAAACAAAGACCAGAAAGAAGCCTAAAACCAGACAGCACTCTGGTGGAGGCCTGGACTGTGTATGGCTGCTCCTCTCCCCAGACAGGTTCCAGCCGCTCATCTGTCTGACTTGGCTGGCTGAGGATTACATCAGGCCTGCAGTCTGAGGCTCACCTTTACGTGTGTCTAGCTTCTTTTAGTAAAGTACATTTATTGGGTATTTATGGAACTGGTGGGAAGGCCATGTTGGACTCCTAATGGCAACTCCAATGTGGGTCTTGGCCCTCCTGGGCCTCATGGTCCCTTGTCCCTGTTTCATTGTGTCTCTGTTGGCTTTTCTGTCTGTAGTGGTGGAACAAGGTTTCCCTGTGCTTCTGAGGTCACACCTCTTCAGCTTAGTTGAGGAGAAAGAGAGAAGCTGGGAGAGAGATTCAGACGGGCTACCACCACTAGGCAGGGAGTCCGAGAAGACATCACGAGAAGAAACGCCTCAAGCCCGAATTTCCAGTAGTATTTAGGATCATGGCTAGGAGGTAGCCAGATTAGATATTGAGGTGCAGCTTGAAATAAGTCTTGGTTTCCCTGTGTGGTTATTGAACTAACAAAGGTAAAGAAATGCAGCCGCTGGGTTAATTCACTGTTTACATTTATATTAAAATAATTCTTTTTACAGTACTGTGGGCCTAGTGAAGGATCTTTTGATTCTAGTTTTAAAGAGAAGATTGGTGGTCATCTGACCCAGCATTTTCATTTCTTGTTGGAACAGGAGATTGGCTATAACATAATTATTAGCCAGGTGTCAACCTTTGTTTTAAAGCTCTAATCTTCCCATTTTCCTGTTAGGGCGGCACCAACTGGGGACCGTGCAGATGCAGAAAGATTTATTATTGCATCTTGCCTACCTGAGCAGTGTTTGTTAGAGACGGAATAAGGAGGTGTGAAAAACGCTGGCACTTGTCCTCCCTAATGAGGTTACCTTATCAAAGGCGTGAGGTAAACAGTATGCCCCCGTGATTGTGGTGGGAACTGTCAGTTATAGCTGAGGCACAGACCTGGAGCACAGCGCAGATGTGATGACCAAGCACATGGACCCCGGTGCCAGGCTTAGCCGCTGGCATTGCTGTTCCCTTCCTGGATGTCCAGGTCCATGTGATTTCTTCTCTTTCTGCTTCCTTAGCTGAAAAATGGGGTAGCCACCTTACCGATTCATGGAATTGTTAGAGGGCATTTGGAACGTAGTAAGGGCTCAGTAAACAGTTGCTGTTCTCAGCACCATCATTCAGTATGAGTGGGCTGTGCTGGGGTTTGACTAACAGGAGTTTTTGCATTGTCTGCAGATTTAATGGCTTTGGCTGCCCTGTTGGCTCCAACAAAGGTTTGGTAGTGGGGCGTCTTCTCTGCGCTAATGTTAGTCCAAATGGTGTTCCCCTTCATAATGCGCTCTCTTGGAAGCGGCTTATCTGTTCTTTAGTGAGTCTGAGGCATCTTAATAGCAGATTTCATTTGTGGTTGGCAGTATGAGTTGACCCACATCTAAATCCTTCTTGATCTAATCGTCTCTGCTATCCTGTTTGATCTTGTAAATATTAATTTAGTCTGTTTGTACATGTGGTTTCCAATGGTCCCAAGGTTAATTACTGTATTTTGTTTATAAAGTGCTCACAGGAGGCTGGGCATATTGTGGAGGACTTAGGAAAACTCTTATCGCCATTTAGGTCTATAGACTGGCAGAAAACCTGATGAGTGTCAAAGTGAAAGGAATCCCCAGGTCTTGTAGCTTGATGGATGATTCCTATCCCAGTCTTTTGTTTTAAGAAATGTGTGGTAGGTCTGGGGAGATGGTGTAGAGGGTAACTTGCTTGCTTTGCAAACATGAGGCTCTGAGTTCAGATCCCCAACATCTATATAAAAAGCTAGGTGCAGCAGCATGTGTTAATATTCCTAGCACCAGTGGGTGGAGACAGGAGGATCTCAGAGACTAGCTGGCCGACCAGCCTAGCCAGTGTGATGGGCCCTGGTCTGAGGGAGGAATGCTGTTTAAAGAACAAAGTGGAAAAGTAATTGAGGAACATGGCAAGCATAGCCTGACATGTGTACACACAGGGATCCCACACAAACACATATACACACATGCACACACACATCCCGATGTCGGCCTCTGACCTCTACATGCTACATGGGCAAGCACAACCTGAACACACACGCACATGTGCACACACACTCACATTATACAGGCATACCTGTTTTGTGCTTCTTCCCATTCCATGGTAGAAATATTCCCTAAGAATGCTGGGGGAGACCTGACATGGTCATTTTGGACCATTGTGCCCAGAGCCACTTGCTGAACTCTGGGGAACCAGGTCTTGTCATAGCACTTCCAGGACACTGAGAGGAATGCATGTGGGGGTGGGAGTAGGGGTACAGGGCTGAAAGTCAAAGGAAGGGCATTGTAGACTCGGAGATACTGCTGTGTGCACCAAAGAAGACTAGGGAGGGGCTGGCTTTCCTAGGTTGTCCGTGTTTGATGGGTGATGTGGAGGTTAAGGGGAGAAGATGAGAGAATGCTCCTTTTTTTGCAATACTTAAATATCTTTATTTCTGATTACTTGATATCTTTTAAAATTAGCTTTTTAAAAGTATATTTGCTTTAGAAAGGAGCTCTTGCCATGTATTAATTATATACACAGGGATTTGCTAATGGATTACATCTATGTGCTAGAGCGCGGAGCAGTGTGCCTGGAATCACCCAGGAGCTGTCTGCTAAACCTTGGTACACCCCACACACTTTGGCTGACTGTGTAGTCAGCTAATGAGACTTGGCTGTTTTTCTATGAAGGAGGAGTCAATGAGGCAGAACAGTGAGGGGCTGGGAACACAGCCTCGGAGCTACAAGCCTGGCTCTGGGTGTAGGTAGGCCACTGGGTCTGTAGCTGGCTTCTGCTGCTTACTCTTGAGGGTTGTCGTTTACTGTCTGTCCCTGTGTTTTCACACGTTGGATGTAGTAGTTCCAGATTGTA
The DNA here is from genome assembly GCF_021556685.1 of Rattus norvegicus. Classification (NCBI taxonomy): domain Eukaryota; kingdom Metazoa; phylum Chordata; class Mammalia; order Rodentia; family Muridae; genus Rattus; species Rattus norvegicus. The sequence continues at coordinate 11,558,620 of NC_141536.1, forward strand.
ATAGCTGAGGGAGGGTGGGTAAGGTAAGCCTTTGTCAGATCTTCCTCCCTGCCTTTGGAGGGAAGACCTCATGCCCTCCATGATGCTGTCTCTTCTGGAATACTGCATTCGGCTCTGTGGAGCTTACCCAGGACAGCAGCATCTTTACATCCAGCTCCTTTCTTTGGTTCTCTTCATAGCCACACCCACGGATATTTGATGAGCACAGAAGCATAGTGACTGAAGTGCATGCTCAAGAAGAGTGGGGTGGACCCACCTGCAATGTGGGGTGCAGCTGCTGTGCCTGTCCTTCCTGGGCTTCATTATGGAACCATTTCTGTGGCTGTCTGTCTGTCTGTCTGTCTTAACCTTTGAAATGTGACTTCTACAACTGTATGCAGATTTATCCTGAGTCTACACTTCAAAACATACTTATTGCATTGCTATCAAGTAGAGTGCAATTAATCCTTTAAAACAGGAGGCCTGGGGAGATGGACCCAGTTGGTAAAATGTTTGCTGCACAAGCATGGGGACCTTAGCTTCATCCCTACCTAGCACCCACATAGTGAGGCATGAAGCTTTGTGCTGGGGATTAATCCTCGGAGTGATGCGTTTGCCAGCCACCAGCGCCTCTCTCCTTCCTTTGCCAATAAAATCTTCACAAGATGCAGATGAGTGGTAGATGTGTTATCAGGGATAACCTTGAATCTGATCTAATTTATTAGTAAATCATTGACAAGCTTGTGTTATCGGGAACATGTTACTTGTGAAGGGCCTCGTAATTGATTACGAAAGCCACCGTGCTTTGACATTTCTGCTGCAAAGATTGATGACAACATCTGCAGCACCTGTTGTGTGTGCATGGGTTGGGGAGTGTGTATGTGTGTTTTCATGGTGTGTGTTGAGTCTAGGTTTCTTGGCTGAGTAATGGCTGACAAAATATAGCCTTAGGCCATCTCCCAGGCATCGAACTTGTCCTTTATGCCCAGGTACCAACAAGATGCCCAGATGTTGGCATGGTAGGGATGAAAACCACAACGGCTTGGTGTCCTGAAGCTGCCCTCAGCTGGGGGAGACCAAGGTGCAGAACCAACATTAAGCAGTGACGAGCGTTCTAAAGATATTAAGTCTATAGGCTGAAAGTAGAGAGACTGGGTGGGGCCTTTAGATGGGTTTGGGGACAGGCCTGGTGGGAAACTAAGCTGTCTGGGCATAGCAAACATTAAGAAGCGTGGCTTCAGAGTCTTTTGAAGCCTTTTTAGTAGGCTTCTAGCTGTTGGTGTCTTTCTATTAGACAAGATGCCCTGCATATCCATGCTATAGCTGCTCCCACTGTCTTTGTCTCTATCATTGTCGTAGGCCTGACCTATGACCCCACAGAGTGGCTTTGCTCATTTTGCTCATTTTCAGCCAAAACCTGATGGCTGGCCTTCTTCCTGCCTGAGTGTCTGTCCTTCAGTGGTGATCCCAGTGGTGGCTGCCACTCTGAGTAGAGTGCTATGATTGTCCCCTCTGTCTACACCCCACATGGAGCCTCTTCAGCCCAGGTGATCTCATTTCTGTCCAGGGACCACAGTAGATTCTAGTGGCTTGGACTTAGGCTCAAGAACTCTAAAGTTTGCATTAAGAAACAATAACTTTAGGGCTGGGGAAATGGGTTAGCTGTTAAGAGCACTGGCTGCTCTTCCAGAGGACTCAACTACCAGCACCTATATGGCAGCTCACAGCTGTCTGCAATTCCAGTTCCAGGGAATCCGACACCCTTACACATGCAGACAAAACACCAATGCGCATAAAATAAAAATAAATTTAAAAACCCAATAACTTTGTTTTAGAATGTAGAGGTTCCTCCAACCCTGTTCTTTAGACAAGAGCTCACCTTTTGTTTTCTCTTAGTTCCCACCTCTCTTTGGCAGTGTTTTCTTTCAGTCTTCTGGTTTTTCTGAGAACTGAATGTGTCCTTAGGGTGGAGTGAGGCACCAGGGGCATCTTGTTAATTCCTGATTGGCTCCAGATGCAGCTACAGAGGGGTCGTTTGCTGGTGTTGTTTTCTCAGCCCTTTCTGGTTGGAAGGCCCTGCCCAGATCCAAATATTCCTAGCCCCTTGATGGTGCTGTTTTGCTGGGGCCCATCCGGGCTCTGCTACATGTTGGGCCCACACCTACTGCTTGTCCCAGAGACCCATAGGATCAGGTGAGCCTTGCCTGCCTATGCTGTTCTTCCCCTTCCTCGCCTCCCATCCCCCACTTTCTTCCATCCCAGGGCTTGAGGGTTACCGTGCTGCTGTTGCTTTACGGTTGACTCCGAGCACAAGCACATGCGCACAGAATCTCACCTCCGAATGGCGAGACTTTGCCTTATTTTCCCACAGTCTGCAGAGCCTGATTTAGGGCCGCACCAGGATTAAGTAGGATTACTAGCATCTTCCCTCTGTCTCTCCTGTGTATCTTGTATGAATGTGTCCTAATAACTATTGATATCAAGTTCATCCCTCAAGAAGCCGAGTCCGACCTTTAGTGTCCTGCTGACGCCGCAGTTTGCTGATGTGTTTTTCTTGCAAGTAAAATCAATGCAGATAAATCTTAGTAACTTTTCCTGCATGGTGAGGTGGTAGGGCCCTCTGTCTACACAGCTACCATAGTAGGCTTCTCTGTCTACACAGCACCCCTGCATCCCATTCAAGGCTGTTGGACCAGCATCGATTAGCTGATCCACTACTCTTAAAGGTCATGCTTAATCAGGCTGTAGGTCTACTGGAGAAGATTCTAGAGTGCCTGGGTTCTGCAGTTGACTTTGTGCTATTCTCTGCTGATATTTGCCTTTAACAGCACATCCCCAGTTCACCAAGCAGGTAGGCCTGCACTTAAAGGGCAAAAACCCGGTGTGCATTTTTATCCTGAAAATTAGTCACAGCCAGTCGGCGGTGGTTTAGTAGTGGTAGGGTTCACTTCTAGAAATCCTAATGTAAATGGGCTGACATCCCAACAGGCTGTCAAAGCCCTGCTCTCCATGCCTGTGACACAGATGCTGGAGGAAGGACAGACAGCAGCCACCGAGTGGGCCATCTTCTCCAAACAGTTGATGAAGCAAGCTGACAGGGGCACGGGGCTCTGCTGCTAGCCCTTCATGTTAAGTATGGTGCTGTAGAACAGATGGAGAGGAAGAGGCCTCCTTGACAGTTCGGGAGGGTGGGGACCTTTAAGTTATGAGGAGTCAAAAGAACAGTTTAGTTATTAGCTGCATTCTGGATGACAGTCTGACATTCCGTAACTGTCCACAGCGACCAGGCTGCGTTAGAATGACACTATCGCAAATGTCTCCTATTAACTTCTCCCTAATAAGGAGGAATGGTTTGATTTGAATAGTTCTGAATAATTTCACAGTATTTATTGCCCATCAGCTGCAGGAATGCTTCTTTCTTGTCATGGTGGTTAACGGGAGGACTAGAAACAAGGGCTACCATGGTTCCTCCATGAGACAAGCCCCTCACTCCATACCCTTCCTTGTTCTCGAGGGGGAAAAGTTGGGCTGGGAAAATCTGTAATATTATTTAATATTCTGAGAGCGAATGTTGAGAATGTTTGTAAGATTTTAGAAAAAATTAACATTTTTTTGCATGTAGTGGGTGATTACAGTTTTCAAAGAGGTATGTGCTCACTATACCATCTGGAAAAGTAGAAAGAAGAACAAAGCTCATCTCTAATCTTGCCACCTAAATATGTGTCCTGTTGTCTGCTTTTCTACTGGCCCATTTCTAGGGAAATATATTTGTTTGTTCATTCTTTATACACCATGAAAATGACCTTGTCTCATTTTCTCCTGGGCCTTAAGAATTTTGTATGATATTTATGACAGTGTTGCATGGCACTAGAAAATTAGACTTTTTTTTTTAAACCAGCCTAATATTCCATCAGGACATGTACCACAATTTACCATGTTATTTCCCTGTGTTGAAAATTTCAGTGGCTGCTGCTACAAGACGGATGGGATCAGTGCCTTGTTTAGGACTGCCTAAGGACCCAGCCCCAGAGTGATGACTGGTCATATTGTTCTTTTCTCTCTTCCAGGATTTAAATAAGCTTTTTATAAGAGTCCAGATTGCTACCTCATTGCAAAGTTGTCAGCTGAATCAAGAGGGTTTTGTGTATGTGTTTGCATATAGTGCTCAGGTCTTTAACATTTTCACGAATTCTGGCTGATTTGTGTTGACTGTCTTCTGTGGCCTTACACACACATCCCTCTGCTTGGTGCTCTTCCTCCTGGTGCTCACGCCGGCTCTCATGTTCCCCTGACCATTGCTGCTGCTTTCTCCACCTGTCTTCTGCCTCTTGTTATCTCGGCACACACTGAGGTAATCTGTTGCCCTCATTTTCTATGGGGTTACTGGAGTGAGGTGCAAAGCCTAAGGGCACTGAGATCTCTGAAGCATGCCAGGAGATACATTCATTTTATCATGGTCAACCAACCAACCAACCAACCAACCAACCAACCAACCAACCAACCAACCACAAAATAGGAGCTGGAGAGACGACTCCGAGGTTAGGAATGTGTACCAGGTTTCATCCCCAGCACCTGTATCAGGTGGCTCACATCGCTGCCTATCACTCCAGCCCCAGCACCTGCTAGCCTCTGCAGGCACTGCCTTCACACTGCAGAGCCAGCCCCACATAGACACGGGATGAAATAAAGGACAGCAACAACACGATGCTCCGAAAGGAGCTTGGAGATGGGAGTTGCAGTTAAGTAAGCATGGTGCTCAGTTGGAAGGGCATATGGGAAGGTGTTGCATGGAAACTGGACTTTGCCCCCTCAGTTTCCAAGCATCTGTGGGTAGTATGGAAACTGTCAGAGGACTGTAGTGTCTGGTATGACAAAGAGGCGATTGCTCAGGGCCGCTGTACTCTGTAGAGCTGCACACCCGTGCTCACCTCACCTCTTCGTCGATGATACTAACAACACAGGACCACTGATCACAAGGAAGGCTTTAAGAAAACCCCATTTAAAAAGCTGACGGTGGCCTTTCTGTCTGTCTAAATGCAGTTTTGTGAGTTTGGACTTGTGTAGATATATTGGACTGAACATTACCACCAGCATCCAGAACAGTTGTGTTGCAAAAAAACAAAAAACAAAGACAACAAAAAAGACCCAACCGTCCTTTGTGCCGGAGGGTGTCCCCCGAGTGCAGCCGTGCAGCACCTGACTTCACTCCATCTTCTCCCACTAAGCATGGTGCCTCAAGTTCCATCCAGGCTGCTGATGGAGCCATTTTATTTTTCATAGCTGCATATCTGGACATACACACATTGAAGGACCATTGCTCATCTTTGTTAAGTGGTGTTGTAGACATTTGTATGAATTTTGTGATTTTTCTTTCTGTGTCATAGCCAAGGAATCTCAGTTTTTATTCTTGGTTCACAGCCTTTCTCCTCCCCTCCCCCCTCCTGTTCCCTTTTCCCTTCTCTCCTCCCCTTCTCCCTCTCCTCTCTCTTCTAAAAGCTTCATAGTATGCATTTAACATTAGAGTAATTTTAAGTTATATTTACTGGTGGCATGGGAGCATGGCGGTCAGGCTGTCCAGCAGTTTCTGCACTGTTGGTTGAGTCCCTTTTCTCATTGTTGCTGGAGTCGGCTGAGCAGGACTGTTGAGTGCATTTCCAGGTTCTAACTCAGTCCATGCAGGGCTTTCATTGTCCTCATGTCTGGCTCATGCTGGACGCACATGTCCTGATCATTGAAACTTTATGGAATGCCTAGAATATGGTAAGTTAAGTTCTTTAACAAGTATTCCTCTTCCTAGCAAATGTTTTAGCAATTCTGGGTCTTTCACATTTGATCAACTCCATTCATTATTTCCCATGCCGCTGTCTCTGAATTTTTGTTATTCCGTTTCAGGGACTTCAGAGATGCCAGTGCAATCCTTTCTGTGCTTTCCCATCCTTGTGGGTGGGGCTTCCCTCCCTGGGAAACTGACAACACAGTGAAAGACCCTGAGAGCACAAAGGCAGAGCTTGGGGAGGGGCTATTCCTCCATGCACAGCTCCTGATTGGGAAGGCAGTTTCCAGACTTTCAAACATAAGGCTCCTCGATGGACTTTATGGGGCTCCTTTTGCTACCACCAATGCTGTCACCAATCTGCTGCCATGACTTAGGGGCTGGGACCAGAGAGTAGAAAGAAGACAAGGCTCAGAAGGAGAGAGGTGGGGGGGAGGGAGAGAGAGAGAGAGAAAGAGAGATATCAAGAAAAATGTGGGCTCCTGCTAGACATGTAACCTTTGATTTTCTACTACATCATGGGTACAGCCCACATAAATGCCGTACATCTTGATAGTCAATCCTGGATCACGTGGTCTGTTTTCCTGCTGTTGATAGATGGACTGCCTGGTGTATTTTCTGTTACAGATTTGCTACAGGGTGTCTGAAGCATATCTCTTGGCACACATGGCATAGATATTTTTCATTGTTCTTTGAAAGCCTAATATTAAGCTTTTGTTTTCTGTGAATCTTCCTCATTTGTTGACCATTTTAGATTTTGGGATTTTTTTTTCCCACAAACATCCACAGGGTTTAAGTTTTTATTGGTGGGGTTTATTGGTCCGTTCTCTGTTTTCTTTCTTTTAATCTTAAAAATAGATGGGAGACATTCACAGTTGCTTTCTTGCCACCTCTGCTGTGGTTTGATCTCATACTCTAAATCTCAGCTATGGAGAGGTATTTCAAGTGCACAGTGTGAAGGAGCACGATAGGTTACAACTCTTCATGGAGTTAAGTGAATTTTTTTTTTTTTTTTTTTGGTTCTTTTTTTCAGAGCTGGGGACCGAACCCAGGGCCTTGCGCTTCCTAGGCAAGCGCTCTACCACTGAGCTAAATCCCCAGCCCCGCATGATTTTCTAGATGGTCCAGAGCTGTGTGTTTATCCTTCGTGACCAGGCCGAGGCCGAGGTTTGTACTGCAGCAGAGCCTGCCATGCCCGCCCCACCAACAGGGGACTGAGAGTGGGTGTGGCTCACCACACTTGGGGAAGCCCAGAATCTAGAGTTAGGTGTGTCCTGCCTTCTTCCCTATTGTAGTGAACACTTGTATTATAGCATGACAAGGACACAGTGGAGTGGTTCTCCTCCAGCATAAACATTCAGAAGTTGCACACTCCTTTAAGTCATTAGTACAAGCAAGCCAGGTAGTCTCTGAAACCTGGAACTATGTCCAGCCACCATTCCTGGCATTTACTTGCATAGGGGGACTTCATAGGGAGTATCTTAGTACCATTAAACAGGCACCCTTACCTTGGAGGACCCCTAGGGTGAGCTTAGGTTGGTTCCATTTACAGCTGTTAGGGTCCAAAGTGGAGCTGGTTGTTTGATTGCTTCCAAACCCAACGTAATACGGGGGCTTGTAGTCCCGGCACAGCCTGCAGCCCTGACGTCTGTCTGGATGCGAGTGGCTAGAGACACTGAGGAGCTGGCTTCTGCTGCCTCCTGACCTTTATCTGAGGTCCAAAGGATTCTTCGGGAAATTGGAGTTTGCAGGTTTACCACCTTACGGGGGTCACATTCTGCGGGCACCGAGATTAGTTTGTTTGGGCCAAAGGTCTGGATGACTGTAGGTTTCTTCTGGACAGTGAGTTGCTTCCTGGGTCTGGACCATTGAGTTATAACCTGACTCCAGGTTCTGCACTTCCTCAATAGTGATCAAAACAAAACAAAAAAACAAAAACAAAAAAAAAAATCATGAGATTTGTATAGAGAGCTCTACTATGTGTGAGAGATAGGAACCACATGGGAAGGCTGCAGCACTGGAGCGTGGATTTTAGAGGGGCAGAGACACTTCGGTCTGCACAGAGACCACTGGACTGTGTAGTGCTCGGTCATCTGAGTGTACTCTGGAGCAGTCATATAGACCTGGAGCAAGTGACATTAATTCTCTGAGCCTGCTCTCTTTCCCATCATGCATTTCAGCAAGTCAAAGAGAGACTGGGAACTGTTTCTCTGGAGTCTGATGCACGATAGTCATTAACTTGGCCATTGTCACCATTGCTGTGGTCCTCGGCCTCCTCATTTTATAGAGGGAGGAACTGGGTCCCAGCTCCTGTGAGCACATGCACTGCTCAGAGGCCAGGCCCAGACTGCTCCTTTCACCCAGCCACCTGCCCATCTGTACTCAGCTCCAGATCACGTACTTGTCACCTCCTCGGTTCTCTGCAGCGCCGGCAGATCCTGACAACAGATGGTGCTGTTTTGAATTAAAACAATTTAACTCAAGATCCATCAACTGCCAACATCAAACACCCTAAAAAGAAGGAAAGAAACTCATTATCAAGAGTATTTAAGCAAAGTAGGTATTTAATCTATCTTAATCATTTGCATTCTTGAGGAGAAGAAAGTCAGTGGCAGCTGCCACCACAGGCCAGGCCTGTGACTGTGCCGCTTGTAATTGCCTCAGTCTGGCCGCTCCATACCCCCGTTTCCTTGTTTGCCATGGTACTAATTTGGACTTGGGTCCTTAAAGAACAGTTTTTAAAGCTATGCTGAATATTTGAATATTTAAACATGTAGAAAGTACTCGCTTTGGTAGGGTGTGTGGACATAGTGTGCGGTTGTGCTTGCAGTGCCAGGCAGAAAGGATGCGTTAGACCGAGCTTGGTATTGCAGTGAAGCACCTGAGGTCTGCTACTTCCCAGCAACAGATGCTGAAAGGCACAATAGCTCTGGGAGGAACCCTCTCCTTCTTGGCTGCAGCACCTCCTGATGGAAGGCACCACAGTGGCAGGGGCATGTGCGAGCTAGAGAGGTCACATAGGCAGCTATGCAGAGAGAGCAGTCAGGGTGTGACCAGGCTTCCTCCTTTATTATAGCACCCTCTTGGAAGCCGCCTTGCTCCCACAAGCATTACAGCCAGTGCCTCCAGTGCCATCCCACTCAACTGTGCCTCTTAATGGTCTCACCGGCCTCCAGGGTTACCACTCAAGGGCCACAACCACACCATAGCAATAATCTCTGGGGTTGTCTACTGAAGTCCTAGCTCTTGGCATGGCTGTCTCCTGTCCTCCTTTTGCTGTCCCCCATGTTCCTCATTGCAAGCAGCCTACCCTAGACTCTGAGGACCAAGAGGGCCAGGTTTACCTTCCTTTGTTGTCTCTTTCAGTCTTGTGGTCGGGGATGTAGCTTAGCGCTTGGGAACCAGACTCTGGGTGCTCCCCTTCCCTAACCTCAGCTTGACTGAAGCGTTCACAGCCTAATATTAGCTACTCAAGGGAAAGTAAAGTAGCTGTACTGCCTTTCCAGAAGAGTCTGCGCATGGGCAGGAAACAGGAGCCACACGTGGACGGTATGCTGGCAGAAGAAGCAGACTACATGTAATATTCTGTCACTCTTTGTCCCTTCAGTGTTTCTTATTGAGTCTGTGGTGTCTATGATGCAGGTTCTAGCCTGACAAGCTGAGAGGTCTGCTCTACACGTAATGCAAACATGCTTCCTGCATATTTGGTCTCTGCCCCACACTTTGCCTGATATATGCACCAAAGCCCTATTTGTGGAACTTTCTCCTGACATTTTGTATGGGCAGGCTGTCCTCCAGAGCTTTCTGTCTTCCAGGCAGGCCTGCCAGGACTCAGCCAACTCCTTCCCTGGCCCACCTCTTGGTCCAGGTGGTTTCCAAGCATCTGTTCAGAAGGAACCTGCCACAAGGCCTCTATCTAGTTTGGGTCTAACAGTTTTTCCACAAGGAGAGAAAACGGAGATACGGAGCCAGCATTTGCACGTCCATCTCCCCCCCCCCCCCCCCCCGCCCCCGAGCTGGGGACCCAGGGCCTTGCGCTTCCTAGGCAAGCGCTCTACCACTGAGCTAAATCCCCAACCCCGCACATCCATCTTTTAATAATTCATTTTCCCGCCACTGGGAAGAGTCTGAGGCTTGAGAGGCCAGGGCTTTGTCTGGTTTTCGCCCCCTGTGCTGGGAGGGGCCCTGAGCAGTTCAGATGAGGCTCACTGGCCATCAGACTACCTGATAACATTTTGAAAAGTGTGTGATATTGGTGTGGTAGTCTCAGATTTATCATAGCCTACTGTTTGTTGTGTGAAGGGAATACTGTGTGTTCTCTATCAAAATGCCCTCTTATTGGCACTCCTCAGCCTCCATGGTCTTATGAAACAAAAGCAAACAAGACATGGAATGTTGACATTGTAGGGTTTGAGAAAAGCCACAGAGGTACTGTGTTACAAGGGAAGGTGCTGTATCATAGAGGTGAAGGGTGTGTCTCTTTTAGTAAGTCTAGAGAGGCAGGATCTAGTCATGAGGGTCCTTTCCTAGGACCAGAACTGTGTGACAGGACTTATGGACAGGGAGAGGTTGTTGAGCAAGGCACATCTGCCTCCTGTTCCTCGTTCACTTGTTGGGGCATGTGTGTGTGTTCTCTGTGCATACTTGCTTGAAGTGATACTCCTTTCCTTAAAGCATGCATTGGCCCCACAGACGCCTGTGCCATCAGATAGTCCAGGTGATATGGTCAGGACCCACTCTGAGACCTCCCCAGACTTCTTCCTCTGTGATAGGACGGTGTAGACACCGGGTAGGATGGGGTGGACATGGGACTTTACAGCTGCAGCCAGTGGAGACAGTGCTGATACTTAGTGAGTATTTGCTGTGTCCTGGGGACTGAAATTGCGTGCTCTGCATGACGACATTGTGGAGGACATGGTCTGTTAATTTCATGTCCCGGTTAGAGGCGAGGAAATGTAAAAGGTACAGCAGCTGGTAGTAGAGCTCAATCCCAGCATCCTCCTGGCCACTCCAAGCTCCACCTTACAGCAGAGCCCCTGACACAGGACTCACCTGGAGATTGGCTGGCTGGAAAAGACTGAAGTTAGACCAGTCATGTGCTGACCTCACTCTGCTCTTTAGCATCGAGGCCTGGAAAGTTCTTTCCCACCTAGAGCGGTAATCAACGTTCTGATGGGAGTTATTTTGACAAATGGTATTCCTTGTAATTTAGAAGTCAAAGTGAAGGCCAAGGGGCCCAAATAGGGCTATTTAATTGCATCCAAAGGCTTTACTAAACACATTGACCTCCGTGTTTTTGTCTTGGACCTGCTGTGGACTTCCTGCTCTCCCTTGCTGTATTGCTCGCTGGCCAGCAGGCAGTGTCCTTCAGCAAGGACGGCCAGCTCCTGTCTCTCATCTGCCTCCAGCTCTGCAGCAGCTCTTATCTTGCTCTTGTGAAGCCCTCAGTGATCACCCCTGAACTCTGCTCTCTGCCCTGACATTGGCTTCCATCGCCACTCTCTGGCCATCCTGAGCCTCTAGGCAGGCTATTCTTCTACACCTATCCCATCTGCCTGTCTCCTTGTTTTCAGATCTCTCTCCTTCATCTTCTCATTGAGCACTGTGTTTAACATTGTGCCCTCCCTCCCCTGCAGAAACCATGACTTACCTCATCTTCCTATGTGACATCCTTTTCTCCCTGAAAAATGTAGCTTTGGATGTGTTCCTCCCTAGAGGTATTCTTTGTCTCTGTGCCTTGCTGTGTTCTAAGTGTTTAGAGAAGTACCTGGCACAGGAGGTGGAGGTGCCTGGCACTGGAGGGAGTAGCCCACTGATATTTGTGGGATGGATGGATGGATGGTTGAATGGATGGATGGATGGTTGGTTGGATGAGGTATGGGCTTGAACAAGCCACTTTCTCTTTGGGTCTTTAAGATTTTTAAAGTAAAATATCAGCTTGTACTAGATGAAATGTCATCTCCTCCCAACTGTGACTTCTGTCGATTCTCTGCATCTAGTGGTGTTGATGCGTCACTCACCACCTTCCCCCACCCCAGGATGTGGCTTCCTGGGGCAGGCAGGATCTAGCTGGTGTTGAGGAGGCAGGTGTCATGGTAGTGCTGTTTCTGGGAAGGGAACTTGAGCTGTGGCCGCCTGAACATGCATGGGAGACGCACCCCACTTCCACCCCACAGCAGAAAGCACCACATGTTTTGCCCATTTTCATTTGGTGATGTTTCCTGGGGACTCTGCCATGCCATTGTCATTTCCCTGTGCCAGCATGGCAGCTCCGCTCTCCTGGATGCCACCAAAGCCCAAGCCATTGTTGCTGTGGATTTGTTTGCATATTGCACAGCCATCTGCTCCCTTTACCATCCAAGCTTTAGATTTTGAAATATGAATTGCCAGCCGCTCCAAGAATTTCAGTGGCTTTTTGTTTTGTATGCCAGTAGCTAGAGTTTCAACTGTTAGAGCCGCCATCGCAGAGGCTTTGCTTCCTCTTACTTTGAGAGGCATTGTGGGCAGGAATTGAGACTGGGTGAGCTAGCACCCAGCTGTCACAGTGCTGTTCCTTTAAGCCGTTATCCAACAGGACCTCCAGATCAGAGCTGTTTGAGAAAGCCCCAGTGTCAAATCCCCCTGCTGTAAGTTCTTAGATAAAGATTCCACATATTTCAGTGTTTATTTGCTATGTAACTCCAGTCCCACCTGCTCCGTGGTAGAGCAAATGTGTGCCGCGGGCTTCCTCCTGTAGCATCTCCTACCACACCGCCCTGGCCAGGTGCTGTCTCTGCTCCTACCCTATGCTCACTGGCTCACCCTGCCCTCTTCCTCCTTCCCTCGCACACAGCCGTCATGCTGGCCCTCCTCACGTGCTGCTCCTTCCGCCTGCCGTGAGCTATGGTGAGCACCTCTAGCACTGTGTCTTTCCTCTGTTGCATCTCTCACAGAGGCCACCAACTTTTGGTTTTGGAGTGAGTGAGCTGTTTAATAAGACTGCACCTCCATGAGGTTCCCGGTGCCACCGAGCATTGAGCTCTCGGAACCAGAGTGGGTTTGCACAGACAGCCGTAGAAAGATGTTTGCACAGTGTGATTTCTGTCATGCCATGCGGAACTGGAACAGAGTAGGGTGCCTGCCTAAGAGTGCCTGGGTGGAGGTAGGTGCAAAACATTTTCATGGCGCTCTTCCTTCCAAAGTCAGGCGTGCTGGTCTTAGCAGAATCCTGTTGCCAAGGTACTTAACCAGCAGCCGCACACCATCCAACAGAGCTGTCTTTCGAGAGCGTATCCACACGCTCCGGGAGATTTGACGTTCCTGTTTATTAAGTGTTAGCCAAAGAATGTTTTTGTTTTTCAGCTCTCTTTTCTGATGTTTCCAAAATGTCTGTTTTTCTACTTTAAACAATCCCCCACATAAATGCAGTTCAGTCTTTTTCTTTTGAGGAATCTGCAGTTGTCACTCAGAGTGTCAGCTCAAGGAAGCTAGACTGGGCATCTGGGAGCGACAGGAAGAGATTCTCTTTGGGAGCCACGGTAGAATGGGCTTTGCTGCCAGGTTGTTGTTCAAGTGATAATAACTAACCAGGCTGAGTCCGTGTCACTGAGGCCTTGGCCTTGTCATTGCCCAGGAGACCCAGGGCTTCTGCCACTCCCCTGCTAGGTTGGGGTTCAGCACTGACTGCAGAATGCTGGGAGCTTCAGGTCAGCTGCATGTGGCAAAGTGTTCCCCTAGTGAGGATCTGCCATCTTTACAGTTTTCTTAAACTTTTTATTTCGGATATGTTCCCAGCTTCTAGAAATGTCCCCAGTAGTGCATGCAGAGCTCTGTGGACTCCACCCACACCCCCTCTCCTCCTGCTGCTTGGTGGTGTGGCTGTCTGTATGCGATGATCAGGAGCCCACCTCTCTTTGCTGCTACAGAACAAAGGTGCTCTTATCTCTACCTACTGTTTCCAAGCACGCTGTCTGGAAAGGCCAGAATTGTCTTTCCTTCTGTCTCATTCTTGTTTGGGTTTTTCTTTCACTTTGCTATGCTCTTAAATTCAGGGCCTTGGGCATGCAAAGCAAGTGAGTGAAGCCACACCCTCAGCTCAGCTGCTTCCTTTTCCAGCACTTGCTCAGGATCCACTCTTGGGCCTCCCAGGATCAGTTCTCCCCTGAGGGAGTTCAGGCCAGCTCCCATTTCTTGTGTTTGCATAACAGCTACATTGAAGATAGTGGTGTGAAAGCTCAGACCCAGGCACTTGCAGAGGAACGATTTTGAGCCAAGGGCTACTGCATTTACTATCTGGTGTCCATTTCCCTCTGCCTTTTTTGGATGCTGCCTGACCACAGAGGTTTTAGGTTACCTGATAGAGGAGCATAAGCACACGAGATTGCCATCCTACATGTAACTATGTGATGACCTGTGTGTAAGCGTGTGCAAGGGAGCATTGGCAGGCAGAGCTCCATGCTTGGGATCCATTAGGCCTGCCCTCCCCTCCTCCCTCCCACTCTCACAGCAGTCAAAGGAAGAGAATCTCATACTCTGGGCTTTGGGAAGTTTGCCATTGAGGTATATTGCAGGTGTGATGGAATTCCCCGGTTCTCTTCCACACCTCCTGCTCTGTCCTTACTCCCCTGGTTTCCTCCATGATACTTCTGCATCCTTCAACTTTGTGATCTCTGTCACCTCTGCAGGAACTCTTCCATACGGGAGTGATTGCCTTGCCACCTCCCCACTGGTGTCTCTGCCATATTTTCTCTGTGCTCCTTGCTACCAGTTCCATGATTTCCTTACTGCTTGTCTTTGGAGCTTATTCTCAGCACTGACCCCAGAACAGGGCTAGGCGTTAGGACATTAGATGCCTAGTACGTATTTACTAGCTGTTCTAAGATTTATATATGAGATTAACTATGTGCTGATTCATCACTAGATGAGCAAAGGTCTGGTTGGCAGCAGTACACATCTGTAGTGAAGTGCTTCAGGGCCGCTCAACATTCCTAATGCTGGGCCTTTAATATAGTTCCTCATGTTGTCATGACCCCAACCATAAAGTTATTTTGTTGCTAATTCATAGCTATAATTTTGCTACTGTTATGAATTGTAAATGTCTGATATGCAGGATGTCTGTTATTCAACTGTGACCCACAGTTTGAGAACTGTTAGTTTAAGTGTTGTGAGTTTCGTCTCAGCAGTATGACTTTGGGCAAGTGACAGCTTCTTTTGGCCTCTTCTGTGTGGGTGAGATGGATTGTGGGGACACCTTCCCATGGACTGCATTGGGAAGGCATCATTAATGCGTGTTGTAGCAGATACGAGTTCTATTGTGGTTGTTGCTGTTTCACCAGATAGGTAGACCAGTAGTCTTTTGTTCTGTGCTTTGATTACATTTGTTAATTGTACAATGTGCTTCATTATGACACTTTATACATATCTGTAATACCCTTTATCATCTTTAATCCCCTCTTAGCATATTTACTCTCCTCCCACTGCTCTCTTCCCTCCTCCAAGCCCTCCTTCTACTGTCATGTATTATTTCTATTATTTATTATCGCTACATGGATATATAAATACAACCTGCTCAGTTCATTTGGTATTGATCATTTGTTTGATTTTAGGGCTAACCTCTTGGGGTTAGAGAACGTCTCTCTGGGGAAGACTGTTTTTCCTTCTCTCAGTCCATTAATTGCCTGTGACACTCCATGGTGGGTTGGGCCTTATAAGAAGATTCCCTCCCCTTCATGAAGGGTCGGGCCTTATGGGATCCCACCCTTGTTCCATGTTCACTGGTGCTGTCACTGTGCAGGTCTTGCTTAGGGAACTGCATTGTTAAGTTGTCATGGTTGAAGCTCTCTGTCCTTTACAGAAGACACAGTCTTACAGCAGCAGATGCCCTGGTCCTCTGAGTCTCTCTACACACTTTCCACAGCCTTCGCCGAGCCTTAGGTCTGCGGGCTGTGCTGTAGCTGTGTCAGCTGGATCTGGGTACCGCACGGGCAAGCTTCCTCAATGCATTGTTGGTGTAAGCACGTAGAGTGTGGTAAGAAGCAATACTGATTTAGGAAAGTGGCAGAAATAGGTTGTCCTCCATGTTCCATGGCCTCATTCGTCACAGGTACGGCTGGGCTCAAGTAGCACTCATGAACTAGTCTTAAGTCCAGTTGGACAGCTATTGGTTACCCCAAGGTGTCAGCCCCACCAGTGCACCAGTAAAGATGCCTGCTAAGCCAGCAGTCTTGCTATGCCATTTCTGGCCATATAGTTCTCTCCTAGTCGCACGTGTTTGATATTCAGAGGCCTGTGTGTCACATCCTTTACTGTGAGCCTTCATCTCATTAACCTGTGCCTGCCTGGCAGGAGAGAAGAGATCACAGCCAGTGCATGGTCAGGGTCTCCACTTAACTCTCTGCCTTGTGCTGACAGGGGACTATTTCTAAGTTTAGTACGTGACACTGTTGGGGACACATGAGGCACAGTTAAGTGGCTTTATGTAATATGTCTTAAAAACTCAAGCTGTCATTTTGAGATTCAGTTCCCTGTTAGAAGCCTGTATTGAGCTTTCTTTCTGTCCAGCAGTGAGGGAAGCTCTGTGACTTCCCCGCACACTTCTTTAGAGATCACTTTCCAAGTTGCCCTTTATTCGTGGACAGGAACATTAGGGTGGCCTCAAAGTCCAAAGTCAAGGGCAAGGCTTGTGAAGAAAGTAGTTTCTACAAGGTGAAGAGCAGTTTGTCTCTCTGCCATCACAGGTGACCTTGGTGACCTCAAATCCTTGTGTCCTATGCGCTTTGATAAATTTGCAGTCTTGATGTGACCTCGAATATTTGAGCGCTTCTGTGTTTCACCCTTGAATCTAATAAACGTAATCACTTGTCTTCTGCCTCAGACCTGTTTATATTTATGAGAACTAATGACACATTGTACCTGGGGAGAAGAAAGAAAAAAATTCCTCCTGATTTTGAGCTTGGGGTGGGCAGGGCAGTGAGCTGCATCCTCTATTCCCACATATTTAATAAAGGTTGCCGTGGTACTTATGGTTTCGTGTCTATTCACGTGGGGCTGCATGCTGGTGCCGTGTGCCGCTTCTGAGATTGGCACTGTTATATTATTAATAGTACTGATCACACATGCCTTGCATTTAATATAGAACATAAGAGGCTCACCTACCATGAATGAAAACTCTCAAATTGAAAGTGTGGATGCCATAAAAATTTTAAAGGAGGAAATATGCTGTGGTTTAACTTTTGGAATAAAAATAGTGCATTTTTAATCAGCAGGTGTGAATGTCCTTGGGTTTCTGAGTTAGAATGGTGGGGCAAGGAAAGGAAAGGTCTCCCTTCCTTTGCCCTGTGTGCTGAGTAGAGACAGGATTGCCCAGAACACCAGGAACCTAAGCTGTACTGACCAGAGTGGAGGAAAAGCCACCGAAAACTGCTAGGGAAAGCGGCTGCCCCTGCCCAGTCTCCCGCTCCCACTTCTGCCTGTAAGCGTTTGGCACAGTTGGAGATTTGTGTGCACAAATGCACGCGTGGAAATACCACACTCTGATGACATTCCTCAGGGCGACCTTTGGTGATGAATTTTCTTGCCCTTTTTAGGGGAGGAGAGGAGGAGGCGGGTGGCACTTCACAAGACTAAATTTACTCAACTTTTTTAGGTTTAAATTTCCTTAGGAAAAAAAATGTCAAATGATTGTAGATCCCAAACTGTCTTTGTTGGCATTTGAATGGCTCTGTGAGTCCAGTTCAGGGAGCAAGTGAAAAGAAAAGCCATCTCTCTCCTCGCTGGTGTGGTATTGAAGCTGAAGCCCTGGGCCACACAGTGTCTTGGGGACCTTCATGATTTATATATTGTATGTGATTTTTTTCTTAAACATTGTTAACCTGTGCCCTTTGCAGACAATGCCGGGTCAGAAAATGTCGGGGGAACTTCAGGTTGCTTTCATAATTGTGTAAAGAAAATTGTTGTCTTCAGGGTCCGGAGCCCATGGCAGGCTCCTTTGTAGATGAGTGTCGGAGAGCCAGACAGCACTGTGTGCACGGGGCTGCCTTTGGCTGGTGGGAAGTGAAAAATGCTTGAGTGAGATTGTACTTCTGGCCTCACGTAGTTTTGAGGAAGAACATACGTTGTTGTTCACTGGTGGGCTGTTGTCAGCGCCTACTTAATTTGTTGGGAAGGCGGATTCTTCAAGCAGGAGGCCTTCTGAAGCTAACCCACAGGCAGGCCCTTTATTAAGCCAGGAAAGGGCAGGCAAGGGAGCAAGGCACTGCTCAGGAGGAGAGAGGGCAACTTGACCTCAGGGTCCTGGGAGAGAGGACAGTAGAGGCAGGAAGGGGATGAGGCAGAGGAAAGCCCTCCTTCCTCAGGTCTGGGGTTCCACGACATGGACGCTGGTGCTTGGATGGGACCATTGCTTCTAGAGACCCTGCACTGCTCATATAATGAGGGAAGGTCAGTAGTTGCCAGCATGTTTTGTCACAAGATGGCACGGGCACACTGAGGCCTGAAACCCTGTCTTGTATCCAAGTCAAAAGGAGAAAAGACAGATCTTTGGCAGGGCACATGTAGCGTGACTCTTGACTACTGTGTTTTGAAACAACATTGGTGGTTACTTTGGTTCAGCTCTTTCAGAATGAAGAAAAAGAAATTCAGATGTGTGGGCTTGATCAGCAGCTTGCCAGGGTTCACCTAAGCTGAATGCTGAGGCCACATTCTTTTTTTCAAATAGTTTGCTTTCTCAATAAACACCAAATACAAATCTATAAAAAGAAGCCTAAAACCGTGACATTTTTCCCTGGGCATAAGACAGCTCACATGTCTCCAGAACTTTCCCATCATCTTTCATCTTTATTTTCTGCCAGGAGTGGGCCTCCAGCTAGTGGCACTGAGAGAGGCCGTTTGTGTGTGCCCAGTGCCATCCAGCACCCGGAAGCTCAGTGCTGTATCCACCCCACCCACATCTGATGGAGTGCCCAGCTCTCCCTCACACTGGGGAAGGCTCTCAGCGCCTCATTATCTCTACAACCTGAGTGAATTTGCAAATTAATTGATGTGTGGGAGGGAAGGCATCTGCTATTGTAAAATCCTTTAGTTGAGGCAGTAAAGCTTGAAATAAAATTAAGTGTTACTATAGTAAACTAATAGTCCCCAGGTGATGGAGCAAGGTGGGGGACACACATGCTCATGACCTGAGTTGTGCCTTGCGTCTCCTTCCCTCGAGTCAGTTTTGTGTTCATCAGAGGAGTACAATTGTGTCCATAGTGTAAAGGAGGCTAATACTGCAGGACTTTTCACAGAGGGTAGGTCCCTTGCCTGGCTCTCCCCATGTCACTTTTCAGAAGTACCTCTTTGAGCTTTTCTGAAGCTCTTTGCTTTTGATTCTTGCCTGTGCTGCTCTGAGAAATTTGCCTAGGCCACCTCAGATGCTTTGTGGGCTCCATGGAGGAAGAGGAGGGTTTGGCACCTACACATCACATTCTCCCCATGGCTTGCTCTCCTCTGATGGATGTCAGTTTACCTGATGGATGGAGTGACCACACCGTGCAGTGTGCTGCTTCTTTGTGAAGGTCGGAGGGGTGTACACGCCTCTCTTCCAGCTGTGCATGAATCCTGACGCTGGGTTAGCCTCTCCACATTAGTGTCTGATGGATCTGGGGACTCAGTGGAGATTTAAGCATCCTGCTCGATTCCATGCCTACACCCCCAGTGCCCCCGACACCTTCCTCATCTCAGTGTGCAGGGATTCTGTGTGCCATGCCACTGGCTGGCTTTTACCTCTTCCACCTTCCACCACCTCTCCACACTGTGCAGAGTCTCAATGAGCTTCTCTCTGCCAGGTGTTGGCCATGCATTTTGTCTGCTGGACTGTCCCCTGGGGGCTCATGTGTTGAAGACTTGGTCCCCAGTGCAGCCATGTATAGGGGTGGGTCTTTTATGAACAGGACATGAAGGGTTTGACCTCACTGAGAAATTAATCTACTGATACATTTGTGGTTTGACAGGCTATTGAAAGATGATAAGAACAGGATGTGGGACCCGGTTGATGGGAGTGGGTCTTTGCTGGTATGCCCCTGGAGGCTTGTCTTGTCTCTGGCCCTTTCTACATCTTCTCTTTATTTTTGAAAATGTCATATATGTATACAATACATTGTGATCATATTCACCCTGACTGTCCTCCCTTACACCCTCCGACTTCTGCTGACCCCCTTCTTCCCAGCCAGTTCCGTGTGTGTGTGTGTGTGTGTGTGTGTGTGTGTGTGTGTGTGTGTGTGTATGTGCAGCAGTAAGTGTGCTCTTTTTACCCCCTCTTCTGCAATGTTCCCCAGGCCACCAAAGAGAAAGATAGAGATGTCCTGTTTAGGGCTGAGCACTCAGCTGTCACTTACCCTAAGCACCCTGACGAGTTGTGGGTCTCTGCATTGACGTCGTGCACTGCGTCAGCCTCTGTGATGAAGGCTGTGCTAGTCTGAGTACAAACATAGGTATCAGAGAGTCTCTGGTTCTTCTAGCTCTTTGCTCACAGCTGCCTTGGCTGTCTCCTCTGCTGTTCACTCCCACTTCTATGCCTTTGTGTCTTCACCTCAGACCATCAGCAATGGAGCCAGCTAGTGATGGGCCATGAAACAGGACCCCAGATACACCCTTAGGTTGATTTTGTCCAGAGATTTTGTTACAGAGACAGAAGGCTGAGGAACTCCTGTGTTTTTTCCTTCTGAATGGACCCTTTGTGTTCATTCATCCCCACCGTTACAGTGACTTAGGGAAGGAGTGCAGTTGAACATGTTGTTTATCTGCCATGTTCAGTCAAGAGCCCTGGCTTCCATTAAGGTATTGTATTGTACCTTGTGTTGTACACAGGCTTATCGTCCTGACTTTGTGCTTTATGGACCGTGCTTAAAGGGAGAGACGATGGAGCTGGAGATGCAGAGGAGGATGCTGCCTTTCCTCAGGGGCTAGCCTTATCTCATACAGCCCATTCTGCTGCCTGGGCTGCTGGCAGTTCAATCTTCTGGACTGTAGTAGTTGAGGACAGAGGCACATGGTTTGCAATGGCAGCACAATGGAAGCTGAGCTTGACAAAGAAAATAGACTTCACTGATATTAGAGCCACTTTCCAGTGTGGGGCTAGGGACAGTATGACTCTCACACCTGTGTAGTTGGGTGTTTCTCCAGTGTTGTCCACTTGACACTACCCCCTGCAAGTCATTTGTGCTGTTTCCAATAAGAAGGAAGATAAATTCCTTTGCATACTTCTCCCTGTCTTTGGAAACCAGAACACAAACTACCAATTTGATCTGTCACCTCCCTTGGGAAATGATGTACTGTCTGGGTGGGATATGGCCACTGCAGCCCACCTTTCTCTGCTCTTGCCTCTCCCCACCTCAGCTGGTGCATGGGCCCTGACCTGGGAACCTGGAGTCCCAGCTTGCACCTTGCTCCTGCTGTATCTCCACCCCTGTTGCAAGGGAATGCAAAACGCAGCTCATAAGGCTATCTCAGACCTTATTAAGACATCATTCCCCTGCCTTGTTCCCAGATTTCTGTGCTTAATCATAGAAAGGCAGCTTGCTCAAGTATACATTATTCTTGTTTGGAAAACTCTCGTCGGCTTGTCTGTCTCCCTACCCCCTCTATGTTTTGTAACCCTGCTTCACCAAGGCAGGACTTATTAAATATCATAATTTGCTCGTTGGAGAATTATTTGTAAACTTAATTAGTTCTGTCAGTGTTTGAGTTAATTTTCTCCCTGAATTTCAGCCTCCCAGGTCCTGGTTTTCCGGACTTTGTCCTGTGTCTGTTAAAGACTTTGTAAATAGTTTTGAAATGCCAGTTGGTGATATATAGGCCTCCTTAACATTTCTTTGATTTATGTGCAGTGCTGTGGAAAAAGGCAAAGAAAGCAAATTATGTGGGGAAAAATGTTGCCAATCTTTACTTTTTTTTTTTACCTTTAGTTTTAAAAAGTACACTTATCAATCATGTCTGATAGATTTTCTTTTTTATAAAGATTGAAAATTTAACTATTTGAAGACTCCTGCAATGCCTGTCTGTATTTGCTTAGTCACGAGTAGCTGAGCACTGGATAGGGAGTCCGAATCCCCAAAGCTGTCTCCACTCATCCCCAAAGGCATCATGGAGACAGCAGATGGTGACTGAAAGACTAGGTGCCTCTTCATGCTGGAAGCATGTTACATCTGTACCCCTAGATTCTTGTGGTGAGTTGGGCACAGCTCAAGTGAGCTCACTGAGATTTGTCCAAGAGAAACTCTGTTGCATGGTAAGTTCTTCTGTACTTATCCATCTGGGTGTGTGCATGCGCTCACACACCCTGCTACATGTATGGAGGTCGGAAGACAACTTATGGGAGTCAACTCTCTCTCTCTCCACCCACCATGTGAGTTCCAAGGGTCACGGTCTAGTCATCAGCTTGACATCGGACCCATTAACTGACTGAGCCATCTCCCCAGCCCCGTTGTGTATTTCTGATGGCTTCCAGGGAGATATTGAACCAATCAGCAGGTCCACTCATATTTCCTAAGATGGTTCCGTGACGAGTCTCAGGTTTTAGTGTGCCTGAGATCCATGTGAAGCAGGCTGTCAGGGTACTGTGTGCGGTCCACTCATGCCCCACTACATGGCACAAGTTCAGAGAGCTCCATATCCAAAGCTGGAGAGTCTGAATGGGTTTTGATTTTAGAATTTGATGTTCAAGAAAGGTAGTCTGTCGATATACCACATATAACACTAATTTCTCCAGCGGGATCCAGGATAATACCTTGTAATCAGATATTGTGCTGTAGAAATGTCTGCCTCTTCACAGTAAGTGAGATAAATTAAGATTCAAATAGATTCACATCAGTTCATGGCAGGTTTTTCTGCCACACGAGTTCTGCGCCTACATTGATGAGAAAGCTTTTGACTTTGAGGACTTTTATGCATTTTCATATTTTGAGAAGGAATCCTGGCTCTGTGCTGGCAGCTTCTTGTCCCATCCTCTGTTCTGGGTGTGAGACAGCAGAAGGCAGTGAGTGGGTGAAAGGTGTGTATACAGCTAGAACACTCCCGCAGCAGCAGCAGCAGCAGCAGCAGCAGCAGCAGCAGCAGCAGCAGCAGCAGCAGCAGCAGCAGCAGCAGGGGCTTCTGGGAGAGCAAGTGCAAGTCCAATGCTGTTGGCTCCTCTAGAGCTGGAAAAGTAGTCAGTGGGTTGGGACTCCAGAGCCAGCAGGGACAGTTTGCTAGGCTGTTGTACGCCATGGTTCCATCTTCCAAGAGGTCTGGCTGTAGACAGACACCTCTCCTGCTTCTTCCCTCACGATAAACCCTTACTAACTGGGCATCCTGAGAGTGACGGCTCCTTGTAACTGACCTAACCAAGTAACAGGGACATTAGAGCCAGCGCCCACCCCATACCCAACCTTCTCTAGGACCTCCGTCACCCCCAGCTGACTCTCAGCACAGTCTGAAGTTTCTTCCTCTCCTCTGCCTTTCCCCACTGGTCAGGCTCTTGCTCACTCATTTCCTTATAAAGTCCATAGCCAGGCCGTACTGAGTTCTCAGTACTGAGTTCTCAGGGTACTGGTTCTAGAAGAGGTGCTCTGCAGGCTGGCCAGATTCCAGCCCTCAGCATACCATTGTCTGTGCCTCAGTTTCCTCCTCATCAGCTTAGCGTTAATACCAGTGCCTACTTTACACGGTCATCACATGGATTATTTGAGTCCCTAGCTCACAGTGAGCCCCGCTATTCTCCGGATATTAAATAACCCCAAATGTTCATGTATTGGGACTTGGTTGCCAGGCGATTGAACTAATCCTTGTGGTAGGTTCATAGTATGATGGCATTGCTGGGGGTGGGGGAAAGGGAGGCAGTGGGCATGGCCTAGTTAGAGGAGGTAGGTTATTGGGGACATCCCTGGAAAGGATGTATCTTGTCCTTGCCTCTTTCTTTGTACTCTTTCTCGTACTTTGTTGCCTTGAAGTGACAGGTCTCCTCCACTTGCACCTACTCCCACAGCGTTCTGCCTGCCCTCAGGCCTACAGTGAGGAGCTGGCTCACCATGGACTGAAGTTGCTCTTTCCTCCCTGTACCTGCTTTCTCAGGAGTCTTATCAAGGCAGTGAAGTCTAACAAATAAACTTGTGTATTAGTAATGTTAGCGTTTTGACCACAGGCTAGCCACTGTTCTAGACAAGGGAAGTCTCTGCTCTAGGGGTTTCACTAGATGGAAACCTTTACCTGAGAGCAGAGACACTACTTTTGGTCTCTAGCCACGTGAAGCTCTGTTCTGCATCTGGCACACCAGCACATTCTAAGCGTATTGCCATTGAACATCTACACGGGCCCCTGTGCAGAACCAGTGGGACATGCATGAATTCCACATGCTGTCATCTGAGAGGCATAGTGGGGTATCTGGAGTGATTTGAAGACACCCATGTGAAGGGTGGCTTTTGTGGTATCCAAGGTGAGAGGACAGTAGTAGTGCAGCCCAGCAGCCTGTTCTTATCTTCCCAGCCCTGTCCATAGGGCATTCTTCCCCTGGATGGGCACAGTTGGGTATAGTCATGTTCTTGGTCTTCCCTCATGGATACCGAGTCCCGTCCCCCTCCCCCCGAACCCCCCCCCCCCCCCACCTAGCTGCTGCTTCTGTGTGGTTCAGTTGCTTGTAGTTTCATCCCAGCAGATGGGATGAACGGTTTGTACGGGCTACACCACCTATTCAGAGGAAGTGCTCATTCTTCCAAGCTGCCTTTCTTGGGCTAGGGGTGTGGCCAAGTGGATTGTGTCTGCCTGGCATGCATCAAGTCCCGTGTGTAGTCTGTAGTAGGGAGGGAGAGAAGAAGGAAGATGGATGGGAGGGAGGAATAAGAGAATGGGAAGAGAGGGAAAAGAAGGAGGGAAGGTGAAGAAAAGGCAGGTGGGAGAGAAAGTATATCAGGGGCCAGCCTCAGCCCCAGCCTAGCTGTTCTGCTTTCTAGCCTAGTTGTACTTGGCTTTCTCAAGGCCAAAACTCATCTGTGTCCTCTAAATCTTTTCTCCAAAGCGAGCTTTCCAGTCATTGGCTTGTTCTGGGTACCTGTGGTAGTGGCCCATCAACCTCAGCCTGTCAGTAGCAACCGCAAATTACATATCTCGGTATATACTCGCTGCCAGCCTCTTTGCTCAGCTCTCTCTGTGTGTTCATCACTCCCCAACTCTGAGGACTCAAGACCAGGTTTCTTCTGGAGCAGCTGAGCAGTGTTGAGAGGCAGCACTACCCTAACAAGAGAAGAGGCTTCGGGGGTGGGTGTGAACTGATGAACCCGCACTCACAGGACACAGGCTTAGAGAGCCTTTGCCAAGTATGTGAACAGATGACTGCACACCCGCAGTCTCAGAATTAAACTTTTCTCTGCCTCAGTTGCGTTCATTGGTCAATAGAACATTCACTCTGGATTTTAAACCAAAAACACCTCTACCGGGTGCCTCTTTTTTTTTTTTTTTTTTTTTTTTTTGCTTCCAAGTGTGAAAAAAATTGCAGCCCTGTATTTGTGTGGGGAAGTTCCGGCACCTAGGTTGATTGCCAGCACTGCCTGCCTCTTCTCTTTCTTGCTGTGGAGGCAGCAATGTTCCCGGTCCACCTGCTTGCCTAGCATGCACAGGGCCCTGAGTTCAATTCCTGGCACCACCAACCAAACCAAATTGAAAACCAGCTAGTGAAAACCCTTCATCAGTCCCACAAAGAAAGAGAAGGCCTGTGGGGGGGAGGGGGGGTGGAAGGAGACTCTGGTCTTGTCTCCCTGAGATCTCTGTGCTCCTTTCTCCATGGCTTAACACATCAAGGTTGAACTAACAAGCCAGCCATTTAGGTTGAGTGCAGATGAAACGGAACAGTCTCGACAGTCTATTAGAAGGCGCTTCCCAACGATGCTCTGCTGCCTTCCATTTACTGTGCTCCAGGGCTTCTGAGGCCCCACAGAGTCATTCTTCTTGTTAGTGAGAGACTTACTCAAGATGGGCCAGGAGGCGTCTCTGCCCGCCAGACTGTCTTCCTTCACTGTGTGAGGAGAATTCTAAGTTGGATTTTTTCTCAGTGTAGCTAGCAGCTGCATCTTCCCCTTTTTTCCATCCTCCCAGTTTGTTATCCGATGTGGGCAGGGCGACAGCGCTTGATTAAAAAGTGATCGGCTAGCTAGCAGGATGAGGCATTTCTGAGTGGAGAGCCTTCTGCAAACCTTGGACAGCTTTGGTCTCTTTATGCAGAGTGATAGGCTCTGTGCTTGAGGCTAAGAAAGGAGCTCTCTGCAGACTTGGAGAGCAGCTCTGGTCTCTCCGTTTGCAGAGTGCTAGGCTTGACACTGTCCACATCACAGGCTTCATCCATTGGTGTCCTTGGCCTTCTTTGTCATCACTGCCATTCTCCACAGAAATGTGAAATAAGAACCCCTCTGACATCCACCTTAGGGAGTGGTTCAGTTGACATAAAGACCACTCTTGGTCCCTTTAAGTGAACACTGCTGTTCACAGTGGCCGGATAAAATAAATGCAGGCTCTGAAGAGAGGAGGAGACTCAGGATCCTTTGTGTGCAGCTAGCCATCTGACTGTAGGGCTCTGTCTGCTGCCCATGAGGCCACACTGCCAAGCTCTACTTTGCTGTTCCGTGACAGTATGGAGGAGGGTGTCCGCTGCCTTGGACCACCGGCTCCTCTTGCCCTCAGGCACTAGCCTCACGACTCCTTACCTTGAAGAGATGATACAGCTCCTCAGAGGATCAATAAAATGGTGCTTTCTAACTGCCTTCTCCAGTTTCCTGTTTTTGGAGGTCTTGCTGGCCTCCAGACTAAGGGGCCATCAGCTCTTCTCCACTCCTGCCCTCTCTGTTCTTCTGGACTTGGCAAGTCAATGGTTATGTGACTCCCTCTTTTTGCCGTCTTCATCCTCTAGTCCCTAATGCTGTGGTTGAATCTGGGGCATCATGCATGGTAAGCACATGCTGTACCATTGAGCTGCACCTCAGCCCATGTGTGTTTCTCTCCACTGCCCCCTCTTCTTCCTCTGTTAACAGGCGCTGGGAACAAGCAGGTCCGTCCCAGGCTGGCAGCCATTTTGCCCCTCAGCAGACTACTGGTCAGTGGGCAAAGGGAAAGCAGAGGGGCTGCATGCCATGGCATTGAATTGGCACTTAGCTTAGAAGCAGGCAGTTCATGACCTGGGAGGAAGAGGAGTTTAATATTCCCTTAGAAATCTAACAGTAGTGGCGGCAGCAGCGGCAGCGGCTGTATAGCACTCATTTTTCACTCTGAAGGAGCCATCCCTTCTATGACTACCTGTAAAAGAAGACATTTATAATGACTTAATCACATTCTTATTTTCATTAGCTTGGTAATCTTTTAGAGATCCCGTCTCCTAGTTTACAGAACTTGTCAGAGAACCAGTGCTGAGGCTTTAGTGTCTGGGTTCCCCTTTTATTCATTTCTCTTCTGTTGCATCGCCTCCTTTCTCTCTTCCCCATGCCTCTGCCATGAGTGTTACAGTTTTCTGTCAGCTCACATTGGGGAACCTGTCAAGGCTAACCCAGGCCTGGGGTTCACAAGGATACCCCTGCCCCTCTACCACTAGCTTTGACTGGAGACTGAGAGCAGTGAAACAGTTGTATCACAAGTGGCCTTAAATGTGCAGACATGGATCTCTGCAGTAGAAAGCCAGACTCAGATTGTGTTTTCATAGAAGAATCTTTACTATTTTTTTTTATTTGCATGTGAGCATGTGTAGTGACATTTTTGAGAACTCTGGAATTTGGGTAATTTTTTTTTTAAACACAGACATATAAGAATATGTATTTGTTTTAATCCTATGTGTGGGGATATGGGGTTGCTTTGAACTGACTACAAGAGCTGACTATGATTTGCCTTGTGCTCTAGCAGAAGCATGGTTTTGCCAGCTGCAGATAGTCTGCGACTGTGTGACATTTGGAATTCTGGGAAGTTTTCAGAGGGTCCGTAAATTTGAGGGCCCTGAGAGGTGAGGTTGGGGGTTGTTGATCATTTAGGGAGGTGTTTGCGGTTTGTTGATAGCAGTGGTCAAAGAAGAAACAAAAGGAAAGAAATTAGATTCAGAGATTTCCCTAATTCCTCTTTCCCCTCTATCTTGTTGCTCTTCTATCCAGTGTTAGGGGGTGAAACTGAGGCGATAAAGGGTGGGAAAAAGAAGAACCTATAAAGTAGTAAAGGCTGCGTGTGTGTGCGCGAGTGCCTGTGTGCACGTGCGTGTGCACGGTGCATGCATGTGGAGATCAGAGCACAGGTTGTAGGGCGGCTTCTCCTTCCACCATGCGGGTTTCAGAGATTGAACTCAGGTGGCAGGTGCTGTTACTTTCCAAACCGTCTTGTCAGCCAGAGAAGTCTTTGTAGTAGGTTAGGTGTACATTGTGCCTTACTGTCAGTAGTGTCAGGGTAAACAGGTAGTGTAAACATTGCTGCTCTGAAAGCATGAGGGACTTCTGCCTCTGAGACGATGATGGGCACACAGGCCCACCATGTTGCCCCTGAGGGGATGATGGGTCACAGACCAACCATGCTGCTCTCAGGAGGGTTCCATCTCAGCTCTGTCATTGCCCTCAGGCACGTGTGTAATCTTGGTACTGCACTGTAACTGTGGTTTTGGTCCTATTTGTACTTTAAGGCTGCATCTTAAGTGGTGGTGTGTCATTGTAGTTCAGGCTGTTCTCATAACCCATAACACAATGAATGGCCTGGACAATAATGCTTCTTACAGTGAGGTTGCAAAGTCCAAGATCAAGGTCCCTGCAGATTGGGTGCCCAGTGAGGATGGTCTCCCATGTATGCCGCTGACCACCCTCTTGATGAATTCTCATCCAAGCAATAGTCCCTTCACAGGGTGACCTCATCTAATGTCATTACTTCCAAGTACTGAAGTGGGGCCTTCAGTAGACTGACAGAACCATCAGCCTATTAGCCATGCAGCTCTTTGTGACCCTTGTGTGGCACCTGGGTGAAAGAAAGCCTGGTGTGACACTCAGTGGCCCCTGGGGGACAACAGAACATCTCGTCTCACCTCCCCTTGTCCATTTTTACTTAGAGGCTTGCTCATTTTCTTTTTGTTCCTTCCATCCTTCTGTCCTTCTGTCCTTCTGTCCTTCCTTCCTAGGTGACATGCCCCTGATGGCTCTACCTTCAATTTTAGCCGTATCCAGTGTGTTTTGTTCCTGAATGTTCAGCTATGTGAGTGATTTCTCCCTCGTTGATTGGCATTTTGAAGTGTGATTGTGTGCATACAGCTGTGGTGTAAACAGGAGCAGGTGGGGGAACGGCCTATTAATAAAGGCGTGAACTCCAGGAAGCACCAGTAGAGCAGGTCCATGCATTAGTACATCCGAAGGAAAAGGAAATCCGAATGGCAGTTAGCACATAACACAATGCCACAGTTGAGCAGGAAGCACAGCCCTGCTTCAGGGCTTGCTTTCAGAGTAATTGAAGGGCCTGAGTCCCAGCTGCCCGGTGGAGAACAAATAGACAAGTAAATTGGAGGCTTCCTTCTTATGGTTTATTGATGCTGTTTTGACCAAGTAAAAAGATTATTTACCTATAAAAGCTCAACTCAATGGTTTAAAAAAAATAATGGGCTGTTTGAAAGGAGTTCTACGAGATAAAAGGCTACTGATGCTAATGCCGTCATCTGATATTTAGATTGAAACCCAAGCAGAACAATTAGATTTATGGTATTTTTCTGTAGTTGTTTTCCTTGGAGCAGACAATGCCAGGCAGGCTTCCCTGGTCTCTGCCCAGAGTTGGGCTCAGAAGGAGCTGAGCTTCACAGTGATGCAGTGCTGTCTCATTAGCAGGAAGCTAAGCTACTGCAGTAATGAGGGCCAAAGGTCTTTGCAGCTCAAAGCTGTGATGAAGTATTCCTGGTTTTTAGTTCCAGTTGGAATTTAATGGTTTGGGGAAATAGGACTGTATGAAAATCTCAATTAGCTCAGTCTACCCATGTTACAGTCTTATGTCCCAGCTGCGCATGGTGGTAGGTGACTCAGGCATGCAGTGGACCTATAGCGTATGTGCTTAGATCGCGGCTCTGAATGCTACTGTGTTCTATCTATCTATCTATCTATCTATCTATCTATCTATCTATCTATCTATCCATCCATCCATCCATCCATCCATCCATCCGTTGGTGCATGGACTCCTTTGCTTTCTGATCAAAAGTCCCAGTGTCTTCTGTAAAAACAGTATCTGTTCTCCAGATTGGTAACAATGCCAGGCCAGGCCAGGACATAGTCGTCTCACTAAGTGGCCCATCTGCTTGAGTACTGACAGATGCACCAGCAGCCCCTGTGTATAGTGAGTGGTCCTGGACATTAGCAATATGGGGTAACCAGCAGCATACATGGTAGTCCCCGAAAGACGTTTCCTGGGTGCCTTTCCTTATCCAAATCCCAGGATAACAGTTATGTGCCTGGAGAGGGGCTAGGATGACAGGCAGAGGGGACTGAGGGGCTCCCTGCCCTTCTGTCTCTTCCTCTTATCCCTCAGGGCCTCTTGTAAATGCATCCCCCCTTCAGATTCAGGCCTCCCTTAAGGATTGGGTGACTCCTTGAAAAGGAAATAAAATCAAAGCTTGATTGATCTGGCTTTAAGTTTTCAGATTTTTGTGAAAGTCATATTCTCTTAATGTGGGCTCCAGGCCATATGGCGAGGATAGAAAGATGTTGCATACAGAGAGATGCTGTGGCCTTGGACCCCAGGGGCCCTGGCTTAATCAGTGCATTGAACTTGAGGAGGCCAAGGAGTTTCCTTCTCATTCTTGATCCATTGCAAAACATTTTCCTTCGTTTGAAGCAGGTAGAAGCCATAAGGACAGCAGGGGAGACATAGCAAGCCGAGAACTCACCTAATGGTTCACTGAGATGTTTAAACACTCACGTCTTGACCAGGAGCCTGGCGTTGACTCCTGCCTCCATCATTGTCTTTGATTGTTCTCTTTCGGTTTGTGCTACTATTTGTAATTCAGAGCATACTCAAGCCAGCTGAACTTTGACCCTGGTGGGCTAGGTTCTTTGAAGAAAGTTCTGTGAAACCTAGACTACCTAGAGGAAGAGGTTTGAGTAAGCCTTAAAGAGTGCTGCCTCTAATCGTAACGGTCTTTGATGTCACTAGCACTGCTCTGACTGCCTGTTGACACTGCCTCATAGAAGGAGGGTGGAGAAAGCCACTGGGCCCTCACTGGGGGTCTGGTCGCTCCCTCTTACAATCTCAGATCACTGTATGGAATTCTGGCCTGATTGCACATGGCCTTGTGATCTAGGGAGCAGATACAGCATGGAAGGTTAACTGAAAGGGAGATTCCACCTGCCATCACTGCCAGGGTGAGGGTTTTCAAAGGCGCAGCAGCTTTGGGGTCACACAGGTGCCTGTAAGTCACCCCTCAACTATGCTCTGTAATCCCAATAAACTCACTGACTCTCCAGATTGGACTTTGGGGTTGTAGTTTGGGGGGGGGGGGAGGATGCTCGTGTCTCCTCACGGATCACCTGTCGTATGAGTGTTGTGGGAGGCTTTACCACCCCTGTGCTGGAGTCAGACACCCCCCAGCTCCTTTAGATAGCATGGTGTGTTTTCGAGATGGCTGTGAGGTGTGCAGCCACATGCTCTCCTGGTAGCAAACAAAGCCCAGCAGCAGTTTCTTGAGAGGATGCTGATGCAGGCTCTCAGTCTCATGGACCCCTCCTGACAATATTGAAGCATCTCTCATGGGCAGTGAGTCTCAACACTATTTATAATTAGTTGCCATCAAAGTTTTCCTAGTTCTGATTGGTGAGTTGTTGAAGTTTTCCCAGGTCTAGAGTGACTAGCAGATAGCATGGACTAGACGGCTTTAGGTTGAGAGTGATAGAATGGTCCTGGGAGAAGGTGGAAGGCTGAAATTAACACATAGTGGAGTCCTAACTGGGGCACCCTCAACCCAGAGAACCGTGAGCTGCTGTGTGGGGGGCTGGCAGCTCCATGGTACATGAAAACCCCACGTGTAGCATAAGCTCTGGCACCCACAGTTGGAGGATATGAAAGGTGCCGCCAGGCTGCTTCATTCCTCTCCTCTCTCATGTTCCTTCTGTTAGTGATCCTGCACGGAACATCACATTAGAACTTTAATAAGTGGCTTTCTGGGGCGGAGCGGTTTCTGAACCACAGACATTTGGAAGGGAGTATGTTTATTAAAATATATTTTTATAGAAAACATTACCGAACTTATAACTGAAAATTTATGGCAGAGTTTTGTGGCATAATATGTTCCTAATGTGTGTGGATTTGCTCTGAACCCCCTCTGCTTCAGAACCATTGGCTAAGTGGACATTTTCCAAGAGTCTTTTTAGATCTAAACAGTGTTCCATGGAATGAAGTGTTTGGAGCTTAAATAATGTATAAATCCAGTTGGACAGGAGCTGCCTGTCAGTTTTATTAACTTTGACCTTTCCGCCCATTATAAAGGTGGTTCAGTTAATATTTAATGGTCCCTTATAGATCTTGACAGTTGGAGCCATGTTCCTGGAAACCAGGATCTTATATATGATTAACAAATGTCACTTAATCATTATGAGTCAGCTTGCAAGGGCAGGCTCTGTTCCTGAAGAAGGAGTGTTCCACCTACATGTGCTTGTGGAGCTGCACGCTGACATCCTCCAGGGCGGGGAGGCTTCTTTCGCAGGACCCTACAAAAGACAGACAGCAGTCGGCACGCAGCTCTGCTGTTTTGCTTTTTGTCTGTTCCAGCAAATGATCCAAACGGTGCCAGGTGGACAGGATCCCCTTTGCCACTCTGCATAGTTAGCAGGACTCTGCCTTGCAAAGAGTCAGCAGGCTGGGGCGGCTGAGCTTGCGTGGACAGAGAAGATGGAGAGCCAAAGGCAGAGAGGGTTCCTTGGGCCAGGATGGACCTGCCAAGCTGTCTCTCCCTTCATTCCAGAAAGGCCCTTGCTTATTGCTCTCACTGCAGATTCTAGTAGGGAAGATCGAAGCCCAAGCAGCTGACATCTTGAAACATTGTCTTTCAAACTTGTGCTGTCCCTTGCTTCCATTGATTTCCCATTTAAGGAATCTGAGGGAGAAACCAAATCTGAGCAACACTCAATGGTCTGAGTTGTCAAAGCCACGGCCTGCCCTTCTCCACCCCGAGAAGAGCCCCTGTTTCAGTGTGAAGGCAGTCTGCCTTTGTCCTGTATGGGTGGCCGTAGGCTCCCCAACAGGTAAATCAAGTGCCTGTTGGAAAGTATGGGTGCTCCAAATACAGCATTTCTGCCTCCCTGGGACACAGGGTAGCTAGCTTCTCTTTTATAGCCACTTTCAGAAACAGATCATTTTAATCGTCTTTGTTTTTTCTGTGTGCGCCCAGTGGCCTTAGGTGAGGTCATTTGTTTTTCAGGTCTTTATTGCCCTTTACATCTAGGCCCAGTCCTTTATGTGTGGTGGTCACCATTTCATTACCAAAAGCTGCAATGCAGCCGACTCAGCAAAGACAGCCCATGCCTTGGAAAAGCAATTGGGAAGAAATTGATTCAGAATGAGCTACTATTTGTATGTTTAGTTAATTCTAAATATATATTCTAAAGACTGCTTCATTTGGGAGGAGGGGAGGAAGCATATCAGTTGTTAGAAATGGTCTTGGTCCAGGTTTTCAGCTTAGCGTCTGCACATCTGAGTGCTTTATTTATGTCTGTTTGGGACTAGGATACCTGTCAAGGCTAATTTTATTGTAGAGAGATTGATGGCAGTTCTTAGGATCTAGACTACAAAAGCAGAAGAAGGTTACTGTCACATGTCACAGAGCTGTGCTGCATTTGGCAGTGTGTGAGACTGGGGGACTATGTTTTCAGCCCAGATGTTGGGATGGCAGAAGTTGGGGGTCTGTCTACAGCTTTCTGCAGTGCTGGCAGACTTTTGTCTAGAGTTTAGTCACACAGATCTATGCTTTTGTCCAAACCAACGATTCTCAACCTTCCTAATGCTGTGACCCTTTAATACAGTTCCTCATGTTGTGGTGACCCCCAGCCATAAAATCGTTTTTATTGCTACTTAATAACTATAATTTTGCTACTATTATGAATCACAATGTAAATATCTGTGTTTTATGATGGTCTTATGTGACCCCTGTGAAAGGGTCATTCTACCCCCAAAGGGGTTGTGACCCCCAGGTTGGGAACCACTGGTCTAAACCCATCAAATGGTACATTTAAAATCTATGCATTCCACTTTACATAAACTAAAAGTACAATGGGTTTCTATGCAACGTTGTCTGGGTTAGAATTAGGAAGCGCCATTTCTTCCCTCCACAGAAGTCAAAATACTACAGGGAGTAAAATGATCTGTGTTAAGTAACCTCCAAGCTCAGCAGTTTGTCCAGGAATAAAGCAAAGGGTTCTGGCCCCAAGCCCACACCATGTATGCAGCTTCCTCTCTGCTGCACAGTTCGGTGCCGTGTGAGTGGAAATGAAATTACTGTCTCTGCCATTCCCTCCTGACCCTGTGTCTGTTTGTGCAGGTCGCTCTCAGATTGAGCCCTGAGCTGGCGCATAATGCTGACACTTGTACCGTCACCAGTGGGAAAAGTGGTCTAGAGAAAGGTGTGTCTGAGCCCCTGTGACCAGCCAAGCTGAGGTCCTAGCTTACTACAGCCCAGGATCAGTCTTCAGCTTTCATTATAAGCAAGAGTTCCCAGAACTTACTCTACCTGGGGAAAACTGTCCAGCTCTTATTAGCAACACAACACACCCCAGGCTTTCAGATCACCCCTTGAAACACCTGGGTAAATTTCCACAGCCACATCTCCCCAGTTCTGCTAGTGTTCAGACGTGTGCAGTGCTCTGCAGCGCCTCTGTGAGTGTCTCTTGGTTCACTGTGCGGCTGCTGTTTCTAAATCAGTGCAGTGGTGCTGTGAGGCCCTTTACTATGTCAACCACTTTCAGTGGTGTCCAGTTCTCATTGGTGTGCTGTTACCGTGAGGAACAACTTCTTCTGTTTCTCTTCATCTAATTATCACCTTAGGAATAAATTCCTTGCAGCAGAATGTTAGCAGCAGTATTTGAAGTAACATAAAATGTGTAAGGTGACAGAATGGCTTGGGGTTGATAATGTACCGCCTGCTGTCCCGAGCTCATGCAGTGTTCTCTCTTGTCTCTGCAGCTGCAGTACCATGCAGGTCTAGCGTCTGGCCTTCTGAATCAACAGTCCTTGAAGCGCTCTGCAAATCAGATGGGTGTGTCTGCTAAGCGGAGACCTAAGGCCCAGCCCACCACTCTGGTTCTACCGCCTCAGTGAGTGAAGGGTTTGTGGAGGGCTTTCCTTGTGGGTGAACATTGCTTTGTTCTCCTTTGGAGTTGGTGGGGAGGCTTTGGTTTCCTTCCAAACAGTGTTTAATTTTTTAAAAGAACCCTATCAAGACTAGAAAGTGGGGTTGGGGATTTAGCTCAGTGGTGGCCCTGGGTTCGGGCCTCAGCTCCGGAAAAAAAAAAAAAAGTATATAAGACTAGAAGGTGTAACTTACCTAAGGTTTTCTGGATCAGCTGTGACATAGTTCCTAGTTTATGTGTCTAGCATATGACTTGCCAGCTGGGAGTTTTAGGTACCTCCTATCTTATTGTTCCCTCAGACCAGTTCTGAAGCTGGCAGAACAGCAGTAGAGCTGACCTGTGTGCATTCTGGCAAGCACAAGCCTAAAGGACATGTGTAAGCTGGCCTCGAGTTAGAGCTGGGCTGGCTGCTGCCTTTACCCAGTACCCCATGTGCTTTTGTGGTTATCCCTAGGAGGGGTAACAGGCACAGCAACCCCTCCCCCCTCCCCCGCGCGCTTTTCCTTTCCTGTACCC
Source organism: Rattus norvegicus (assembly GCF_021556685.1). Taxonomy (NCBI): domain Eukaryota; kingdom Metazoa; phylum Chordata; class Mammalia; order Rodentia; family Muridae; genus Rattus; species Rattus norvegicus. Next base: position 11,594,188 of record NC_141536.1, read on the forward strand.
ATCCCCCATAGACACCAGCTCCAGAGTTAGTCCTGTCAGACCCTAAGGGAGTCAGTCGGCAGGCCCTAGGTTGCCACCCAAGCTGCCTTTAACCCTATGCTGAGTATTGTTCCCATTTCTTCAAATGCTTAACTTTAGCATGGTATGGTGACATGTGCCTGTGAATCCCAGCGTGTGGGAGGCTGAAGCAGGGGGATCTCTGGTTAAGGCTACCTTGGGCTATGTAGTAAGATTCTATCTCAAAGCAAAACCAAAAAAAGTCCAAGAACAAAAAGACAGTTTTGCCAGTCCTCGAACTTCATATAAATAAAACCGTATGCTGTTGTTTGTGCTAGTTGTGTGTGTGTGTGTGTGTGTGTGTGTGTGTGTGTGTGTGTGTGTGTGTAAGTGTATGGACTGGGGGTTGAACCCAAAGTCTTTTGTCTGCAAAGAATGTGTTTTCCATTGAGCTATTTCCCTAGATCAGCATAAGAATAGGAAGCATGAATGTCTTTTTCAACTCCATTTAATAGTTGTTGCACCAGTCGGTTCAGCTACTGGCCTGCAAGCTGTGAACTGAGAGGGTCACACTTCAGAGGCTGTGTGTGGGCTTCAGCCGGTCCTCACCGTCATTCTCTTCCCTGCCCTCCCCTTTGCCCCGTCCTCTGCTCAGAGCTGCATTTTTACACGGAAGACTTGAAGGATCTAAGACATGATGCTCACCTTCACTCGGGACCTTACTGGGTTTGTCTGGTTAGCAATTACTGATTGTGCCTACTATGTGCCAGACACGGTTCCATGTCTTGCAGCTGTAATTACAAGCAAGATGGCTGCTAATACTATAGTGTCCAGTTATAATTAATGCTGGGAAAAGAAGAAACAGGAGTAGAGTGTGGGAGGAGGGGCCGGCTTAAACAGAGCGGTCAAACAAGGACCCACTAGCGGTCCTTGAGACTTGAGGAAAGAGAGGGCTGAGGAAAGTCCCTGCGGCACTGCAGCAGCCGGCACCTGTCCACAGCTGTCTCGGTGTTCTGTGGACCCTCTCACAGCCTGCACCAGCCAGACAGGACGAGCACAGGCAAGTAGCACTCTCCGCATGCTGCATGCATATACATGGGCTGTGTTCTTTGAAAAGAAGCTGAGAGGCAGAAAGCTTCTCGAGGAGTGTTACTCTGTTGCTGCATCCTGTTGACTCGGTGACTCTGCACATCTCAGCATGCAGCTCCCCAAAGTCTGACGGGCCTTGTAATCTGTCATTTTCCCTGCATGGATTGTCTACTGAGGCAAGATGTTTGGCAAGAAGTGAAAGACTTTCTAATGGTCCCATAAGACCGAAGCCAAAAAGTGTTTGTTGCTAACTCTCTCCTGACAAAAGTCAGTTCTTGGTCCATCTGTTCACCATTTGTTAATTTGCATTGGCTTGAAACCTGTTTACAGGTGACATGCTATTATGAGGACACTTAGAAGCTATTTTAAGCACTAAGGCAATCAACAGACACTGTTCTGATGCCAAAGGGAAGGAGAGAGAGAGGAGTGTTCACAACTGTCATCGTACATTTATAATAGATCACTCAAAATACTTGGTTTCAAAGTGAGAAGTTGTTACAGCAGCCCAAGAATACAACCAGGGAATGATTTCCTGTCCATGGAGCCATTTCCTGCAGAGATCGACGGGCGGCTCATCTTTCACATCTTTGAGCTCTAGGGCTCTCAGCCTCCTGGAATCTCTTCTTAGAACTGCCTCATAGGCAGGATCTATATGCAGACATCCACACAGCCCTTCACTGTGTTTGATGTTGGCTACAAATAGGACACAACATGGCTGGTGGCCCACTGGAACCATGAACAGTTGTAAAAAGTTAAGCAACAGCAGTAATAACAACAAAACGACCCACAAGTAATAGGTGTGTAATATATAGGTGTGTAATATATAGGTGTGTAATATAGATGCAAAGAAAAACAGAAGGAAGCAAATGCATCCCACTGTCCCAGGGAGACCCTTTCACACACACACACACACACGCTCATACACACTCACACACTCACTCACACACACTCACATACACATGCACATTCATACTCGCACGCACGCACGCACGCACGCACCAGAAGAGGACATCACATCCCATTACAGATGGTTGTGAACCACCATGTGGTTGCTGGGAACTGAACTCAGGACCTCTGGAAGAGCAGTCAGTGCTCTTAATGACTGAGCCATCTCTCTAGCCCAGAGGAGATCTTTTTAATAAGCAAAACTTTCCAAAAACGATGGAATTGAGATCTTCCCCACTTTTCTGTGCTAGTGTCTTACGAAGGCAGCATGGCGTGGTCTCTGAAGTACTCAGACATATGCATGTTAATAGTGTAACAGTCATGCCATATGCATGTTAATAGTGTAATAGTCATGCCATATTATACAAGAGTCCCAATCACAACACTTTTTTTTTAAAAACACATGATCACCATAGGTTCACTTCGCCTTTAAGAAAATTCCTGAGCCCCTATGAAGCATCCAAGGTTGTCATATTAGCTAACTGTCACTTACCCCCAACCCACCACTCTCAAATTTAGATAAATTGCCCCTGATGATAATGTTAGTTTTAAGAGGCATCCTCTGTCTTGTCATCCTAGGTCAGGGTTCTGAGAGTAGCTTGCCTGAACAGGTCTTACTCTGTCTCTTAGAGTGTTCTACTGAGACTTAGCTAAGGCCATAATCATCAAGGGCTCAGCTCAATTCAGGTCACCAAGGTCACGCAGTGACCCCAGCTGAGCTCTCTGGCTGGTGTCTCATTTGAACATTCTAAGAGTTCAGCAGCAAGCCAGCCACTGTTGGCTCATGATAGGAGGTAGTATTTCCCACACCACAGGCTTCTTGAGTGTCCTCAGGTATGGCACTGACTTCTCCAAATGCAGTCGACTAAAGGATGAGCCAAGAGGAGGTTGTCCTTTTCTGACTTAGCCTCAGAGTGTCTGTTGTCCACTATCCTGTTCATCAGAGATAAGTCGCTGAGTGCTAATGGCATTCAACAGGAGGGCACAAACTGTCCTTTGTGAAAGAGAAAGTGGCAAGAAAAATGTGGACAGGATTTAAAAGCACCCAGTGGAAAGATACTGCAGGGAAGGGTGGCTAAGAGCAGACAGACCCCTGTAAGGTCCGTTTACTTAGACCCACAAGTGTCCCAGTCTGCACCAAGCAGGAGCTTCAGAGAGGGCTGAGGTGCACTTCTGCTTTAAGGAGATTAGAGATGGGGATAGATGAGTCACAGGGCATCATATGAGTGTGTACCAGGTCCTGTGCTAGACAAGACCCCTGTCTGCTCAGGTGCTATTGTAAAGGGCTATCCTCCGAGCAGAGTAGCCAACACCTTCCTTGTCCTGCTGTAAGAGACTCTCAAGACCAGGCTTGTTGGCTTTGACATTCCCTCACAGAAGAAGGGGGTAGGGTCACTTACCTCCCCTGAGGTCCTGTGGGCTCTCTTCTACACCTCCTGGTCACTTGCATGTAATTCCATCCTAACTGCACTTGTCCTCATGGTATGAGGAGCTGCTAGGGTGAACTGAGTGTGGAGGTTAACTGAAGAAGGGATCCCACGATGCTGTGTTAGGGAAGTCAGCATCTGGCCTGGGATAAGACCACCTGTGTGTGGTATGGCTGCTTTAGGGACCCCTGTACTCTGAAGCCTGCTAAATTCAGTGGCTCCCCAGGTTGGACTTCTGTGGAACCAGACTTTGATTTTTCTTGGCGCTTTTAAAGGAGAGGAGAGGATGTTTGTAGACATGTTCCTGAGCGAGAGTCCTATGTCAGGTGCTAAGGAAGATCCACTTCAGACCCATGAAGTTTTACCAGGTTTCCCTCCTTCCAGCTTGACCAGACTTCTAAGTTTCCAAGGTTAGGTGGGCCTTAACCAGTGAAGAGAGCAGCCAGGACTTCCCGGGATTGCCCCCTCTTGCACCCTCTGTACTGGCCCTGCTGAGCTGTGCAGTAGCCGTGAACAGGAATGTGGGACAGTTGCAGAATGTGCTTGAACAGTAGTCGCCTGCACACTTGGTTGCTCCTGTGCTCCACAGAATGAGTGAGTGCTGAAGACTCACTGCCCCCCTCACTCCCGAAACTTCTCACCCCTTCCACCCCCATCCGAAGAAGCTTGTAAAGAGGGGAAAATGGAGTGCGTTCACAGCCATCCTGAGTGCTCCAGCTCAGTGATGCTGCTGGCAGAAGGGGTGCTGCTCCATCAAAAGAGGCTGTCTCCCTGTTGCTATGGAAACATTGCTGTACCTTTGACCCCCTCATTGGATTGAGGTTGGCTTGTGTCTTATTTGATTGGTCTGTGAGTCCTGTTCTGAGAGACCTGTATTTAGTATCCATCAGGTGTAGCTATAGCGGGCTTGGCTGTGCTTCTCTATTACCATGGGATGCTAGTTTGGATTTGTGTGGTCAGGCTGAAGGATCCAACCCAGCATGCCTCAGCCTCATTTAGGTGTGAGGGTAAACTAGTTTCTCTGAAAGGTTCTTTTTGAAAATACTACCACTATGCCATGTAGGCAGGGCTAGCAGCATCTTTTCACATTTTCTTGTCTGAAAAGATCCTGCCTGTGGAATCAGAGCACCGTTCCTTTAAGGCCTTCCTTGAGAGGAACAAGCCATTCTCTGCTGGTTGCTCGCCCTGTGCTAGTTCTCCTTTGGTCTTCCTTTTATGTTTGTCAGGGTTTCCTTTCCTTCTCTTGCTCCTCTTAGTAAACAAAGCATACTGGTTCAAAACCATCTCCTGCAGGAACCCTGTCTCCAAACCATCTTTCCCTGCTGATTCCCATCTCACCCTGCTCTGCTTGGCAGCCAGGCTCTCAGAGCTCATGCCTTGTCTCCTCTTTTCTCTGCAGCCTGTGTGGTCTCTGCTGTTTGCTCCAGTTTGTCTCTAGAACGGCAATAGTGGAGTGCAGGCTGTGGCATCTGTCTCCCATTTGCTCAATATGGAGCTTTTAGATTCACTCTCATTGTGTGTGTCAGTGCCTCGTCCCATTGGAGGCCAAATGGTGTATTTTTGACGTCCTTTGAGCCGCCAAGTGACCCTTCCTCAACGTGTATTGTGTAAGACCTTAGGAGCCATCTTCACACCACATGTGTTTGCGTAATAGCATCACTGTGGCAAACGTGTGCAGTGCAGTTGCTGGAAAGAAGTGCCATCAACTCGGGGCAGGGAGAGAATGGCGCCACACTCACCTGTACTTAAACACAGGGCCTTCTCTGTGCCGCTGATTTTGCTTTGGGACTTGAGTTTCCTGCTACCACTATGTGTGCCTGGCTCCCAAGATCACCCACTCATGGTTCCACATGGTAGCTTTGTTCTCAGAAGGCTCGCATTGCCTTTTGTTTAGTGTAGAAACACCAGGGAGCAGAGCGGTGGTGTTGTGTGTCCTTGGTGGGAGTGAGGGATGAGTGAGGACTGCTTGGGCCACTGGTGTGTCATCCACCAAAGGCAGTGCTTGTGTGGGAGGCTGTCCTGTGGCTCTCTGCCTCTTGCCACTCTAAGACCTTTATAAGATGGAGGATTTGTTTTCTTTTCCAGCTTTGTCCCCATCAGCAGCTGTGAAGTCCAAAAATTTGCAGCACTACAATAAAGTCATGTCCACAGTGACCATGAGCTTACATCCTGTGTGATGGTGGCATCGTGGATTGTTTTTCACTCCTGAGATTATTTTGTTGAGGATAGAATATGTTACATGGTGATTAATTTACATTAAATTCATTGCCTTGTTGGTGACAGGTGCCTGAATCGGAGCTGAGTTTAGTTGACCTGAGCACAGCCAATAGCATAGCCTCTGACCGTCCCTCTGTCGAGGCTTTGCACAGCTTACAGCAGCCTCAGCCTGCACTGGGGCTGTGGCAGAGCAAGCGTTTGGCCTGTGCTGCTGTCCCACAGAGGAGGGAAGCATGCAGATAAAAGTTTGGGGGAAAGTCGTCAAAACTTAGGTAGAAATTCACTAAGCCCTTCTTTCCCCCATTGGCAAGCATTAAGTAACAATATTCATTAAATACCACAGAGAGGCTGCGTAATAAAGAAATAATCCTAGGCCTAGGTGGCTGCAGTTTTCCAGGAGAGCTGAAATTGAGAATATAATTAAAGATTAAAACATTGTTTGCATTCTAGAACATGGAGAGATCTTTTCTCTCCATTGCGGGACCATATTAATAAGGAGGAGATCAGTTTCCAATAACTGTTGCTGCTGGGGCTCAGTTATTAACACCGTTATGTCTGAGCTTCTGACTCAGGACTTCTGCCCTTCTCCTCCAAGACTGGCTAGCAGTCCCAAGCCTTCCTCAGAAACAGCTTACATGGGCTGGGGAGACGCCCAGAGGGCAAAGGGCCGCTGCACAAGCGTGAGGAATCGAGTTAGGCTCCAGTACCCATGAAGAAGAGCCTAGTGCATGTCCATCTGTTTGATCTCCTGAGTGTGAAGGGTGGGTTGAGAGAGCCAGGGTTGCCTTTACAGGAACCTCAGACCCTGCAGCCTCCTGCTACCCTCTCTTGTAGACACAGTAATTTTCAGTTTATTCCTTTTACCCAGTTCACATGCAAAGGCAAAGATATTGATAGGAACACTGCCAGAGCCAGCTATGTTTATAACTGTGGCTGACCGGCCATCTCAACCCAGGAACAGAAAGGAAGCCCGGCAGAGCTGCATCTGGTCTCCAGAGCTTTTGAGGCAGGTCTAGACACTCAGCCTCCCAGGGGCTAGGGCGAGCACAGGGCCTTTCTCCACCCAGCCTCACTTACTGGGCTGTGACAACCCAAACATTATGTCACTCCATCTTTGCCGCTGCTTGCACCCGCTAATTTCCCAGGGCTATTGAAACAGACTTGGAGAGCATTTGAGGCCAAAGGTGTGGAATTGCCCGCCTTGTGGCTCTCTCTCCTTATTGCTCTTTAGAGTCTCCCTTGAGGAGAGACAAGCCCATAAACCTTGTTAGGCTCACGCCCTTGTGTTAGTGGTAGGTAGAAGAGGACAGAGACTGAGTCTCTGGGATGGAGGGAAGATGTAGTGTGATGCGGTTCCTGTGCAGAAAAGAGTGCTCTCTCACTCCTCATCCAGTAAGGGTTTTTAAAGCCCAGGCTTCTCCATGGTACCCAACACCTTTCTCTGTGTCTCTGTGTCTCTGTGTCTCTCACTGTCTGTGTGTGTGTGTGTGTGTGTGTGTGTGTGTGTGTGTGTGTGTGTGTGCATTTGTGTGTGCACGCATGCGCGCGGGCGCGCGGGCACGTGTTTGTGGAGAGCAGAGTTCAACCTCTGGTGTCCACCTAATGTCCACCTTGGTTTTGGAGGCAGGGTCGTTTCCTGGTACTGAGGTGCTCTTTATTCTCTTAGGGTGTCTGGCTGTTAGCTCTTGGCATCATCCGCCTGTGTCTCTCTCCCTAGTGATGTGATTATAAATATGAAGCATGCCCAGCTTTTTATATAGGTGCTGGGGATCGAACTCAGATCCTCATGCCTGTGTGGCACCTACTTCAACAACTGAGTCACCTCCTACCTTCCCAACAATGCTTACAAGACATTTTAGGTGTGATTGCAGTACCCAGGACTCATGGTGAAGTGTGCCTGTAAGTACTGAGTGTTTAAGTGGCCAGGAACCAAGGACTATTTAGACAGAAGAAGGTTGTAGGGGAAGGGTGCAGGGATTGAACTTGGAACCTTTCACAGAGGAGTGGGCCCCAAAGCCAGCCTTAACACTGTTGAAGAGCAGGCCCCTGGGGCTGGCAAGCAGGGCCCAGTATGTGGCAAGTGGTATATTAGGAAGATGAATCAAGTGGCAGGTTGCAGATGAATAAGCTAGTCCTTTGTAGCTGTTTAAAAGATAATTGGTTCGTGTTACTTATCTTTTATCCCCTCTCTTTGGGCAGGAGAAAAGTCTCTGGGAGAAATAAACGAGGAATCCCTCATAAATATTAATGCAAAAATCTGTCCATGGAGAATAAATATAGGGACATTTTGTTTTAAATGCTCTATATCGTTGCAATTCATTAGCATATATGTTGTAAAAGCTGCTTCTCTTCGCTTGAGAGAACTGTGTTCCATTCAGCTAATAGCCACAGACCAAAATCTGTAGCTTGTCGGGACTGTAGTACTGGAGACATATGGCAGAACTTTGCTCCTTGTTTCAGCCAGAGGGGTTCTGGTTCCTCGAGCTCAGAGGACTGCCTGTCGAGAGACCCCTGATGTTCCCAACCCCCACCCCATCTGGCCTCTGTTGGGACCTTTGATCTGCTCTCCATGCACTCCTGTGTCCTTTTCCACTCAGAGCAGGTGAGGTGTGGATGGCCAGACCAGGAACATCATGGCAGAAAGGGCTTGTAAACAGAGGGAGAGAGGAAGCATTCCTTTCAAGGCATGTGCAGCTTGAGGTGCTCACAAACCTCAGACAGAGTGATGGATGGGCCACATTTACCTTAAATACTCCAGCATCCTGTTGCCAAGCATGTGGTCAGCATACCACTGCTATTGGAGTGGGGTCATGAGACCGTCTTGTGTATGTGCTGCTTGTCTGTCAGGCTCTCTGTACTCTTGCCTGTGTTCATGTGTACACTCATGCCCTTATCTGCAGAATGTTCACAGATAATGGAAACTGAGTACTGAATCTCAGGAGTCCAAGTGCATTTTTCCATATGAGCCCATGTGTGATGAAGCCTAATCCACGTTGCCCACAGTGGGAGAGCAGCGTGTTCTCTTCCCAGTTTCACAGACGGAAGGCTCTTGTTGCCACAGATCTTAGGAACCTCAGCATGTTTTTACTTTTTTAAATCAAGTTGGAAACTGCTATTTTACTTACAGGAGCCCTTTCCAGCTTCTCTTTGGCAAGTTCAGGCTGTCAGCGTAGGTTGAGTAAGGGTTCTTGGAATGTAAATTCTGGGATGCCACATTGTTTATCTGAAGATGTTTCAGACTGTGGTTGACTGCTGGAACCTACAGCAGCAGACAGCAAAGCCGTGGATGATGGGGGATAGTGTGTCTGAAACCTTTACGATACCATTGTGACTCTAGGGGAGTGCGTAAGACAAGTGACAGGCGGCAAGGGAGACCACCGAGCTATGGTGACAACTCTGTCACATGCTGCCCCATTGACCTCACAGAAACCTGAAGCCATTAGTGCCCAGCTCTGGTCAGCATGGGCACCTACAGCCCTCAGGGACAAGCTTTGGCCCCAGCCCTGCCATGTCTTGTATTTGTCTCAGACTACATGTAACACAGACAGAACTAAGAACCTCTGTCTTCTGTAGACACTGAATCACAGAGCAGTCGCACAGACTAGGGAACAGTAATAAAGAACCTAGCCGTTAAACCGTGAGTGGGACGTGGCAGCCTGCAGAATCAGTTTAAAATGATATTTCATTGCGCCCTCTAATTGCATTTCTCCTTTACAAGGTGATTTTATCCAGGAAGACAGCTGTCTGCTGTGGCTATTGCATCACTGGCCATTACAGGGCAAAGGAAGAAAAGAATGGGTGGTTCCTAGAGGCTTATCAGATAGGCTCTGGTCCTTTTAAAGCATTGCATCAAGTCAGAATCACAGTAAAGAAAGCTATGGCTTCATTATGTGTTGAATTTTGCTTAGTACAAGTCTTCCAACAGCAGACATGATAAAGTAATTGAGAGTAAAGGGTATTTGTTTCTTTTGCATAACAAAAAGCTGAGCCTAGGATTTTCAGCTTTTCACACCGTGGGGTTCCCAAGTAAAGCTGGGTGTAAGTGAGTCTTTGAAATCCTGTTCTGCCTGGGCTGGAAAGCAGTTCCTGTAACCTCCTGGGGTGCTGCTTTCTCTCTCTCTCTCTCTCTCTCTCTCTCTCTCTCTCTCTCTCTCTCTCTCTGTCTGTCTGCTACACTGGCCATTAGTAAGCTATAGGTAAAAGGAAGTCACTAGGGTCTCCGTGTAGCCTAAAGGCCATGGAGAAGCAGACAGCCAGGTTTTCTGTTCACTTCTGAAGAGTCCAGAGACTCACAGGCACAGTGACTGCTTGAGATCAGGCCTAAGGAGGCAGTGGCTGTGTCTCAGCTGGAGTCACTTAGGGCAGAATGGACTCTGGTCTTGTGATACCAGCTCACCCAGCACTCACTGCCAGTAGATGTACACACGGGAGTTCTCAGCAGTAAAACACACTGTTTGCTGCCCCTGTCATATTGACTTGTAGCTTGCTGGGACATAAATCTCTTGAATTGGGTCTAGTGTGGAAAGAATTGGATATTTTCCTTCTGTCTGGAGGCGTGGTGAAGGTAGTGGAATGTGTTGTTGAGGGTAGAAGCAGGGGTGTGGGCACTCCTGGGCACTCAGACAGCCGGGCCAGTGCAGAACAGGCTCCCAAGTAAAGGGGAGAGATAGCCACAGCTGCCCATTGGAACCATACGGGATGCTTGGGAGAGAGACCCAGCACCCAGGAGGGTTCCTGCAGGTACCTGATATTCAGAGAACTACTTCATCTACTGAGATGGGGGTAGGGGGTATGCATCTGGAGAACCTGTGAGTGCCTGAAGTATGCAGGTGAGAGGAGCACTGGGAGGAAAGCTTGCGAGGCTCACTGAGGCAGTCATGGGCCTGCTGGGTTCAGCTCAGGAGTGCATTGTTAGCGCTGACCAACCACCTCCTTCATTCGCTTTAGCCCATGACTACAGGAAGACAGGCTCCACTTTCATTCTTCACCGTGCCATTGTATATAATATTTATGTAGTTAGTCTGCATAACTAGACATGCTGCACTGCCCTGTGGGTATTGAGATTTAGTATATTTATAAAATCACAAGCATACAATTTAGATTTTTAACACTAAATGTGTATATGCGTGTGTTTGTATACATGTGACAGTTTAGTTTATTGTAGATACAATGTATATTTTTCTCTATAGCTCTTATTTAATAGCTGTATTTTGTGGTAAATCATATGTATTTAAATTGTGAAATACTATAATAATCTTTGCAATAATCAAAATGAAAATTTTTTCCCAGCTCAATTATTGCCACATACCCCCTTATCATTCTTCCTGTAAATTAGTTTGTATTTCCTAGAACTTTATGTTGATGAAGCTATATAACATATGCCCTCTTTTTTAAAAATCTGTCTTTGTCACTTGGCATGACCTTTGAGATTGAGCCTAGTGTCGCCTGTACAGATCATTTCTGTTTGCTACTGTACAATACTGATTACCCCACAGTTCGTCCCTTTGTCTGGATGACAGTTGGGATGCTTGGATGCTGCGAACAAAGCCATTCTGACCTTTCACATGGACATACGCTTCTGTTTTCCTGTATAAGGATTTGGATTACAGTATATTGGTCACATTGTAGATATGTTTAACTTTTTAAGAAGTCGATAAACTATTTTCCAAAGAAGTTGTATCACTTCATATCCCTAGCAGCAAGGTTTGAGGGTCCAGGTTCTCCACCCCTCACCCGTACTCTTCATGGCTGATAGCAACAGATGTGTGAGTAGGGTGCAATGGAGTCTCCTTAAAGCTCTAGCAGGCATTTCCCTATAACCACTGATGCTGACTAAACACCAAGGTATCTTCTTTGGTGAAGTGTAGGCAAGGCCAGGCCTTTTGTTAGGTCGGTCAAAAGGCAGGTCAGCATTTCCTTTGTTGGCTTCAAAGAGGCACTGTTATTGCAGATCTATGGTTGATTGTTTGCTGAGTACCTACTGTGTGCTCATCATCCCCTCAACTGCCATGGCGGTTCCAGAGGAAAGAGATGGAAACCAAAATGTGCAGGGGTCTAAACACAGAGCTTTGCCTGTGTGTTTTCTGTTCCTTAGCTTTGAGCTCTTGCTGTCTTCCTTCCTGGGTAGCTGTGATAGCTGTGGTCTGGAGTGGCTGTTGGTGGTGATGACAGGCAGCTAGCAAGTTTGCTTTGATTTTTTTTTTTCTATAAGAATACCTACTAATTTTTGAGCCACTGATGTCTAAATTCATGCTATTGCAATTCTTTTTGTTTAATTTTGTTTGTTAATTGAAACCCGTCTTGCTGTGTAGTCCCTGCTGGTCTAGATCACTATATAGATCAAGCTGGCCTCAGATTTGTGGTGAATCTCCCACTTTGCCTCCCGAGAGCTAGGATCCCGAGGGCCACTGTGCCTGGCTTAAATTGACATTATTCTCACGTATTTGCACTAAGTTCCACTTTGTGGTCACTTTCATGATTCAGAGAAGAAAACCTGTTGCCTGCCATGCAGGATGCTGGGTGCTGAATAAGAAGTAGGGGGCCAGTAAACTTCCTTGCAGAGTAAGGCTTGCTAAGCAGATACTCCCCTGCTTACCTTTCTGTCACCTTTCACCTAGTGACCTCATAGCCCAGTGACCTCATCCTTAACCTTCTGTAACAAGACTTAGCCTCAGATCAGATTGAAAACAGCTTAATCTTGAACTACGGAGGATACACACATGGGACAGGGCAGCCCTAGTTTTTCTTTTGTCCATTCTGCAGAGAAACTCCTAAAGTGCCATGCATGTCCTCAGGTCTCTTTCCCAATATGTTCTGGAGCTCAGGCACACCATTGAAGGGCTGTGACTCTTGGCTTTAGGGACTTTCTTCATGACAGCTTTTCCAGCTCCCTGTGTGGTGGTTAAATCTGAGGATTTCTTGCCTTCAGAGGGAATTGCAGGGCATCATGGTTTCTGAAGACAAAGCCCTGTAATTCTCTCATAGGCTCACCATAACATTTACTTTGTTCTTACCAACACTGTGAACATGATTCCCAAACATGGCTCTTCTAGAGAGCCCTTCTCCCCACACAACAAAAAGAAGATGATTTGAAGTGGGGGGCGGGGGAAGACTTGGACATGTTGGAAAATTATAGCAGTGAAATTATGTAATCCATTAAGTTGAAGCTACCAACTGCATTTTCTCCCTCCTCTAAACCTCTTCTGTCGGTTGAAATGGACCTTACCCCCACAGGCTGTGCACAGATCTGACTTCCCACATTACATGTGGGCTAGAATGGGTTTTCTCAAAAATATGGTTTTTGGCAGATTTTTATTTTTAACAAAGGAACACTTAGAATTTAGAGGTCCCTTATGACCAATTAATTCAATACAGTTTGTTCAGCAGACATGTAGACACTATGCAGAACTGTCCTCACCCCAGAGGAACTTCTGTATTGTTGAGGAAGCATATTTGGGGCACCATGAAACTCAGACCGGAAGAGCCAGGAGGCATCGCTTCCCCGTCCTCCTGGGTTAGAGAACCCGTCTGACTTCCTGGGGTTTAGAAGGACAGCCCTGCTTGCACCCTGCTAAGATGGATTAGGAGAGGCGGACAAATCCGGACGTAGAACCCAGTTACGTCTGTCTTTCCCCACGATCTTGCGCGGTCTCTGAACCCTTCCTCTGCTTTGCTGTGCTGTTCCTAGAGGTCATCTGCCCACTTGCTGGAGGCCTGTCTGTGAACCCAGTGTCAAGCCGGTCTTGTCTGCAGGTGGCAGGGCATGGCCCCTCTCTGCAGAGCTTCATGCTTCAGTGTGCCTGGTGGCCCTGGAGCTTTGCCCGCTGCCACGCTGCTTTTTGACAGAGGCAGTACTTTATCAGCCAGGATGGACAGATACTTCTGTGCTACAAATGAGTCTAGATTTATAGCTTTACAGTCCAAGGAGTGAGATGACAGCTCACTGGCCAAAGCCAGTCAGCCACAGAGGGGAAAATGAGTCATTCTGAAGATGCAGTCACTCTCTTCAGCTGTAGGTGTGCTGACACTGGCACTCACACTCTGTCCACAGTCGCTGATGCAGAACTGGGTGTGAGAATTCTGGCAGCCTCACATGTTAGGTGTACAAGGCATGGGTGCTGAGGTATGGTGTATTTATTGGGGGGTCTAAGCCATGAGACAACAGTTCGCCTGCATCCAACAGGGCCCTGATCTCCCGGGAGATGTCTGGAGCCATTGCCTGGTGCTCAGAGGAGGTGCCCTTCTGTATCCTACTTCACTCAGTCAGAAGCTGCAGGGGCTCCAAGAAGGCTCCACTGCAGTGAGGCTTCTGCATGCAGCTGGGGCAGGTGCTGAAGGAGCTGACAGCTGGCAGATGATTGCCCCCAAGCTGGCCACAGGGGCTTCCTAGAGAGGATTCTAGGCTGAATGTCACCAACCCTGCTCTGTATCAGTCTCAATTCTGGTACCACAGAGTGGTGTGTCAGAAAGCTAGTCATTGATTTCCCACCCCCAGAAGCATACTCACGCAGTCTCCCAGCTCCAGTGGTGAATGCTGTTGCTGTCACTGACGCTCAGCTGCTGAGCTATCATTCTGGAGTCTACTCACCGTTAGCTGCAGAAGTGGCCCAGGGAGGCACACAGCTTCATTCTTGACACACCTGAGCCCCCATCACCAGGCCCCTCTAAGACCAGGCGCCTAGAGTCACAATGGGTAAGTATACTAGGACACCATGAGGGTCGACACCTGGATTTCACCTCATTCCACTGCCTCCTTCTCAGAGCCAGTGTTGAGGCAAGATATTGACACCCCTGTACTCCTACAGATCCTAAGACCAGGATTGCAGAGCACCCATGAAACAGCTATACCACGACAGTGGAACTGCATTTCCCCTGGTCAAAATATATGGTCCCAGGAAAGGGATGCTCCAAGTCACTTCTGAGTGTAGAGACATTTCTCTTGGTTCCCCTTGACTCCCAGACTGTGTATTCTTTCCCCCAGAGGCACAGCATCCTACTGATCCTCTCTGATCCCTATCCTGTATCTTGGGGGATGGTACCTCATCTTTACATAGTGATGTCCTGGCATCACAGACATCAGTCTTGTGACTGCTAGAAGATGTCAGCTCATCAGCTTCACCAAGCAGATGTTGATTGGCCTCCTTGAGGAGTAACCTGTCTTGGCCACTCAGTATCAGTCTCTCTTGCCGGCAGTGCGGATTGGCATCAGTAGCCAGATCACTTCAAGAAGGATGTGTTCATGTTCAGCCCATTTCTGCCACCTTGAATGGATACATTGGGCAAACAGTGGGCTGGGAGTCTGTCTACTAGCTGCCAGTGCCTTTTCCTTGTGGGTTGATGGTAATATGTGGGTTCTTCCACCCTTCCCATTCCCTATGTGCCCATGCACATGTCTACTTCAGCCCTTGTCCTGACTTACTGATCTAAGTGGGCCACCCACGAGACCATGTATCACATAACCTTTGCTACTACTCCTGTGGGATGTACAGTATTGCTGTACTACTGTTGTCCTAACCTCTGGGCAGCTTCCCCTCATTGCTGATTTTTGAAGCCAACCCCTTGGATCTGTAAGTCAGCTGATATGTACTTTTGGCTGCTGATCCCTTATCAGATGACCCATCTGTAGACCATTTGGGCCTTTTCTTTCTCTTTCAGTTGGCCATGTTGGATTCCTTTGCTTAGCCATAGGTGAAGTCTTGGGAGGGGACAGGCACAGCCATGGTGGGCTTTTATTGTGGCAAAGGGTAGGAGAACTTTCCCAAAGAAGAAAATCTTAAGCTATGTACATTCCGAAGAACATGAACTGGGCTTGAGTCTATGTTTGATTGAGATAAGGAAAGAAAATACATTCACTCTGAAGTGGCTTTGCCAACCTTCAGTGGTGACATTGACAAAAATGTTTCTCGACTGACATGGTTTACAGTGAGGCCCTCTGCCTTGTGGGCTTATAATGCTCTCCAGTCCTCCAGGAGCCTGGAGAGGCCTCTGGTTTCTGCAGAGGCCAGAGTAGTGAACAAAATAAATAAGGTGCTCCACGTCCCTGATCCATCAGGCAGACGCTGATCTCCAGTGTTGCAGTATTGCCTCTGATACAGTATGGCTGGGAGTGGAGCAGCAGCCGACCAGACTGTTGGGCCTTCCCTACACTGGTGGGCTTTACCCACAAAGGACTCCAAATGGTTGTTGAATAGACCGTCAGGTATGTCGATCTGAGTTTTACCCCATCTGTGCAAGCACCCATGTGTCTCCCTCAACAAAACTTGAGGTCCCTAGGAACTCATGTCAGCCGTAGTTGGCTCTGCAGTGGGCCTTGAGCTTGAATGAGATGCTTGACTGCTGGCTCTGCTCTTGCTCAGCTCTGGTGCTGGAACACCGGGATTTGCTCCCCTTGGTCCCCAGGACAAGGCTGTGTGCTTTGCTTGACTCCATCTTCCAACATGGCAGATAGGGTTTGAAAAAGAAAGAAACTCTCCACAGAGAGCAGCTCAAGAAACTGCTGTTTATCAGTGGGTTTAGGATATGTGGTAGATTAAAGGATCCGCCCAAACTGCACAGCTTCTAGATAGACTGAGTCTCAACCTGAGGCTTCCATTTATCTGCATGCATGTTCCCCAGCCTCTTGGAAATTACTATCTTAATCCTTTCCTTTGTCAAACAGGGTGACGATAATGGAAACATAGCTCACATCATGTCCCAGATGGCAATCACTAAGTGTTAGCTGTTCATATGTCGTGGCAACGATTATGTATGGTGGCAGCAGTATGTCCCAGATGAGTGTCTCAGTGTTCCAGCAGAGAGCTGTGACAAAGGGTCCGTGGTGGAGTCAGGCTTTCGTGCCTTTCTTTTGTGCATTCTCTTTTCAAAGCTGGCACCAAAAGAGATACGGTGCAGATTGAAATGTTGGTTAGAATTTCACAGAAATTCAGTCCCTGTTTGCACATACACGGTGGATGAAAATGAAGAAGGATCAGCGCAAACGGCCTAGCTTCTGAATAGACTGTCTCAATCTGGGGCTCCCGTTTATCTGAGTGCCACATCCTTTCCTCATCCACAACCTGTAGAAAGACACCTGCTGTGTGGGCAGTACCAAGACTGTCCTGTCTCCTCCAGGCACACACGTGTTTACTCAGTGTACACAGAGGACACAGTTTCCCTCCCAAATAATGATCCCAAATAAAAAGTAACGTCATTATAGTGGTCCCTAGATGAACTTATAAAAGCTCCCCTAACAGACAGTTGGAGTAAATGTCTTGGTTACTTATAATTAATGAATCATGTTGACACTGAAAAATCTATGCATGCTTTCTTGAACCTTCAAAGGGAAATTAACTCCTACTTTATATGTTTTTATTCAAAATACATGTTATTATTTATTCACATGTGTAGTGCCTTGAGATAGCTGTTGCAAGGACAGATCATTTACAGAGTTAAGTGAAGATTTACCTGTCACCCTGGAGTTTAGCTCAGGTCCTTTCTGTGGTGTGGGTAGGAGGCCTGCTTAAAGGTGTGTTTCTTGTTTCTAACAGTCAGTTGGAAATGAGTCCATTTTGATTCTCCACAGCAGCCAGTGCAATTAGCATGCTTCTGCCTAGACTCTAAGGGGTTCCTGCTGGGTTCAAGGATATGGAAGGAACAGCTCTGCTGTAAAATGTCACTTCTGAATGGTTGTGGCTGAGGGTATGCCTCCCTCAACAGGTGCAGACTTAGGTCTCTTGTGGCACCTGCATTTTTGAAACACAGCTGTACTTTAACATAGCAAGCGTCTGTTGTTTTGTATGGCTGCCTCTAAGATATTTGGGTACAAGTCATAGTTAGGAGAAACTGTCAGAAGTTGTCGTAGAAAGGAAAACAGCCTCCTCTTGCTGTGTACTGGGTTATGACTGAAAAGCTAGGTAGGTCTTCTTTGCTCTGAGCTCTAGCTCACACTCGGGTTTCCCATTGTAGCCTATGGCCATAATGCCGATCACACTGATTAATGAATTGACCACAAGTGTTTATGGGTTTTCCACCCATGTCTGATTAGTGCACAGAGTTATGTGCCCTTGGCTATGAAGAATTTATAATCTGATTGAAGGACGAGATTGTTTTCAGATGCAGGTAAGAGAATATCAATTCCTGGTGATTTGTATAGACTGTCTGTCATGGGAGTGCTGTGAGCTGAGGTCCTGGGAGAGGGTCAACAGCCAGCTCTGCTGCGTTAATGGAAACCCTAGACCTGGACAGCACCTGCATTTCCTAGGCAAGGCAGACTTTCAGGCTGCAGTGCATGGAGTCAAGGGTGAAAAAACTACTACCCTCTTGTAGGTGACATGAAAATTGATGGCCAAGTGTGCTGTGGGATACAGGCACACATCTAAAAGGACAAGGTAGCAGTTTTGACTTCTGTTTCCCCCTGGGGTGCTCAGCAAACTTTTGGCGTGAGCCTGCTGTGAAGTGACAAGGATCTTGAACACAAAGCAAGATGGTCTATGGCCACATAACACACTCTCAGGAGCCTAGGACAAAAGTCTCAGGGAAGATCAAAGAAGAAATCCACATAGAGGCTTCTGCACAAAGCAGCTGTAAGAGGGTCCCATTAGAGCTCACTTCCAAGATTTGCTGAGTAGCAAGGGATGAACCATGGGTGTTTTATTGTGGAGTCTCTTCACATGGGCAGAAACAACCGTTAAGAGCTTTGACCCCTTCAGACAAGAGTAAAGCAGCTTTGGAAGAAGCAGATTTCCTATAACTCGGGTATGGGGAGGTGGTGTTGGGACAGCTGGGCGGGACAGCTGGGGAAGGTCAGAGGTGGAGCTGGTTCCGGGTAGGTTGGAAAGAAAGATGGCAAGGAGACCAGTGTGTTGGTGTGGGGCAGCTGTGGAGCTTGGTGGCTTAATTCAGGATTTCTTAGTGGCAAGCTGAGGTCAGGCAGTGACAAGAGTGCCTGTGCAAGTCCCTGCTAGTGTAGCTATTGTTGACAGCTATGAGGATCAACTGTATCTCGCTGGCGTAGGTAATGGGGACTTGGTAACAGTGTCTGGGTTTGCATTGCTTTGCAGTTCACTAAAGAGCAGTTCTGCAGCGGGAAGGAGACCTGAAGCAAAGATGTGTGTAACTGTTAGAGCTGCTGACAGGAGTCTGTCATGACTTTCTCTTCCTTGTGGGTATGTTTGAGCTTCTCTGTAGCAGAGAACTGAAAACACAGCAAGTCTCACAAAAACTGAGTGGACCTGGTGCACGGAGCTGTGCGTATTAGGAAGTGACAGTGGTAAACTCCATCCCTGTTAGGTCTGTCTTACCTGCAGAGCAATAGCATTGTCCAGCTGACTAGCACAGGGCCTGCTGCCAAGGCCTCTGGACACAGGCAGGGTTTTCTCAGGTATGGGCCTGCTGCGTCCTGAGAGGGAGGGAGGACCCAGGCACAGTGGCGATTTCCTTAAGGAAATCCAAGAGCAAAGTCCGTCTCCACTGTGTGAGTTCCCATTCCTCCCTCTCCCTGTCTGTCTGCGTTTTCAGTCTTCATCAGCCACACAACAAAGATCATTGTGAACTTTAAATGAGAGGACGAGTCATTTTTTTAAAACACCTCCAAGTGCACTCATTCAGAGTGTGTGTGGTAAATGGTTTAGTGTATAGGGCGGCATTGATGTGTTAATTCTTAGGTGGAAAAAGTAGCAGGCAAAGACTGACCCTATACATATATTATTTTCTAGAAATAAAAGGTACAATCACAATGTACCTTTTAAAAGAAAAAAAATAACAAACTTGTAGTTTGCCCCCCTCCCCACCTGTCTTTTTTAGAAAAAGGCTCTCCCTGTGTAGCCTAGGCTAATCTTATAAATCACTATATAGTCCAGGTTAGCCATGAACTTTTGCCTTAGCCTCCTTGTGCATAGTGATTATGGGTATATGCCACTATGCCCAACATTATTTAACTTTTTTTTCTTTTCGGTTTTTCTGTGTAGCCCTATCTGTCTGTCTGTCCTGGAACTCTGTAGACCAGGCTGGCCTCAAACTCAGAGACTTGCCTGCCTTTGCCTCTTAAGTGCTGAGCTGGCGTGCACCGCCACCACCACTCAGCGTATTTAACATTCTTAATACGATTTTACCTTTTGATTATGTTTACAGAAACAATTTTCCTAACTCATTTTTTGTTGTTTTTTGCAGTGTTTTGAGGCAATGTCTCACTTTAGGCCCAGAATAGCCTAGAGCTCACTTTGTAGCCTAGGCTAGACTCCTATTCATGGCAGTCCTCCTGCTTCATTCAGCCCCCTGAGTGCTGGCTTACCATACATATTCCTCCTAGTTTATGTTTAAAACTCACACCTCCCAAATCTCCAGCCCCACCAGGTCTTCACGGGTATGGCCTCTGTCCTTCTCAGCTTTGGCTTCAGGCTCTCTCAGTGTGTTCTTCTATAACTGGGAACCCTGAGCCCTGGCAGGAGAGCGGCCACCTACATGGCCCCCGGTAGCCAGGCATAACCACCAAGGATCCCAATTTCCACTGGATGTCTTTTCCACTGCCTCAGTGGAATCCAAATTAATGAGATCTCCTTGCACCCTATCCAACAGGGAGAGGCCCAATTTCATGCATATTATCATGACTTCTCATAGCATTTTAATTGTTTGCTATTGTGTCAAAATATTGCCCTCCTGACAGTTGGGACAATATAAATAAAAAGCAAGAGGAAGTAGAAAATCGTGTAATCTGCAAGAAAGAAAGAATGCCTTTGAAATACCTAAAGGGCTGATGCGCCAGCATCAGAAGGACACCTGCTCCCGGGCTTGTTGTTTCGGGGGGTGGGGGGGTAGGGGGGGGCTTGGTTTCCTAAGTCAGAACCTGAAGCAGCCTTACAAAGAGCTGGGTCCTGCCTGTCAGTGCTTCCTGGTTGAGCAGATGCCCACCTGCTTTGGGAACACAGCACACCCGAAGAGTCTCCTGACTGGTGCACCCACTACCTAATGCACACACCCAACCCTGTCCTTTAACTCACTGCTCTGTTTTAGTAAGGCCTCATTAAAATGTTGGGGCTTGCTCCTCATCCAGTCCTCACTGCTGACATGTAATAATCTCGCCCTGAGGACGACACTCCGGGGCTGTACTCTAGCCTGTGACTCCCTGCTTGCACATTTAGTTGAACAAGGAAAAGCCCAAACCTGTGATGCGCCCACATCAGTTATGGGAGGGGCTGGCAGTCAGGGCAAGGTGGTACAGCAGGTTATAAAATTGTTACCTGAGTCCTGTTCATGTCACCTATTCAGGCCAGCAGCAGTACAGTATTTAGGGGGAAGTTCCACCCAAGATTCTTTTACTTCAACTCAATTTACTTATTTGTTTGTTTGTTTGTTTAAAGTTACATATCCTCTGGGAAAGGTCACAAGTCTTCCTTGAAAAATACTGAGTCACAAAGCACAGTGAGTAGAGGGATCACCCAGTCTGCTCCAGTGGAGCAGATCTTAATTGACTGCCTGTGGGTTGGGAGGATCACCCAGGTCCTCCATAGTTGAGCAGGTCTTTAGTGAAGGTCTGAAGTGGGTGGATTCCTACAGGAGGCAGGCACTGGTAACAGTGTTCTAGCTGATGGGTTCTCTGAAGTGAGTGAATTCCTCCAGGAGGCAGGCACTGGGAATATAACAGTGTTCTTGCTGATGGGTTCTGGGGTGGGGGTGGGGGGTAACAAGGCTGTTTGTCCATTTAAATGCATAGCCAAGGTCAAATACTGGTCAGAGATCACATTGTTGAAGGGTATGGAAATTCTCACTGCATAGCCAGCCAGCATTCAGAGTGAGTGAGCTTCCTCATGTTGTATAGGAATAAGCACTTATGGCTAACAAGAAATCAAGATTTTAGAATCAGGAGTGGCTCAGTATGCAAACATAAGCACCTGAGTCCAGATCCTCAGCAACAATGGAAAATGTCAGGTGCAGTGGTACACAGTTACTATACCAGAGGGGGCAAAGACAGGAAGGTCCCCAGGGGCTTGCTGGTCAGCCAGCCTAGCTGAATTGATGAACTCCAGGTTCACTGAAAGACCCAGTCTCAAAAGATAAGGTAGAGGCCTAATGGCAACTTTTGGTCTCTACTACTACTACTATTACTACTATCACTACTACTACTATCACTACTACTACTACTACTACTACTACACACACACACACACACACACACACACACACACACGGGGTGCAGACAGATAGATGGAGATGGAGACAGAAACAGAGAAATCAAGGTTTTTGCATATTATATAAAGCTGTAAAAATACAATGTGACCCTACCACCACCAAGAAAACAAAAGAACAAAGGAAGAATGGGATACTAATGTAAGACTGGCCATAGTCTGAAGCTAATGGATAACAATGCTATTGTTAATTAATTGGAAAAAGAAGCAGACAGCCCCCAGTAAGGCTTTGCCATGCATCATATACTGGAGATGGGCATAGAGGCAGATTCTGTCTGTACCCCTGACATGGTAGATCTATGAGGGAACCTCTTAAGTTCAGGAAACACATGTCAGTGGTCAAGAAAGGGAAACTTCCAGCAAGAGAGTGACATCCACAGGAAGTCCTGATAGCCAGATACCAGCTGTGTGAGGGAGGTAGGAAGGGCCGAGAGAGACCAAGACTTACTTTAGGAGCCCACAGCAGATCAGGGTGACAGAGACTCGAACAAGCATGTACATAATTTACATATTGTCTCCTTGTCCCCATCATTAGTGTGCTGCCACCCCTGCAGAGATGTCATCCCTCTGGGTCCGAAGCAGCTTCTCCAGGCCCTCTACAGTCCCTTTTCTCTCTTCTGCCCCGACTGGCTTATTATCTTATGTCCTGTCGGTTGGCAAAGTTCTGTTTGAAAGTGGGACCTTGTTTGTCTTTTTCACTGTTATAGCTCCAGAGCCTGGAACATGCTCGCCAAACCTCCACTGACTTAGGAAATGCATACAGGTACCTGCTCTATTCCGTCTGTTGTGGGGATTCTTGACTATAATGACAGTCTAAGCATAAGCCCTACCTTCTAGCAGAGAGCACAGGATCAGTAGGTAGAGTGCAGCATGCTGGGAGGAGGGCAGTGCCTTAGGGAGAGTGGAGCTGGCAGAAAGGACCCAGAGAATACAGCCAGGGAAAAACGCCTTGAGGTGGTGACGGAGGAGCAGATGGGGTGCTAGCCATGTGGCCCTCTTGGGGGAAGGTGTTTGAGACAGGCATGCCAAGGACAAGGGTATTAATAAAGGTAGGTTGGGGCCCTGCACACCAAGCTTGGACTTGCTCCTGAGACTATAGGCCTCACAGCAGCCCTGCTCTGATACTGCCCAGTGTCTGGGTCAGCTGAGCAAGAGGAATTTGGGCTGTAAATGACCTTGAGCTGCTGCTTGTCGCAGGCAGCTTCGCCATGGCGTGATTCAAACAAGAGTTCTTGTTTTATATATTTTTTTGAAGTGAACAATATGTGCTAATCCCAACTATTAAAAAGTCCATTTAGAACATTTATTAGCACAAATGAACTCAATTATTTCAAATATAGAAGCAAAATATTGTACAGGATGAAAATATATGATATAATTAGACTATTAATAAAGACATTCACATACCTCCGCATGATCGAAAATGAAAGCTTAACAATCTCGAAAGGATGGTGCTAAATATTTACGTATCCATCTGAGATGCTAAAAATACCCATTGTTAGTGATGGACGAGGGGGTGTGTTTAAAGAAGCATTTCATATTTGTCATACCAAAGTCAGAGCCACTTCTGGCAAGTCTCCCAGGCAGTCTTTGAAATAGAACTACTGCTGGAATGAGAGTAGGCTCTCCCCAAGAGCCATCATACCTGTTCCGTCCTAGAGGAACATTGGTAGAATGGCTAAGCACGCTGGGAAAGTTTGCCTGGAAGGTTGGCCACTGTGGTCTATGTTGTAAAAACTCTGGAGATGTGACAAGGAGACTGCATCAGAGTACAGTCAGGGAGCCACCAGGCAAGGAAGGGAAGCACCCTGTCTTCCCAGGAAGGTCTGCTTTGCCTGACCAAATTCGTTGATCCTTTTCTGCCTCTGTCAAACAGCGGTGGATGGAACTTGGGGGGTAGGGTTGTTAAATATGACAAGAGAGAGCGGAATGACAGGCCTCATGCTGTCTGTAGTCCTGCAGCAAGGTCTCCTGGCACTTGCCAGAGCTCAAGCCTCTGTCCATTGTACCACCCCCATGAGACTGCATGGCAACAAAATCATCTGGTGATTAGCCTGCTTATTAAAGTGGAAAAGGGAGGGCTGGGGAGTTGGTTGGGCGAGTGAAGCACTTGGTTTTTAAGAGTGAGAACCTTGCTTCAAATCCCCAGAGCTCATATAAGGCCAGGCATGGTAATGAACATCTGTAATAACTGTGCTTCCTGGCAAGATGGGAGACAGGGATGTTGTCTGAATCATGCATGCTAACCAGGTTAGTTCAGAGTGAAAAGGTAAAGATCCTTCTCAGGGTAAAAGGCAAGAACTGACCCCTGAGGTCCTCTGACCTTCACATGGCGCCACGGCACCTGTGGGCTTGCACCCACATGAGCATACAAATCATTCACACATACACAAGTTGAAAATAGAAAACTATTGGCTTAGTGCAGTGATTGTGGAGCCAAGGCCCACTGGCTGTGCTTCCTCAATAGAGTTCTGTGTCATGTCCACTCATTTGTAAATCGAAAGAGATCAGTGACTGACAGAGGTCAATTATTGCCACAGAGGTCATGTGATCAGCAAAACTAAAAGCATTTCCTCTCTAGACCTTTAAGAAAAGGACTTTGGTTCTTGGCTTAGAGGACCAGTTCTGATCCTATGTCCTGGGTTCACATCCACACCTCATCTCTTCCTGGCTGTGTAACAGTGGAGCATTGTGTGCTCCCTCACAATTGAGATGCCATTGCTTGGGATGACTCACTTCCTGTGTCCTTCATAACACACGGGGGTTTACTAGTGATTCCCGCTCTGGTCTGGCCCAGGTGGTCAGCTGTTCCTCTGGCCTTGTCACTTGCTTGTTTACTGTAGCTCTTTTACCCTGTGGCCTCAGCTCCCTTCTGCTGTGGCCTCCCTACTCTCGCTTGGCTTCTTGGTTGCACCCTGGGCTCTGGGGACAGAATGGAAAGTGGCTGAGCCTTCAGTGCTCAGGCCGGGACTGGTGGTCAGTGACACTGCTCTTTTTTACTCAGAGCATCGCCAGACCTTGTCAGATACCAGGACATAGACATCCTGCCGGGACCCGTCAGCTGACAGACTGCCACACATGGAGGAAGAGTGACAGAGTATGCGATGTGTGTTGTTTGCTGTGTGTGGATATTCTGTATGTGGGAGTGGGCCTTTCCTCAGGTGACTTCCTACTGATCGGAATCCTCTCTTTCTCAACACTTCAAAATAAAGTGGGAAGAAAATGGGGTCAGTTGTTAAATTTGGTTGGAAATCTGAGGCTTGGGTTTTTCTTAGAAAGTGTGCCAGTCCCTTACCTGGCAGTGTGCCCTTCTTTCCGTATCTCTTGCTGTCTTCAGCAGTAGAGTGGTGACTTGGGGCCTGCAGAGCTGGTTATAAGTTACCATTCTTCTTCATAGGGCCTCCTTCCTCACATCCTGCTTTGCTCTGTCACTGCACTAGCGTGTTGAATAGCTTCTTGCTGTTGTGGATGCAAATGAGCCTCAGTATGTACAAGAGTGCACGCACACATATACACACAAGCGCGCGCGCGCGCGCGCGCGCACACACACACACACACACACACACACACACATATACACAAACACATGCGCGCGCTCTCTCAAAAATGCACTGTAAATCCTGAGCCCTTCCTGATGCCCCTCTCCAACTAGCAGTTCCCTCTCCTGGGAATACGGTAGCACCAGTTAGGGTTGGTGCTCACAAATGGCTCCATTTTAAAATAAACCCAGAGAGAGGAATCATATCATCTGTGCCTCGTGTGTGTTTGACTTTTCAGTATCAGAAATTGTATTTTAGTTTCATCTTGGCCCAGAGGCCCAGATTGCAGTTGTCTAAATGGCTGGTGCCTGTTTTGAAGGAGAACATCTTTAGCCATCACTCAGGGCAAGCATCAGAGAATGAGATAGATTGTAATTTAGCCAAGACAAATAATGGTTTCCCTGAAAACTTGCAACAGTGCTGTGAATGAGCAAGTGTTTGTACAAGGTGTGAGGTGGGTTTCATGCAGTCACAAATGTGAGTCTCAGCCGGCAGCTCTGAATCGCCTTTATATTTTGGGTAACAAATTTGGTGGCTTTCTTTTTTGCAATTAGGAGCCCTGCTGCTTGGAGACACCATACCCTCATCCAGATTGAGTTGGGATAAAGAAAGTTATGCTGATTTTTCTCTCTTTTTCTTTTTAAAGTGTCTAATCTTTGCTTTCAAATGTGCAAATTTTGTCAGAAAATTTGGGTGACTGAAACTCTTCCCCCAGGGTTTCATTTTCTAATCTGCTCCATTGAGCCATTTCTTTCACTAACAAGGATTAGACCGCACAGGGCTAGCTGCTGCCAGCTGCCACCTCTGTCAGAAGGTACTGAGTACCAGACTGGGCAGCAGGGAAGAGGTTAAAGACCCTTAAAGAGCCTTTTTAAAAATGGGACCAAGCAGGCAAATGTGTTCCAGCCTCTTTCCAATAAACAGTTAAAATGCATTTGAAGGTTTCCATGAGAATGTGGCTCGAGGATGATTGACTGGTGTGCGCTTACTTTTAAGAACTAATTGGAGCTGTCCTGTGCCTGGTGTGTTCCTCCCACCAGGGAAGAGTGATAAGATCGTCTGTGCCCCTTACCATTTTTGCCCTGAGGTCCCATTTGTTTCACAAAAGAGGAAGGGCAGGCACGTGAACTGCTCACTGTGGCTGTGAGCTGCTGCCTGCCAGTCTCCTTTCAGCCTCCCTCAGCAGTGGAGTCTCTTAATCACACAGTCTTCTGCTGATTGCAGGAGTCCACTGTTTAGGGTCAAAATCAGGTGTGCTCTGAATGAGAGGAGCAGTTTTGCCTGCCCCAGCATTTGATAGCTAATGAACTGGGTGGCTGGTTTATTTCCAGAGCAGCACAGTGTTTAGAGCTGATGCTCTGGCCCAGCCCTCATTTTCTCCTCTCTCCCCTCCAACCACCCCCCCTCTTAAAAGCCGCTTGCACAGTGTGAGCTGTGTTCTTGTTAGCAATGTGTTTGTACTTCTGAAAACTTACAGACCAAAAGTCATTTAAAGACAGTTAAGGTTCTTAGGAATGTGTATGATTACATTATGTTTTAAATAAAAACAATTACAATTTAGGCAAAGCATATATAGCCCAAGATTTTTAGAACCCAAGAGAACCTATAGATTCCTGAGATCGATTCCACCCTCTGTCCACACCCATTGGTCTCTCTGCCAGGTTCTACGCTAGTTGTAGGTCCAGAAAAGTGACCCATTCCAGCATTAGTGACTTTGCCATGGAGAAGATAGCTCCATAGGAGTATTGCATGGACTCTCCACTTCAAACAGGGAAGGTCTTCACTGATGCTCGAGCCTCCTTCATTTCTTCACCCAGCAGTTTCTTTGCTGAGCACCTGCTGTGTGTTAGGCTCTGCACAAGGGTGACAGCAGAGTATGACCAGGACCCTCTGTGTTGTCATCTTCTCTAGAAACATTCAGATTCTTTTAATGTTCAGAGCAGGTTAGTGTACTGGAGCTTAGTTGAAAGAAATAACATGATAGTGGCTCTTGTGTATTTTTAATATAGAAAGGAGGATTCCAAGTTTGACTTAAATTCTCAGATGTTTCAAATGAAATCAGAGATTTTTATAGGTACCCTGGCTTTTGAGTGTTTTCCTTGTATTGTTTTGTAAAATGAGGCAAAGAGGAGGGCGTCAGATTCATGTTTGACCTAGTGTAGGTGTCCACTGTGCCCAGCCCTGTGTATTAGGAGGGTCAAGCTATGCCCATGGAACACCCAAGCCCCAGATGTGGCTAAAGAAAAGCACGCAGGCAAGGATTTGAGTAAGGCCCAACCCTGTCTCTGTGGTACAGGCTTGTGTCCCAAAGTGTCACCAACTGTGCTCCCCAACTTTCTATGTATGCAGTGATATTTCTATGTGGCTGGTGGATATTACCTGTGTGTTATAAAGATGTTTGAGCGGCCTCTCTGTAGTGAAGCAGGATGAGAGCTGCAGAACTCATGTAGACATACCATAGATGCCAAGAGAACTCATGTAGACATACCATAGATGCCAAGAGAAGTCTTGTCCTAAAGGCTCCTCATATTCAGACAGTGGCCCCTGAGGTGGCTATCCACAACTCTGCTTGCTTGAAGAGTATGGTGTGCCTCATTGTGCTCAGACCTGTACAGAATGGCAGTCCTATGTCTAGGCAAAGTCACCTCCTTATTACCTCAGCATAAGGCAGTCACTTTACTTGCTTTTGTAAAACCTTCTTAAAGGAAAGCTTTGAATGTACACAAAAGGACACAGATAGTATAATGGGTTGTGCACCTAGCTACACCCAACCTTTTCTGTGATTTTTAAAGCAAATCTAAGATATCATGGTTATTAATTCCTAAATATTTCACCACGGAGCCCACAAATGTAAAGATTTGTAATATGCAAACACTCTTAATGAGGCACAACCATAATGTGGTCGCTCTGCTGAAAGGCAAACCATAGCAACCCCACACCAGCTGCCCTGTCAGTTTTAGGTTTCCAGTTCTCTTCTAGGTGTCAGCAGTGGTTTTTAATAGTCTGAATTGCATCCAAATAGAACGCACATCTGTGATTGGCTGGTAGACTTCTGTATCTTTATACAGTTTCCCCCTCTCTCCTCAAACCCTGCCCTTCTCTTTCTGTGAAATGTTGTTGTCTAAGAACTAACTTGTTTTCTATTGTCTGGATTTTGCCAGTTGTGTTCCTGTGGTGCCATTGGCATGATTTAGACATTTAGCCAGGTTCGCAGTGATAGGCTTGTCTGTTTTCTCGGTGTCATCTCCAGTGGCATAGTGCCCGGTAAGGAAGAGCGGGACTGCTGGTTGATTGACTTTCTGCTGGTGGCTGCAGCTGGGTCTGAATACAGAGAGATGCTGTAGTGATGCTGTGGCCCTGCTCCTAAGAAGAGGGGCTTCCTCTTGTCCCCAGATGTGTGGGTGTCAGCCAGACAGGACAGCAGGAGAGATGCTTGATGCTTGCCCTTTGGATCCTAGTTTTCAGAGCAGAGTTGGCTCTCTGGCTTCTTTCATTAATGACTAGTTGCCCCCCCCCCCACACACACACAATTTGTTATAAAAGTGATTATTACTCTGGGTATAAACATGGATTTCTGTGGGAACTGTGTGTCTGTCGCCTTTCAAAACTCCATGTAGAGTGCCCCACAGCTCTCAGACCTGCAGCTCATCAAGTGCTCTCGCATGCCCTGAGAACCGGTGGAAATCATGGCTGGGCAGTCAGTCTTTGCTTGCAAGGAGTTGAAGCCAAGCTTGGCCAAGCATCCATACTGGCTTTCTTTTCTAGAGAAGGAAAGTGGGCCTAGAAAGATGGTCTGATGCCACATCATAGTGGCTCATGGGAGCTGGCACCTAAATTCTATGGCTTGCAGGATGGCGCCATGGCAGTAAGCCAGGGTGGCTCCTCTGTACATGGAGCTAGAGCTGCCTTTCCATATTTGGCCTGTTTGGCTGTCCTGGGTGGCCCCAAGATGGTCAGGGAATTTGTCTTGTGAGGAATGTTCCAGGAGAAGCAGATGTTGAACAAGACTCCAAAAGCACAACTGGCATGACCAGAGGCCAAAGGGTTAACCTTGGGGCCTGGAATGACTGACCAATACCAAGCCTGGGGCCTGGGATGACTGACCAACACCAAAGGGTTAACCTTGGGGCTTGGTTGAATGGCAGGGCCAAAAAAAAAGTGGTCAAGTTCATCCTTGGAACTGACATCAAAGTGGGACAGCTGTGACTAGCAGCCCAATTAGCGCTTCTCCTGTTTAAATGGGCTCCTGCTAGCGGAATCTTGCAAGGCTGTTGTGATCAGGCTTGGGAGAGCAGAAGGGAGGAAGGGCTCTTCCTAATTGCAGTGTTCTTAAGGCATAATGATGTGTTTTGGGGGCCTTTCTGATTAGATAATAGCACTGTAGGTTAGAAATGGAGCCAGTGAGGTTCAATGCTGTGTTTGCTTGTTACTGACTTTGTGTCTTTTGGTAGGCTATTTCCATAATCATTAAGAACAGTTGATATTTACACATCCTTTTTTTTTTTAAAAAGCAAACAATAAAACAAATTGGTCAACAGTTTAGCTTTTCAAGGAAGCAAAGAGAATCAGAATCTTTGCTAACATCCCAAATCGCCTGTCTTTGCTCACAGGCTTGCCTTTCATTCCCTGGCACAGGCCTGTGTGTGTGGTGGAAGGTGGGGATTGGGAACTGATTCTGGTTTTCAATCCTGTTATGGGATTGGTACTCAGGAGCCCCGGAAGCTAGCCCATCCCTCAGCTCAACCTGAATGCCTGGCTTCTGGGCCTCTTCTCAGTCATTCTTGGCCTCCGACTTGAGAACATACCTTACCATCAGATGGTGAGGGTGCAGAGAGAATGCAGTCTACCCCTGTACACTTAGAGCTGGCGTGTGCTTAGCTCCTTTGGTGGAGTGAGACAAAGCTGAGTTCATTCCAGTTGGCCTGAATTCCTCTTTCAAGGAGGTGAATGAGGAGAATCCCCTCCCTGTGGTGAGTGAGCATTCGAAGGCCAGGGCTGTGTCTGAGGCTTTGCTTGCCCAGCCCCTTACCATAGGGCTATGCCACGCTGCACCTCACACAGTCTAAGCCAGGGAGCTGACATTTCCTCTGACTTTGTGAAATTAGCCTGGGGACCTTCACACTGCTTCCCGGTAGCACCTGCCTCCTTCCCAGCATGGCTTTCCCAGGTTTTCCAGCAATACCATTCATGGTAGATTCTTCCCACTGCTGGGTATGGTGATGAGCTGTAGGGTAGATCAGTAGAAAGAGTGGGACTGGGGAGGCAGCTCAGCTGGGATGATCCCCAGCACCCATGTCATAGGCAGACACGGAGCACCTGTCTGTAACCTGAGCTGGGGTTGGGGAAGCCAGCCAGCCTTACTAAAGTGATGAGCCCCAGGTTCAGTGAGAGAGAGAGAGAGAGAGAGAGAGACAGAAAGACAGAGACAGAGAGAGAGACAGAGACAGACTGACTGCCTTAGAGAATAGTGGAGAGCGACAGAAAAAGACTCTCAGGCCTCTGACCTCCACACTCACCACATGCTCCCATGTGCTCTGGTCACAGCTGACTGTGAAAAGCAAGCTAAGGGCTGGAGAGATGGCTCCAGGGCGGTTAAGAGCGCTGGCTGCTCTTCCAGAGGTCCTGAGTTCGATTCCCAGCAACCACATGGTAGCTCACAACCATCTGTAATGAGATCCCATGTCCTCTTCTGGTGTGTCTGAAGACAGCGACAGTGTATTCATGTACATAAATGAATAAATATATCTTTTAAAAAAAGAAAAGAAAAGCAAGCTGAGCCTCAGCTGCAGCAGAATATATATGGACTCACTTTCCATGTGGGCAGAAGGGCCACCCTTCCTAACCTATCCAAAATCCTCATTACTTCAAACATGTCCCACCTGAAGCCCTTAGGTCTGTGAGGGAACAGATCCAACTAGATCAATGCTTCTCAGCCTTCCTAACACTGGGATCCTTTAATACAGTTCCTCATGTTGTGGTGATTCCCAAGCATAAAGTTTTTGCTGCTGCTGTGATCTGATAAGTGATCCCTATGAAAGGCTCATGCAACCCCAGAGGGGTTGTGTCCCACAGATTGAGAAGTACTGAACTAGAAGAAGCCTGTGCTAGAATTAGAGTTTTGGGAAGGCAGAGAGCAGACGGTGGTGTCAGTTTCTGCCTGATTTAACTGACAGTAGCTAAGTAAACCTCCTTCTGGCAATTACCTGCTTGATGGCTTTGTTATCTGTGTGTGATGTGGCTCAGTCCTCTAACTCTGACCATGGTATAAACGTGGTGAAGCTTTTGAAGTGTTTTGGAAAAGCCAAAAGTGCATTGAGCAGCCAAGTTTTCCCTCTTAATTCTGGGTGTCAGGAAGGAATTAAATCGTGACATGGCCAAATAACTGTGTCTCCTTTCTTCCTGGGCCCTTACCACTGGGCTACCCATCCTAATTGCCCTCGTTGCCCCCCTGCAGCTGGCCTCCTGGGCTCAGCTTCTGCCTCATACACATCCATCAGTCGAAGCGTCAAGTCATAGTCTGTCCTTAATGACTAACCATCCTTCCAGGTTCTTCTCCTCATTCCAGCCACCTAAGCCCCACCTCTGGCCTACTGGGGCCTCCAAAGTCTCGCCCACCCTCCCCTGGCTTGCCCTACCTACCAGCCTGGAGCTCTCTGCCTGTTCTTCCTTGGACTGAATGTTGTGTGGCCTCTGGATGCCTGCTGCTGTGTCCTCCCATTTCCACTGGAAGTGCTCCCACAGCACACTTTATCGTTGGAGCATAGACAGACATAGAAGCAGACTGGTGAAGAGAATACACAGGAAGCCCAGGTCGCAGACGAGCGCTGCTAGCCATGTCTCTCCCAGCCCTTTGTTTCTTTCCAGTGCTTGCTTCTTGTTGGTGGAGCCATAGCGTTCTAAAGTAAATCCCTGAAGCCCTGTCATTTCATTCCTGAGTACTTGCTTCTATAAAACAGGAAAGTTTGCTTTGGAAATCATATTCCTGATAGCCCAGTTAACAGAGGAAGGACAACTTCGCAGCTTGTCTCCTCAGTCCCTGCTCATATCTGACTCTCTTGGAAATGCCCTTTGCTGGATGTCCATGGTCCAGACAGACTCACGTGGTTGTTTTGTCTATGTGGTCTGATTGGCTTCTCTGTCTGTTTGTCCAGCCCACCTTCTGTGATCTCTTGGCTCTATTTTCTTTCTGTTTCCTTTCTTCCTAATGTCCCTCACTGTCTCTGAGTCCTAGCTCTCATTGCCTATGCGCGTCCAGCCACCTCATCTCCAAGGACTTCTGCTCTGTGTCTTTGGTTTTGTTGGCTGGTCGGTCGGTCGGTTGATTTGTGTTAGTATTGGTTAATTGTTCCTTATTCTTTTAAGCCAATTTGAAGTTATTGGTTCTGGTTTTTATTGGCTAGGAGTCACTGTCCTGGTTGGTTTTTTATTGTTGTACTGGGTAAAGTAGAATCAGGATTCAGCCTTTTCCTCGTTTGGGACTCTAGGGCAGCCCTCCCAAATTCCTGAAGTACCTGGCGATGCTCTGACTCTGTAGCTACAAGGCCATCAGAAGCTGTTAGCTGCCCCACTCGGCCTGGATCTGTGACTCCGTCTGCTCTCAGCCTGCAGAGGTTTTGCCAGAGGGTGGGGGCCTCTCTGAGCAGCTGTTCACACCCACAGGGCCTCCGTTTAGGACCAGCGTTTCCTGTGCCTGCCTTTCGGTGTTCTCTTTCAGTTAAGGACCCTCCTGTTATGGTAACATTTCCTGATGGCCTTAGGGTCTGCTGGCCCTGTAGAGTCCTGTGTCCTGTATTACCAGGGACTTGTCTGGTTTTGCTGGAGCATCCATCATCTCTCACTGCCTTACTTGCTTAGTTTGGTCTCCAGGAGAGATTTAGAAAAATTCCAGAATTAAATTGATTAATTTATTCAAATTAGGCAACTCCCTCTTATGTACCACT